>NC_140935.1:160739637-161099637 GCF_014529385.1 Adiantum capillus-veneris
TTTGTAACTCTCTTTGACAGAGCTGCACGCCTTGTCTCTCTCCTGATAGTGGAGCGCCATATGGAGAGAGCAAACCTTGGATTGTTGTTGAAGAGGCCATCGTTCTTCAATATGAAACGTAAACTCGTAGGGAGATTTGGGTTGGTGTCTGGATGCACTCCAAGGAAACTGAACTCTTCTTCTTCACAACCTCTTGATATATCTTTATTTTATTGAGCATGGTCTCACTTTTTGCATTAGCAATTTTTTTACCGCACAACCGTGGAGATGGTCGGTGTTTTTGTAGGTACAGCAGAGGAATGCCTTGCAACATCTTTTTAGTTTCTCTGAGCTCAGCAGGGTTGTGTTTTTGTAGCTCATGGTGCAGACATTGGATGATGTATGTATGAGAATCCTCTGTAGCAGGCTTTGAGACTTGCAACGGGACACTAAGTAAGGAAGTGTCTTTTGCAAAACTCGTCGTTGTATGCCATAGGTCAAGCAGCAAAACCATATCTCGGCATCTTGAGAGTTCCTAAGAACAGCCATGAGCTTGCCTTTATTGGATGAAATACATTCTCTCAACAGCGATACGACTTTGGATATTTATTGCTGTACACCAGTGTTTGGTGTCAGTTCTTGCATCATTATCTCAAGGCCAAGGGGCTGGGCTCCTATTTGAAATTATTTTTGGTTAAGTCTTGAGAGCTGGTTGGACTGATTCTGAAGGACACCTTGCCAATGAATTTCCTTGTAAATACATCTATTGTTTGTGCATGTGTACGTGCGTGTGTGTGTGTGTGTGTGTGTGAGTGTGTGTGAGTGTGAGAGAGAGAGAGAGAGAGAGAGAGAGAGAGAGAGAGAGAGAGAGTATGAATGGTCCCTCTGCTTGAAACAATTCAATGCTTATTTTGTGAGCCAATGTGAGCAAGTTCTTTTTGGCTTTTAGTCAAGTGAGTGCTATGCCATTTCAAGACTTCACATGTGATGCTTGACGGTGGTTGCTAGATTCCCTTCCTAAACTACAAAGTATTTTAATAGTGTTTCAGATTGAAAATGTAGTGAGTTTTTTTTAGCTTGTAGAAGATTTTTAATTCAAACCCATCATTAGGAACATCATCCATCTGATTAATCTTCTATAAATTATCACCTTATTAATAAAAAATAAGAGTGCTTGATTATCAACATAGAAATAATAAATATTCCCAGTTAGTAGTGTCTAAATTTAGTTTCATTGAACACCATTCCTAATGCCTCTCTTTTCATTGTTGAGTATCCCTATTCAGCTATGTTGAACCTACAACTGGCAAAGTAGATTGGGTAGTCTCTCATCCCATCATGTTCGAGCAATATAGCTTCCATCACCATTCTAGATGCATCCACATGTACATGGAAGACGACCTCCCAATTTGGTTGACAAAGGATTAGGTTCTTGTTGATTGATTTCTCTAAGCATTGGAAAGTAGTCTCACATTCCGAGGTCTAGATGAACTTCACTCTCTTCTAGGTCAGTTCGTACAATGGAAGAGCCTTTGTTGCAAACGTATGAATGAATCTCTGATAGAAGTTTATGTACCCTAGGAATGAGCTTAGCTGAGACACATTCATTGGCTCTCTAGCTTGCTACACACATTGGACTTTGTCTATGCCCATTTTAAAGCCATTTTTGGGTACAATATGACCTAGAAGTTCACCCTTCTAGACCATAAAGACCAATTTAAAGCCTATTCAAACAAATTTGTTTCTCTTTGTATCTCTCAAACACCATTTAGAAAAACAAGAGATGCATATTCCCTATTGAAAAGATTGTGAAATCGACCAAAAATCTATGTAAGAACTCACCTAGTATCTCCATCATGCATCATTGAAAGGTAGTTGGATCATAAACCATCCAAATGGCATGACCTAGTACATGAATGTGGACCATTCAGTGATGAACATTGTTTTATCATATTTATCATAAAATAGGGAGCTATGTCATAGCCTTCCTCACCACAAAACTTTATAGGAGTTATTTCATTTACACACACATCTAGAATAACCACTATTTGATCCTATCCAAAAGGTTCAAATGATGTTCTGGAAATGGCGCTTGAATGTAGTCCTTATGCGCTATTGATCTCTCTTAGATGAAATCTTCTTTCCTCAGGCTATCAAATTTGGATGCTCCACATATCCAAAGATGTGTTTTGTTGTGCAACCATGTAGGTATTTGCATTTCACGGTCTGTAGTTGATTCAAAGTCCTCTATAGGAGTTTGAGTGACATCTCTGTAGCTGTGGTCTATTATGTTGATCCTTGTCGTAACATGTGCCGCAAGTAGATATGTTCATAGTCCCAATCTTGCACCATTTTCTCATGAATTGATGTCCCAAAATGAAATCAAAGCTATTGCGCTTTCCAAAATCCATTGCTACAAAGGTATGCTTGTACTCAATTCTGCATGAGGATACTATGATATGTTCTAGTATATCCACAGGTCTCTCTACAAATCCATCTACAAGTTGCAAATTTTTTTGAGAGTTAGTCTCCCTCATTTTTCCCAAAGGAAGTTGAGTTGCTTTGGTTCTTTCTAGCTCTATACCCACCTCACACTAAGCCAACAGACCAAAAGAAACATTTGGAGATGGCAGATGGGCTCCGAACATGGTATGAAGAGGCAACCATAGAATGGCTAGCATGGAATCGAGTAGTGCAAGATGCACAACAAAAGACCGTGGCCAATGAACTAAGGGACTCCGTAGATTTCAATTGTTAATGGGCTAGTGGAAAATTCAGATCAAACAGCTCATTCGCATCACGAATCAGCTGCTACAGCTAACAATTAGCGCCTGTAAAATTCCAGAGAAGGAATTGGCTAGTAAGGCAAGCTCTGATTAGAGAAATGGCTGAGATCTTGTTTTAAGCCGGCATCAAGTGCAACCAGCCATTGCCTCAAGGATGGATGCGTATAGCCTCCTATTGTCACAAACTGGCAGAACTCGTCTGAAAAGAGGCATACGCACTGGCACCCTATATGATGCTGACACTACTAAGTCTTGGGATGCATTGACACCCTATGAAGTTGAAATGACAATAGTCAGGAAGGACCAGCTGGAGCAAGAAGCACTGTTCACACTGATTCAGAAGGGAAATGTTGGATCCACTACTTCTGAAGCATCCTAGGTACTATCTAAGAGGAAGTAGGCACCTGACAAGAAGAAGGTTTGCTGGTGGACAGACACTGGGGGAGGAAGTCCATTGTTGCTCAGGTGGAGGGTGCTGACAAGGAGGCAATTAATAAAGTTAGAGATGTGTGGTATAGGACAACGGTTATCCACAACCAGCACCTTTGGAGTCCTATGCGGATATAGAAGAGCTAGCTGTCCAAATACAAAAGAAACAACAAGCAGCTGAGAATCCTTATTGACACTTTCACTGGGCAATTGGAAAACAGTTTGGAAACCGTTAACTGAAAATTTTGGTATATACCAAAATTCAAGAAAGGAGAGGAGGAATGTAGAAGGCGGAAACCAACCTGAAGCACGACTCGAGGGTGAAGGAAGCTTCTAAGAGCAATAACCAGCGAGTTACCACAGTAGCAATGATGCTGACACTAAGTCTTGGGATGCATTGACACCCTATGAAGTTGAAATGACAATAGTCAGGAAGGACCAGCTGGAGCAAGAAGCACTGTTCACACTGATTCAGAAGGGAAATGTTGGATCCACTACTTCTGAAGCATCCTAGGTACTATCTAAGAGGAAGTAGGCACCTGACAAGAAGAAGGTTTGCTAGTGGACAGACACTGGGGGAGGAAGTCCATTGTTGCTCAGGTGGAGGGTGCTGACAAGGAGGCAATTAATAAAGTTAGAGATGTGTGGTATAGGACAACGGTTATCCACAACCGGCACCTTTGGAGTCCTATGCGGATATAGAAGAGCTAGCTGTCCAAATACAAAAGAAACAACACGCAACTGAGAATCCTTATTGACACTTTCACTGGGCAATTGGAAAACAGTTTGGAAACCGTTAACTGAAAATTTTGGTATATACCAAAATTCAAGAAAGGAGAGGAGGAATGTAGAAGGCGGAAACCAACCTGAAGCACGACTCGAGGGTGAAGGAAGCTTCTAAGAGCAATAACCAGCGAGTTACCACAGTAGCTGACAATGCACAATCAGTCACCAATCCAATAGCCTATAAATAGGACCCATTACTCATTTTGTATAGCTTTTGTCCATATACGGAGCTACTTGTGCTCTTGTAATCAACTACAGTACCAAATGTGGTGCTCCAGAGTAGTACCACAAGTAGTACTGTACATTTAACTTCAAATGTCACAATGTCATCAAGTACAAGGAGTGAACATGCACCATTCAATTAACACATGCATGATGATGCCAATGAATAGCATACCACGCCCTGACTTGTTGGCATATTTTGATTCATCATTGTCAAAGAGGAGTGAGGCCTGTTCAGAGTCAATATCAACAACCTTGCACTATTCCTTGTGTTGGAATCGGTTTTATTGTCCGGATTTGTTTGTTGGGAGATGGAGTGGAAGCATCTTTTTTGTTGCTTCTACTAGGGGAGGCCATTGCCTCCTTGGCCTTGCAAATGTTAAAGGTGCAGATGCTCTACTGGCAGTAGATACCTTGGCCTTTGGGGTCCTCATGGTTGGAAAACTGATGTGAGAGAGTAGAGCAGATCTGCTACAAATCGAATGCGATGTTGAGGAGAGACAGAGAGCTCAGGATTGTGGAAGGTGATCAGAAGAGCACGTTATGCTAGAGAGAGCTCATGATTGCAAAAGGTGACTAGAAGAGCACGTGATGTAATGCTCGAGTTCAAACATAGATCGAAAAAAATTAGAGCCACTAAATCCACTCATGACACCACGACTCTCACATGGGGTGGTTCGGGGGCCCATTTTGAAACTGTACAAAACATTGTCATGGAAATACCATTATATCTAAAAATACAAATACAAACACCTTTTTCCTCGAAACTTTCCATCCAAAATACCAAATAGGTGGAAAAGAAATTGGCTCTTTTTTGTACCACTAACCCTTGCTTTTAGCCAGAAAAAGAAGTCTTGTTCAAATCTTGCATACAACCTACAAATAGAAAACTTGTCATAGAGCAGTACTTGAGAGAGAGAGAGAGAGAGAGAGAGAGAGAGAGAGAGAGCATATCCCAATTCAAAAGCGGATCTCGATAAGAAAGCCATGTGCACAACCAGGTAATGATAGCTAAATCGAGGTCTAAGAGGGTCTATATTTAGCACATAACATAAATCAAAGTTGAGCGAGGAAAAAGGCAATTTTTTCACTAAAAAGCCCTATAGATAATTTCAAGTGATAGCCCAACATGAGGTCTAAGAGAAGATTCATTCAACGCATAACATAACCTGCCAAGAAAAAGGAAACTTTTCCCTTAAAATCCTCTGCACATAACTTCAACTGGTAGCCTAGTAGTGATATTCAACCATAACATAACCTAAAGTCGAGCCAAAGAAAAAGGAAACTTTTAAACTAAAAAGCCCCAACCAAGTAATGATAGCCAAACTGAGGTCTATAAGCAACTATATTCAGCTCATACCTAACCCAAAGCAAGGGAAAAGGAAAAATTTACACTAAAAAGCCATGTATACAATTTTAGCTTATAGTTCAAAATGAGTTCCAAAAGCAAATATATTCAACATATAACATAATCCGAAGTCGAGCCAAGAAAAAGGTAACATTTTTACTAAAAATCCCTGTGCACAACGAGGTAATGATAGCCCAACATGAAATCTAAAAGTAGCTATATTTGACACATAACATAATACGAGGTCAAAACAAGGAAAAGCAACCCTTTCACTAAAAAGCCTTGTACATTGCCAAGTAATGATTGCCCAAACTAAGGTCCAAAAGAAACTATATTCAACACATGACATAACCCAAAGTCAAGCCAAGAAAAAGTGGGAACATACATACATAGTCATTGTGGAGGCATCAAAAGTGGGAATCTGATTTAAAGTCTGCAATATCCACAAAAAATAATGCTATACTCAAGCAGTTAGCTGGCTAGGAAAGCAATGGCAAGCACCAGATTTCATAAGAATATGTTTCATAACATCTCTTGCCCAAAAGTGATGCAAAACATAACACAACTACGTTATAATAAGATAATAAGCACTAAAGTTAAACAATTCCATATCGCTCTTGGAATTGGAAAATTAAGCCATCACAATCGCCAAGCTCGCTCACTATAGTTACTCTAACTAGGTAGTGATCAATAACGGTGTTGGTCTCACAAAAGCATTCAAGCATAGACTTCCTTGCACTTCAAATCAACATATTCCTTCAAGTTTGGGAAGTGGTAAGCATCACGATCACAAGGCCGCCCCTGGCCCATGACACTATTGTCCGCCAGATCCTAGCCATGCTCATGATCTTAGCCCTTCCACATGAACACTCAAGCCTTCTACCAAGTGAAACAGGGTCCATGTTAAGTTCAACATCTTATCAAATGGCAGGTTACTGCTTAGCTATGGGGCCAGTAAAATGAACAAAAATTGACAAAACATTGCTTTTTGCTTCCCGTCGCCTATTGTAGACACTCCCCTCCTCTCTTCCCCTTCTTAGTTGTTAATCACCTCTCAGTTTGCTGACAATATGCAACTATGTGTCATTCTAAAAAAAAAAGGCTTTGAAGCTCTCAACACATGACATGACTTATATAGTCTCTCCTCAATATTGGCACCAAAAAGCCACACCTAACTGGCACATGAAGCTAGTAAAATATTAAAGATCAACCTCAATAGGCCAAATAAGGGAGAAGGGTAGGCTTGGTGAGAATGTGACAAGACAAAGAATACACATATATAAAGGCATAAGTTTTCTTGTGAATATAAGGTAGCATTATCTGAAGAGAAAGATTGAAAATGACAAGATTAGCACTCCCAAGTCCAACTAAAATTGGTACTTTACTCTTGAAGATACAGTACGCATCATAAAATGCCTACCTGAGGCATTGTGGATTGCATTATTTCAATGGAAGAGGAGATTGTTGTAGGAAAATGTTAAAACTTCTTCACCATTCATGCCTTTGCTAACAACCCTTTCACTTGACCTGCATTCACACCTTTGTTATGTAGCACTAGCACCTGTACACTTGCATAATAGCACTAGCACTTGCTACCTCTTCTCTGACCTGGCTATCTTCACAGTTTCACCAGACATGTTGCATGCCATTGTTAGTGTTTTGAGCTCTCTGGTGGGAAGACTGCCCTCTACAAGATCTCTGGCGCTACAACACTATGGCGAGCACAAGCTTTGTAGCATCATGGCAGGTTGAAGCGCTAAGGCCATTGTCAGTGTTTTGAGCTCTCTGGCGAGAAGACTACCACCTACAAGATCTCTGGCTCTACGGCACTATGGAAAGCTCAAGCTCTGCAACAACTTCATGTTAGGATCAAGCTCTAAGGCGATGTGGTGAGCGAGAGTTTCTTCAAATTTTGTAGAGCTATCATAAATGATGCCAGGACAAAGAAATTCATTAAGGAGTAGGGGGTTTGGGTCCTAATGTCAAAATCTTGAGGATATTTTGAACCCACCACAAACACAAGCGGTGTCCAACCCCTCAAAACAAAAGATTCTTTGGTACTTTGGAATGGGAATTGTAGGTATATGTCAAAAATCTGACCTTGCTAGGGCCAAATAGGATTGTGTAACCAAATAGCCCTGTTTTTGTTTGTTGCTTCTTCAATTGCAAATTAATAATATATTCGATTTTTTGACAGTGTGAACCGACTGTAGCATGGGAAAGGGATGTTGAGACATGGGTGTGTGCCTAATATGAACCATACTACTATTTCCCCAATTATAGTGTCCGTTCTAGTGAAATGCAAACAAGATGAGGAACAAGGAAAGTGGTGGTTGCAACCTCAAGGGGTGCACCTTTAAGAAACTATTCATATACTGTGCGTTCAAAGGGTATTAGAAAAAACCCATTTATTTACATGCTTAAGGTAATAAAATGACCCCTTTTTCTTCAAAAACGTACGGATTTTTCTCTAAAATCAATTTAAAAACTGTTTTTGTTAATATAATCATGCTAAACTTTAAAATTTTGACAATTAAAAAACCTATTCATCTGAACTCACGTGGTAACTTACATGTTTAAGAGGTGAACCCCCTGAGGTTGCAACCAACATTGCAAAGGCATCTTTAACCATTCATAGAATCTACCACGTATTAGATCTAGGTTTTGCATGTCTATAACCCCAACCTTGGGTTATATTCGCTTCTCTCATACACATTTCTCAAGATTTTGCAAAGGAAAGAGTAGGGCGAGCAAGATGTATGGGGCTAGGAAAGTGCTATTGCTTGTATACAAAGAGCGAGTGGAATGACAAGCTACCAATAACTAAAGAAATTGATACAACATGCTAGATCTTGTATAAGAGAGAAGGGGCTATGTACCAATGTTCGAGAGTTTTTTATACTCCCAATTTATAGTGCCCTTCCTAGTAAAATGTAGACAAGAATTTTTGCCCAAGCACCATCAAGAACAAGGAAAGCGGTGCCTGCAACCAACATTGTAGAGGCATCTTTAAGCATTGATGAAGTCTACTATGTAGTAGATCCAAGTTTTGCCAAGAAGAATTCCTACAATCCCAAGATTGGATTGGATTCGCTTGTCATCATGCCCATTTTGCAAGATTTTGCAAAGCAACAAGCAGGGCAAGCAAGCACAATGGGACTAGGAAAATAATATCGCTTGTACACAAAGAGCACATACAGAAATGAAAGTTTACCAACAATTGTGCCCAAAATTATTTGAATGCTAAAATATTTTGTTGTTGCTACCAATTTAGCCTTGTAACTAAAGGAGAAGAGGTATGGTAACAGACAAGCGAGTCTAGCAGCCAAGGGATGCAATAGTGAGAATCGAAGGTATTTATATTAGATTCCATCATTTACTCAGTAAAGCAATGACTTTATATCATATTTGATTGAAAATATTGTAGATGAAGGTGATAAGATAGTTTTCCGCTATATAATTAGTGAAGACACTAAAGAGATTTTCAATAAGGCCTTTGGTGGAAATGTTTCTGGTCAAACATGAGTACCACAATACTCTACTTATAAAATCTTCTTCACAATCCCCTCCAAAACCCCCCAATTTATGATGATGGTGGTGATGTAGTACTAGCATAGAATACTACTAACACATAGCCCTAAATATACAACGATAATAACATAGGTACTACTTACATAAAAACCTACCAACATAGAACATAAACATATATAGTACTATGCATGGAGTACTAAGATTATGAACTTATATACAATAAGATAAATGAAGACTAGTAGCAACTTTGTACCACTGGTAACTTTTTGATAAAAAGTTAGGCTTATGTAGATTGTCTACACACATAGATGTCATTACCGGCCTTATGTATATATATTATATATCTCTATATGAAGTTTATCCCCCTTCCATTGAACTCACACACTCCAAGAGGTACTTCACATTAGCGACGCTCGCAGTGCGAGGCTTAAAACTGAAATTTCACGGCATCGTTATAAGCGTCGCTAGTTTATTTGTAACATAGCGACGCCCATAGCGATGCCGACAGGGGTAAAAAATAAACCGAGAGTGCTCGAAAACTCAAATCTCAGATTTGAGTTTTCGGCGCTCAAGCAAGCAAAGAGGTAACCCGCGCCCTCCCTCTCTCTCTCTTTCTTCTCCACACACACACACACACACACAAGGAGAAGGAGGAGAGCCATGTATGTTCCTTCCCTCTCCTCTCTCTCATGTTCCCTTCCCCTCTTTCTCTCTCTTCCTCTCTCTCTCACACACACACACATTGAGAGAGAGAGAGAGAGAGAGAGAGAGAGAGAGAGAGAGAGAGAGAGAGAGAGATGCATAAACAAAACACACATACACACACATTGAGAGAGAGAGAGAGAGAGAGAGAGAGAGAGAGAGAGAGAGAGAATAAAAAACCAAAGAGAGAGAGAGGGGGAGAAGACGAAAGAGAGAGGTAAGGGGAGAAACCAAAGAGAGAAAGAGATTAGGTTAAAATTTAAATTAGATTAGGTTATATTACATTTAGATTTATGTTTATGTTGAGTTTAAGATTAGGTTAGATTTAGATTTACGTTAGATTAGATTTAGGTTTATTTACGCTAGATTTAGATTTACGTTAAATTAGATTAGATTTATGTTTATTTTGAGTTTAAGATTAAATTAGAACTAAATTTATGTTCGATGGACTAGCTTTTCTTAGATTTAAGTTAGATTTTTGTGCATGTCAATGAAAGTGCGCTTTGCCCAAAGAATAAACACTAGTTACACAACAATATGTATATTCCCATCAAAATTTGACACCTATTAACTCACACATTAACCATATTCAATTAGCCGCGAATCACCACATGTTCAATTAGATTAGATTTAAGATTAGATTTTGGATTGCGTTTTTATATTAGAGTCTACCTTCGAGATTACGATAAAAAAATTAGAGTTAGACAAACGTGATCCCTCTCTTCCTCTCTACGGATGCGACCTTAAGCTGGAAAGCTTTCAATGTCATGATACTCAGATTGGAGGCCAACATGTAATGTGCTAAGTAATCCCTTGAACAAAGATCTATTGTGAAAAGATGTTAAGATGCTATGAAATGCTACAACTAGAGAAGAGGCAAAGGGATTTTGTCCACTACATGCACTATCATGTAGACATGGGTGTGCAGATTTCTTGTACCCACAAATATAGGCATTGATCAATAGAGACGAGATTATAACCCGGTGGTTCTGATCTCCGTGCACCTCTAGAACGAGGTGTGCGGGGATTGGACATGACTAGAGAATGTGAGGTAGTTTACAGTGTGAACAAAGAGAGAGAGAGAGAGAGAGAGAGAGAGAGAGAGAGAGAGAGATAAAAGACGGAGGATGCCAATAGAAGATTAAATTTATGTCTAGGTTATAAGTTTTTCACCCTCATTATGAGTAGTGACGAGGATGTGGGGCTGTCCAAACGAAACACCTATCTTTTAACGAGGATCTTATGTCCTTGTAATCAATGCAAGCATGCTGCGCGATCGAAAAGACACGTTTCTTTGCAGCACGTTCGTGAATTTGGCGAGTTCAATCCATCTATTATAGATTGAGTTGTTGCCAATTATAAATCGTTGGACTCTGACACTGGCCAACAGAAAGAAATCTTGCAACCCAATAGACGTGTTCGTAGGCGCTTTGGTCAAGCAGCATATGTGAGGCCACAAGATGTAGCCTCTGACAGCTCGGGGGATGATCATGCAGACCACATTCCCAACGAGGCAATGTTTGAGCCTGAGATTGATGAAATGATCGAGACGATCATGGATTCAAAAAGGCTTATCTATGATGATATGAAAAGTGAAGCCGATATGCCATTGTATGATGGAGCACGTGTGTCTAGATTGAAGGCGCTCCTGGTTCTTCTCAACATGCATACAAAGTTTGGATGGAGTGACACTAGCGTCACAACACTTTTCAGGTGATCTATTACAATGTGTTTACTTTAATAAAAAACTCTAGATGTATAATGGTCTAATAGATTTTTATACAATTGTACCGCATTTTTTTCGCTGTGTAGATTGCTCAAAGAGCACATACTGCCACCTGATAATGTGATGCCAGATTCCAGAGAGGAAGCAAGAAAGATCTTGTGAAACTTGGGGATGGATTACAATTCGATCCACGCTTGTCCTAACGATTGCATTTTCAGAGGGGAATACATAGACATGGAGAAGTGTCCGAAATGTGATTCCGAGAGATATCGAGTAGATCTCCACGGAACAAAAATTCCACAAAAGGTTTTGCGACATTTTCCTCTGATTCCTCGCATGAAGCATTTCTTTGAATGTAAGTCCATGGCCGCCCTAGCATCATGGCATGAGGAGAATAAATCTTCGGCTAGTGTGCTACGGATTCCTGCAGATTGCGCAGCCTAGAAACATATAGATGAAACATGGTTGGATTTTGCCCGAGAAGCTCAAAATTTGCACCTAGGCCTGTCTATGGATGGCATAAATCCATTTGGTCAAAGATCAACATCTTACAATGTATGGCCTGTTGTCATCGTCAACTACAACATTCCCCCATGGTTGACTACGAAGAAGGGGCACCTATGCCTAAGCTTGATTGTGCCGGGGCGGTATAAAGTGAAGAATATGGATGTGTATCTTTGTCCACTATTGGAAGAGCTACAACAATTGTGGATTGGCATAGAAGTGGTGGATATGAGTCGACACACAGGTCGACGAAATGCTTTGATCAGAGGCATTCTAATGTGGACCATGCATGACTATCCCGGACTAACAGAATGCTCAGGTGACTTACACTTAAACTCAAACACTATAAATCTTGGTTTTTCTCAAGCTTATCTATTATCATGTGTATACATACAGGGTTTCAAACAAAGCGGATACAGAGCATGTGTCACATGTGGACCTAGACTGAATGCATGTCGGGCGTCCTCATTGAAGAAGCAAATCTACGAAGGTCATCAAGCGTATCTTCCACAGAATCATGTGTTACGCGACGGCTTTTTGGGAAGAGAGCCACCGACGATGTCTGCACAAGCATGGTTAGAGCAGAAGGAGATGTGTGATGACGGTTTGCCCCCAGGGATGAAGAGACTCTCTCTATGGTACGAGTTACCATATTGGCCCCGACTCATGATCAATCACTTGCTCGATCGAATGCACATATTCAAGAATGTGGGTAATCTGCTATGGAACCATATGACCGCCAAGAAAGACACTTTGGGAGCCAGGGTTGACCTTAGAAATGTGGATCGTATGGAGTAATATTGACCGTAGATAGCATCCGATGGATCGATAAAACTCCCTAAAGCGCCATGGATTTTGACAAGAGCCCAAGAACGCAACGTAAAAGAGACCATTTGATCTGTGCGGACCCCCAGTGGCGTAATGCACTCGTTTTGAACGTGTTTTACTAAAGAAGGAAAGCTTACTGGTTTGAAGTTACACGACTGGCATAAAATGTGTCAGGTATGTTCATAGTGGAAATTGTGTAACAAATTTGTGTGTGGACTTTAATATCATTGTTGCACGTGTTTTGCAATTTATTTTACTGGTGGCCATTGAGGGATGTTTGTCTCTTGACGTCCGTAACACAATCTACAAACTTGCGAAGTTGGTGCAATGGATCTCACAAAAGGAGATCAACATAGATTCCATACCATTCGCCAAACTAAACGCTGTGGAGGTTGTGTGCATATTTGAGAAACACTTTCCTACTACCATGCTAACCATTCAGGTGCATCTTCTTATTCACATAGTTGATGAGGTGGAAATAGCTGGCACATTACATTCTAGATGGATGTTCTTTTTAGAACGTTTCATGAAAATGCTCAAGGGATATGTGCGTAAGAAGGCACATCCGGAGGGTAGCATGCAGAAGGTTGGCTGGTATCAGAGTCCCTAGTGTACATTGGAGAGTGGCTAGACAGATTTGATAAAGCCCGGGACACGCTATGGCAAACCATAGATGATGAGCACATATCTGGGATTGTCATGTGCAATCTTGGTGTTGAGAAGAAGATGATGGAAGATCTAGAGGCTAAAATCAACTGATTTTGCATGCTTCACAATCTAGTGATGCAAAAGTGGATTTCACAATATGAGGATGCAAAGCAAGAGCGACAAAGGGCACGAATCGAGTGGAGATGAGGAAGACGACCACCGATGCACTATCCGACGGGTCTAGAGAGCCTACCAACATTCATGAGCTTAAGATGGTTGCACAACCAATTGAAAAGTGCACAACAGTGCGGTGAAGAAGTGACTGAGGAGGAGTGGGAGTACTCTCGGGGTTGCACGACCAAGGTAAGTTTGCAATGTACGACTAGTGACTTTCTAGATGTCATTCATAATCTTTGTTGGTTGTAATATAAGTCATACACAACAGCATGGTGTAAAGGTCAACATTTTAGGGTGGAACGGATCGACAAAAAGCGTTTTACTCAAGATTGTGGAATCACGGAAAAATTTGAATAGTCTAGTCGACAACGGTCCCTTGATGCAGATCCTGTGGTGGAGGAACTCACTTACTTCGGCACGCTACAAGAGATTTTGAGGATCGATTGTAGAGGATTTTTTGTCGACTTGTTTGACGTGCAATGGTTCAAGATAATCATGGAGGGTCGCAACGCTATTGTGCGAAGAGGAGAGTCTGGTTTTCTTGAGGTGGATTCAACTAAGAAATGGATTGACCTAAGAGCCACTTTCGTACTACGTCCCGAGCATTGTGAACAAGTAAGTATGTAAATAGTTAACATCCAATTTTAGAAGTTATGTGCTTGGAAGCTCTCATGTAAGTTATGTGGCTTTGGCAGGTAATATTTCATCCGACAAAGTCTGCATCAAACTGGTGGTACGTCATAGAGGTAGCCCCTCGTAGTGCACGCACGTATGGAGGCTACCATGTGCCAATCACAGCGGCATCAATAGAGGATATCGGAGAAGATGCTCAGTCAGAAGCCGCTAAGGTGCTGCCAAACGAGCATCAAGCTGCTACTCTCTATGGGGTGCATACATAGGATCTACAAAATGAAACGGAGGACATCTATTTAAACGGAGAGCTCTATATAGATATAGGAAGTTATGCTGAGCTTTTTGAGGATGAGAGAGAGACCTCTTGAAGCCATAAATACTGTATTCGAACAATTTTGCTCCGTTTTATGATATATATTGTATTCACGTGGCTTTTTGTCCATTTCTGTCTATATGCGTCATTGCGTCATTGTATTTAATGGTCTTTGCGTCCACTCTAGGTACGTATGCTCTAGGTATGTTCTCATAAGCAGGGATGACGAGCACTACGCTCCAAGTGCAATGGAGACTGAAGTTGCAATCACGAAGTTCTGTTCAATATAGATGCTACTCGTCCCACTACTAGATCTAGTTGATCGGGTGAAAGAGACACTAAGAAGCACTACTACTGCTTCTCAGCGTCTCTTTCACCCGATCAATTAGATTTAGTGGTGGGGCAAGCAACTTCTATGAGCAGACCTTCACGATGCAATTTCAGTCTCCATTGCACCCAGAGCGTAGTGCTTTTACAAATTCACAGAAATTTAACAAAATCTCTCTACATAGGAATCCCTCTCCCTTTATGAGTCCGCTCTCTCTTTCTGTCTCTCTCTCTCTCTCTCTCTCTCTCTCTCTCTCTCTCTACTTGTCCATGTTTTCTTCTCCATTCATTCAATATTAAGATCAAGTGTTTGTGTGTTTAATGCACGTATGGATGATGATGAATTTCTTTCTTCTTTGTCACCCTAACAGAGATAGTGGTACGTGGAGCATCATCGCTCTGGAGCACCATCACTCGTTCCTACTCCTTTAGCGTCTCCCTCTGTTTCAGAGTATTCAGCGCGCTCCGAAGCTTCGGTGTCGACGAGATGATCTTCACACTCGTCTAGGCATCGATGCTCTAGTGGTGGCACCGGCGGTTTTTGTGGGGATGCTGCTGCCGATGCCTCGACATCGCCTCGTGTTCGACGAGGCTCTTTACCCTCCCCTTCTTTGCCCGCCCCCAGACCAGCCACGACATTGCCATCTACACCAGGTTTTGCGCAGCTGATGGCCGTTCCTAGTAGCTACACACCACTAGCTACTCCTCCAGGAGTCACTCCGGTCGACACTCTTCGCTTCAGGGCCCAGACTCCAGTGGAGACACCTGATGTCCATACCCCCATCAACACGCCGCTAGAGACCCCACAATTTTGTATGTTTTGTCAGTAGAGAATCAACAACCTGATTCTCTGTATGTTTTGACAGTAGTCGATGATAGGACGTGACCCCACACCGTACGAGCCCGAGTACGCAGGCAAGAAGGGCTTAAACGCCTTGATGGGCATTCTGAGTTCTCGTGGTAGCATGGTTAGTATTAGGGTTTACTCTTTTCTATTTGTTGTATTGTTTTATAAATTATATGTTTATACTTACAGAAAGCTGTCTTATTGTTTCTTTTGCAGAATCCGACAGATATGCCGCTTGGATGCAATGAGACGTCTGATTAGATGACGTCAGTCTAGCCGTAGCTAGATAGCATTAGTTTCCTTTTGTCATAGCATATGTATCATGAGATGACGTTTATACGTATTTTTGTAACTATTGGAAAACCATGTATATTTTTTCAATAATGACAACCGGGTGTTGTAACTGTTACATTTGCATAGTTTAACAATAAAGTGATTTTGCCTATGATGTGTACAATTGTCATTGATTTACTTTCATCAATTTACTTTTGTCAATTTTTTATCTTTATTCTGCAAACAATACTATGGATACTATGGATGATGGAGTTAATGGTTATATTGTCTTGTGGGTGACTACTTTGGGTCTATATCTAAGCTTGCACTTTCTTTCAAAGGTGAATCTGGGCTTATCTTGGATTCATTTAGGTTTACTCTGTTATTGAAACATTCAATATGGTTGATGGGTGGCGGGTCATTCAATGCCTTGCCACCAATTTTTTTTTCTCTCGAGCGTCACTATATAAGGCTCTGCAGTGTCGCTATGAACGTCGCTATAGGTGGCCTGTAAATGTCGCTATGATCGTCTATAGTGATGCATACATAGCGACATACCCGTATCGACGCTGTTAGCGACGGTCTTAGCTACGCCAGGGATTATAAAAACCCAATGTATTCTTGTCACTAAGAGCATCACAAGTGCACACAACCTCTTGTAGTGACGTGCTATCATACATAACTTTAAGTGAACACCCTGAGAATGTGCTTGAAAATTATATCAGAGATATTTGGTAAAGTATATCAAACCATTTACTTGAGGAACCTCAATGGATTTAAGCATGCCTTTTTCTTTCTCATTATCACTCGCTCATATATACCTATCACAATCACACACATTAGATTGGTCAGAGAGTGCCAAATGAGGTAGTGTACACTTATTCTTGTGCATAGTGTTGATTGAAGCAACACAAATGTGTCAAGCATCAATTGAGGCAACACTTGTTTTTACCAGTCACATTTCCACTTTGTTCATATGTAGCCTCGAGTGCTGATCGAGGCAACACTCATTTTTGTGTACATCATCCATTTAGGCAACATATTCATTACATCCACATCATCGATTCAGGCAATATGGTGTAGACCATTGATTGAGGAAACACTGTTATCAAATATGTATTTCCAATTAAGGCATTACAATTGAGAAAATTTTCTTTTAAACTTGAGGTTATGTTATGAAACTGTGAATTAAATAATAATTTTTAATCCCCCTCAGATATTTTTTTGATCAAACATATAATCTAATGTGTGATTGATGTGTATTGGGTAGATGCGAATTACAAGGACTGATTTACTTTGGGTGATCTCTACTTCAACAGTCTCCATTTGGTTCTTAGCTCGTAGGAAACCCCTCTTAAATCATGCAAATTCTATTTTTAGAAAAGTATTCTATTTTCACACAAAGTGGAATGTACCTTTATTTTTAAGCTCTCTTTTTGAGTTACCCAATATATAAGAAATACATGCGCAAGGAAGAAGCATGCTCACGAATGAGGGTGGATTGGACTCAATCTCTATGGCATCTTCTCTATTTTTTTGTGGTTGCATATCCAGGGCCGGCGTAATAGTCGAGCCACTACATTGCTTTCTCAAGGCTTCTTCACAATGAATTTTGGCTAGTAGACTTTCAAGCTACATTTGGGACATGACTTGAGTAGTAAAAAAGCTCTCCAATTTGTAGACAGAGCTCCAATAGAAGCATACATTGAAGTTTCTTTGAAATATCCATTCCAAAGATGAGAAATTCATCCAACAATGGTTGCCAACTATCGAGGAACTTGGTGGTAGGGTGGCCTTCTTGCATGGTGTTGTTTTCAAGCCTCTTGATTAGGGAGACTTGATAAACACGGTCTTTGTGCTCATATATGATATTAGAGAACTCCCAAATAGCCTTGGAGGTGGATAGAGGTCTCACCATTTGGACTCGCCTCTTGTAGTCACAATAGAATATGATCTCTATTTGAGTTGTAACGTCCCCCCTTGAATCCCATGATATGAGTAGCTCCACATTGGATTCAGAATCATCGGCACTTGACCTTGCTTCATCTTTGGAAACAATCTTCTAAAGACCCAATTATTTTAAATATAGATCCATTATCAAATTAGATGCATTCTAGTTGCTCCCATTGAGCTTGTCAATGATGAACTACCATGTCTTGGTGGTCGTGACCATAAGTGAAGATGTGCTAGCCATTCTAGCCAAGAAGAACCTTTGGCAATGAGAGATGGGAAAGATAGAGATTGTAGATTTGAGAGAGAGTGTCTTATAGCAAATAGGAACTGAAGTGCTAACTATATTACCATGTGAGCTTGGACTCCTTTAGATATTGAACATGAGATGAGGAAAGTGGGAATAGAGAGAAAAATAGAGATGTAGATGGAAGAGTTTATGAGAGAGGGGAAACGGAAGTGAACACATAGTTGAGGGGGAAACTGTGTTCAAATTATGAGGGGGAAATTATGAGTGACCACTGACCACCCCATGACTCCTATCATGGTAGGCCTATGTATTTCATGCCCTTTCTCTGTATTCTACTTCTTTGCCCGTCTTATTAATGTGCTTTGTTTTATTCCCAGCTCATGTTCACCCACTGTTTCCACTCCTAGTCGAGTGTGACACCCAGATTTTGTATATAGGATCTCGTACATGCGATGACTTTTGTAATCTTCTCGCCCCTCTCATCCGTAGTGGTATATATTACATAAACTGGCTTACATCAATGATACTAATCTCTTGACATTGTGGTGGATTAATTATTTGAATTCCTCTTCAATATCACGCCTTCACTCAGAAGACAAATCCTTGAGGTCTCTTGGGATTCTTCCTACGATGTTAATATTTCTCTCTAGTGGGTGTGAAAGTTTGAATAAGAAGAGGAAACTAGAACAAACTTGTCATAAGCCAAGTGTGATAGATTGCTAATCCCAATTTCCTTCTAAACAACAGGTCTTTTGCTCAATTCTTGTCTCATCTTTCTCTCAGATCTCATGGGATAGTTCCTACAATGTTAAAATTTTTCATTTGCTTCATCTTCCATCGTAATGAAAGTGAATGTGATGAGTGTGTAAGTGAGTAACTATTCTAGGTTGATCTAAATACGTCCCCTACATTGTTCACATAACTCATAGAGCATTCCCAGGTAAAGTGAGGATATTGATTTTAGTTCGGGGAGGTCACTTAATAATTATGTGACTACCACGTGAGTGTAGTAGAGGGGGTTATTAAAATTTGTTTTTTCTCACATTTTCTTATATAGAAGGATACCATAAAATAAAATCGAAAAAAAATATTGAACGAGAAAAGGGTGTATTTTATTTGTAAAAATTTCACAGACAAGAAGTTTTAAAAATAGTCATTGAACACATGTGATATACACAATCTATACATAGTGATCACCCCAAGGATTTTAGAAAGGCTGATAAGATTATTACGCCAATTGCTATGAAGCTTT
Organism: Adiantum capillus-veneris; assembly: GCF_014529385.1. NCBI lineage: Eukaryota > Viridiplantae > Streptophyta > Polypodiopsida > Polypodiales > Pteridaceae > Adiantum > Adiantum capillus-veneris. The sequence goes on from NC_140935.1 coordinate 160,759,149, forward strand.
ATAATGGAGACTCTCTCACTCTCCATGTATATTTTGTGTAGCCTTTGTTTAGCACTTGTGTGTGTTCAAGTGTCAAGTCATGTCTCATATCTCTTTGAGATCTCATGGGATAGTTCCTACAAGGTCAAAACCTCTCATCTGCTTCTTCTATCATCGTAATGAAAGTGAATGTGATAAGTGTATAAGTGAGTCATCTAAATACGTCTCCTACGTTGTTCACATAACTCATATAGTGTTCCCACGTAGAGTGAAGACATTGATTTGAGGAAGGTTGATACCACTATTACACCAATTTCTATGGAGCTATATGGAGACTCTCTCTCTCTCTCTCTCTCTCTCTCTCTCTCTCTCTCTCTCTCGCCCCATGTATACATTTTGTGTAGCCTTTGTGTGTTCAAGTATCAATATGAAAACTCAAAGGCAAAGAAAGATCAAGATATCTAAGCTAAGCAAGGTCCTCCTTATAGTGTATCTACGAGGGGATGTGTAATGGAAATGAATATTTGAAAAATTATTTAATGGATATTTGATATATATTTTTTATTATACAAAGTGGATTTTACATAGTGTGATGTTATTGTGTTAGTAGTTGGTGAGTGGCTAGTTGTAGGATGACTGGTGATGGCTTCTGGTTATCAATAAATCCTGCAAGTTTTTGGGTGTGGAGTGAATATAAGCACCTTGATTATCGAGCAAGGATTGATTAGGTCTAGTTCATGGATTGGTCATTTTTAGTATACTAGATTACGGTTTAGGTAGTTTAATAGAACATTACAAATTTGTAAGCTCATTATGAGTAGTGACTATTTATGCCCAAGTTTTAGCATGAACTATCCTCAATACAAAAATACTAGTAACAGGGGCATGCTCACAAAGGACATTCTCAATTCTACACAACAAGAGATTGCACATGTTGATTATCTCTCTTTCTCTCTCTCTCTCTCTCTCTCTCTCTCTCTCTCTCTCTCTCTCCACCATGGCATAACACCATGTTCATACACAAACACTTATATTCTCCCCCCCCCTCTCTCCTTCTATTCATGTGCAAAGTTGATGGTCTTTTGCCGGGAGACTAAGATTTCTGAGCTGAGCAAGATCCTCTTTGAAGGGATTTCATTGACATGATCATGATCGTGTGATTACGTTAATAACACAAGTAATTACACCAAAAAAAGACGTGATCGTGTTAATTGTTAACGTGATCCTGCTGATGACCTGCAAAAACCAATAGTGCCGGTTAGTCCACCGGGTAAAGGATGTTGCTCGGCGGGCCTACTGGGAAAATAAAAAAGCCAGTGGGCGTATTTATATAAAGTAAAATCTCTTCTAACCTTGGCACTTTGACTAGGCAAATCCCTGGGGAGTGTATCCGAGCACCAAGTATAGTCATCTCCTTGTGAATTGACCTAAGGTTACAGAGTCATAGGTTCTTTTTTTGCACCGAACGTGATTCTTAATTTAGTAATTAATTCTAAAAAAAATTAAATCCTTCACCAAACATAAAGGTACGAATCCAAAACAATTGATAATTTGGAGAGTCATGCTCATTATGACAAAGCCATTGGTCCATAAAAGGGCCGAAGTTGGTTTTAGAAGATGAGCATATGTAAATGACGAGTCAATAGTCAAGGGTCGGATGCCTTGTATCAGTGTACTGGGCATATTAAGATCCTTGAAGTCTTGCATTTTTCACCACCATAGATTTGAGTTGATATAAATTATCACTGCACAATATGAGAGCTATAATCTTTAATTAGGTGAAAATAGCTTTTATATATTGAATTGGATGCATAAGGGGGCTACAATCTTTGATTGGGTACAAGTAGTCCTCAATTGTGTGACTATATTGAATATTTCATTGCCTTGTCTTATGCATTGGTTTATATAAGGAGTGCATTATGTATTATGAAAGATTGTTAGTGCGTGACATGACCAATCAGATATATTATTACTTTCGTGTGTGGTTTGCAAATAATTATCATCGTTTTAGTGTAGAAGTTGATTATTCTTTGTAGCATTTGAAAATAGATTTGTCTTATTGTTTGCAAATCAAAGAGGAGGTATAACTAATCATCATATTTATAATCGCGTTGACAAATTGATAGCATTGTTGTATTCATAATGCCGTATAGAGAGTGCATTGCAATGTGTATGTTTGCTCGATCACAACTTATGTGATTGATTTGTGGATTGACTAGAGTGCATTGCAAATCTCATATTGTGCAGATTTGATTACTTTCTTACACTACAAAAGGTTGTGTGCTCTTGTGACACTGTTAGCGACGGAAATACATTGGGTTTTTATACTCTCCGGCATCGCTAAGACCGTCGCTAACATCATCGATACGGGAACGTCGATATAATGGTCGCTATATGCGTTGCTATAATCGTCGCTATATAGCAATACCTATAACGACGATCATAGTGACGTTTATAGGCCATCTATAGCGACGTTTATAGCGATGTTGCAGAGCCTTATATAGCGACGGTCATAACGACGCCTGAGAGAAATTTTTATGGTGGCAGGGCATCAACCATATTGAATGTTTCATTAATTGATTCACCTTTGAAAAAAAGTGCAAGCTTAGATATAGACCCAAAGTAGTCACCACAAGACAATATAACCATTAACTCCATCATCCATAGTATTGTTTGCATAATAAAGATACAAAACTGACAAAAGTAAATTGATGAAAGTAAATCAATGACAATTGTACACATCATAGGCAAAATCACTTGATTGTTAAACTTTGCAAATGTAATAGTTACAACACCATTGTCATTATTGAAAATATATACATGGTTTTCAAAAAGACGTATAAAAGTCGTCTCATGATACATATGCTATGACAAAAAAAATTAATGCTATCTAGTTACGGCTAGACTAACGTCGTCTAATCAAACGTCTCATCGTGTCCAAGCGACGTATCTGTTGGATTCTGCCAAAAAACCGATAAGACAGCTTTCTGTAAGTATAGTGACGTTTATAAAACAATACAACAAATAGAAAAGAGTAAACCTTAATACTAACCATGCTGCCGTGAGAACTCAAAATGTCCATCAGGGCGTTTAAGCCCTTCCTGCCGGCATACTCATGCTCGTACAATGTGTGGTCACGTCCTGTCATCGACCACTATCAAAACATACAAAGAATCCATTATGTTAAAATAAAAAAACCTCTCAACCCTAAACTATCAAACCTAAAGAGAAATGCAAAAACACTTACAAAATCGGCCTCAAATGATACCCACCCGCCACTCCCCAAGTGGTGCGAGCTTACCTTCTTGCCTTCATCATCCAAGATGATGCCGCCCTGAAGTCAACGGAGTAAGGAAAGCACTCTCTCCGGTGACGCGTGAACTTGGGTGTCTTGGCAACTGGAGTCTGGGCCCCGAAGCGAGGAGTGTCAACTGGAGTGACTCCTGGAGGAGTAGCTAGTGGTGTGTAGCTGCTAGGAGTGGTCGTCAACCGCGCAAAACCTGGTGTAGATGGCGATGCCATGGCTGGCAAAGAAGGGGAGGGTAAAGAGCCTCGTCAAACACGAGGCGGTGTCGAGGCATTGGCGGCGGCATCCCCATAACAACCGCCACCGCCACCACTAGAGCATTGGTGCCTAGACGAGTGTGAAGATCGTCTTGTTGACACCGAAGCTTCGGAGGGATCTGAATGCTCCGAAAAAGAGGGAGACGCGGACGGAGTAGGAACGCGCGATGGTGCGCCAGAGCGATGACGCTCCACGTACCACTGTCTCTGCTCGGGTGACAAAGAAGAAAGAAACTGCTCATCATCCATACCTGCATTAGACACACGAACATTTAAACTTAATATTGAATGAATGGAGAAGAAAACATGGACAAGTAGAGAGAGAGAGAGAGAGAGAGAGAGAGAGAGAGAGAGAGAGAGAGAGAGAGAGAGAGAGAGAGAGAGAGAGAGGAGGGGGACTCATAAAGGGGGAGGAAGTCCTGTGTATAGAGATTTCATTGAATTTCTGTGAATTTGTAAAAGCACTGCGCTCCGGGTGCGATGGAGACTGACGCTACATCGCAAAGGTCTGCTCATAGAAGTTGCTTGCTCCACCACTAAATCTAATTGATCGGGTGAAAGAGACGACTGAGAAGCAGTAGTAGTGCTTCTTAGTATCTCTTTCACTTGATCAGCTAGATCTAGTGGTGGGACGAACAACATCTATATTGAGCAAACCAGCTTCGCCATTGCAGCGTCAGTCTCCATCCCACTCGGAGCACAGTGCTCCTCGTCCCCCCATACTTTCCTCGAGTAATCATCTATAAATGTCATAAAGTAAGAAGCTCCCCCTAGAGATAGTTTAGGCATAGGTCCACACAAATCACTATGAACAAGTGCCAACTGTGTATCTCTTCTACTACTTCTATGCTTATGTGGCTGCTGTGTTTGCTTACCATACAGACAATGTTCACAGAATTCAAAATCATTAAATGAAAATCCAGGCAAATAACCAGAGCGAGACAAGATTTCCATTCCCTTCTTGGACATATGTCCTAACCGGCTATGCCACAAGGAAACGTTCGGCTGCTCGGTTACATTGATTACATTTTTAGAGACATTTGATACATAAATCATGTAAAGTCCTCCAGACTTTACTCCATGTGCTACTGTCATAGAACCCTTGGATATCTTCCACATGTTCTGTCCAAAAGTGGTGACGTAGCCAGCATCATCAAGTAAACCTGTGCTGATCAAGCTCTTTGTAATTGCGGGAACATGTCTCACATTCTTTAGCGTGAAAGAAGAGCCATTCTAAAACTTCAATTGAACATCTCCAACACCTAAGATCTCACATGTCTGCCCATTGCCTAGCCGAACATGATCTTTAGTGGTCACATAAGAAGTAAAACACTCCTTGTTTGGAGACACATGAAGTGATGCCCCTGAGTCTATAATCCAGTCACTCAGTGCATTTCCATCAGATGCTGTAAGAAGAGCTGAGTCCATTGTATTATTCAAGAAGTAGATGTCTCCTGACACTAGACTGTCATCCTCTGCAACAGTGTTTGTCATATTTATTTCTTGAATCTTCATTGAGGACTTGTTCTTCTCACCATGGTCTTCAGCTTTCTCTTTGCCTTTTTCTGCTTTCCATTCTCTGCAGTCTCTTTTCATGTGACCCTTCTTGCCACAATGGTAGCATTCTATGTCACTCTTGCCTTTAGCACTGCGGGACTTGCTACGAGACTGATTCCTCTTTCCACCTTTGTACTTTTCTTTGGTCCTTCCCCTGACAACTAAGGCTGTTCCTTTGCCTTTGTCCATTGTCTTTCTATTGGTTTCTTCAGTAAGCAGACTTCCTTCTACACCTGCTATGTTCAAACCATCTGGAGGTGCAGAATTACTCAAAGCTGTGCGAAAAGTGTCACAACTTTCCGGCAATGTGATCAACAGGAACATAGCTCTAACAGGTTCATCAAACTTGACACCTTGAGCTGACAACTGACTATAGATTGTGTTGAATTCATTCAGATGATTGGACATAGGTGTCCCTTCTTTCATCTTCAAGTCAACAAGCTTCTTAAGCCAGTATACCTGTGAAGCTGCACTCTGCTTCTCATAAAGATCACTCGGCTTTAACCATGCTTGATAAGCCGACATCTCGTCTGCTACATTGAAGTAAACACTTTCTGCCAAAGTCAGCATAATGGTAGAAAGTGCTAATTCATCCATTTCGCTCCATTAATCTTCGTCCATATCTTCTGGTTTTATCCCCTTGAGCTTTATAGGTTTTATCTGCTTTTTTTGTACCAACACATGCCAAATCTGCTTCTTCCACAATGGGAAATTGGTTCCATCCAGCTTCTTGATATTGTAAAGAGCAGTGTCCTGTGATCCAGCCATAGCTACGCTTCACAGTAGTTTACTTTCCTGGGAAAAATTCGGCAGAGTTTCCCCTGTAAACTGACCTCTGAACCAATATCAACCTGTCAAATGAACCAAGGAAGCTTCAGATCTGCATAAATTTCGGCAAAGTCTCCTTTGTAAAATGGCTCTGGCGTACTCAAAAAACAAACAAAAAAAACAGCTTAAAAACACTGTCTCTCTGACACTGTAAGCTGCGGGTAAACTTGTCCTGTACCTGTACTGTCTCTCATTGTCCTGTCACTGTCCTATAAGCATAGACTGCGACAATGCCTCAATGGCAGTAAAGCAAAGATGCAATCCCAACTGTCTAACTCACAGTCAATACATCCTAGCTACCTATCTAAGGGTGCTTGAGGGATCGCTGCAAGACCTGTATCACCGAAAGGATCTCAACATTCGAGAATCCCCCAGCTCAATAAAACCTCACTCGACCCTCAACAAAGGCTGCAGTAAATCTGACAGTACATAGACTTCCCACAAAGTCATACATCCACAATTTCCCACTGTATGCTGTAACCGCTTGCGGCGGTTGTTTGCTGCGTGACTCACAGCCAGCAAACCCTCAACAGACATACATCATCTCTGACAATACATCCCATGTGGAAGTACCTGCAATGTCAGGATGAAATCTGGAATATCAAGCAGCAAACACAAGCTACCTGATGAACTAGTGGATGTTGCCTACAGTCTGTGTGTAGATGCGGCCGTGTCGTATGTGACACGCCTCCAAGAATTGTGAGCCGTCCTTCGATGTGTAGATAGCCACAAATCAACACTCTGGGAGTGTCGATATCCTCAGCACCTGCAGTCGTAGGCCGAAAACCCCAAATTTGCAGAGTCGAATCTGCATCCGTCGAGACCACGTAGTCGAAAATGGCCTGCGCAGACCTTTGTCGAAGCCGAACGGTGACCGAGATGACCTCAGAATGAAATTCTGAGCACACTGGTCCTTCGGGCCCACCCACAAGATTTGGGGCCGTGTCTTTGCCTGTCGAATTTCACTCCAATCTGAGCTGGTGACTCTAGCCTCCTGCAGTGCTGCCCCGAGCCTCGATCTGAGCTCTGATACCAGTTGAAGGAGTACGAGCGGAAGTGCGACGCGAGAGAGAGTGCGAGAAGAAGAGCACGAGGATATGGTGAACTCGCTCTACTGTAATGTGTAGAGCATAGTGAGTTCTTATTAGGTTTTTACAAAAGAATATGTGTACATACCTGGCGGCCCACCCACTTACTTGGGCGACCACATTGGGCTTTATACCCCAACACTGGGCACCCTCCTGTTGTTGTGGTTAGCTGCAATTGGGATAGCTGGCGTAATGGTTAATTATGTGCTGTTTATTTATTTTACTAATTGAGTTGATGATGATTTGGTAGAGTGGAATGCGGGGAGTTGATGAAGAGGCGACGGCAATTACTCTTGGCCATTTTATATTTGTACAGTATTTTAGAATATCATTTCAATAAGCCACTATGGATCTGTAAATAGTTGTAGTGGGAACTCCCCTTATGGGTCATGCAAGAACTAATGAGCTTCACATATTTACAGAATTGAAGTGGTTGTAAAAGAAGGGGCCACAATTTTTGGCACCTTAAACTCACAAATAATATATTAAATACCAACTCCACAAGAGAGGTGCCATGGAGTTTGGGGATAGATTTAGGCGTTTCTCTTGCAGATTCTCCTCTCTACTCTCTTATGCTATGGTTATTTTGCTGTGTACTCTCTAATCTAGCCTCCATCCCTTACACATCTCTTACACTCTCTTACAAGCATGTCTATGTCAATTCTATGTTTACTGTGTGTGTGTGTGTGTGTGTGTGTGTGTGTGTGTCATAGTCTTGGTGTGAGTGTGTGTGCTTGGAAATTGGAAGAAGAGGTGGACAGGTTGATGGTGATGCTTGGGAGCTTGTGTTGAATAGTTTAAGTGGTGGATCTCCCCCTCTTCTCTTAACATCCTCATGCCATGATGCTAGGGCGGCCATGGGCTCACATTCAAAGAAATGCTTGATGTGAGGAAGCAGAGGAAAATGTCGCAAAACCTTTTGCTGAATTTTTGTTCCGTGGAGATCTACTCGATATCTCTTGGAATAAGATTTTTGGACACTTGTCCATGTCTATGTATTCCCCTCTGAAAAGAATGCAGTAGGTGGGACAAGCGTGGATCGAATTGTAATCCATCCCCAAGTTTCGCGAAATCTTTCTTGCTTCCTCTCTGGAATCTGGCATCACATTATCAGCTGGCAGTATGTGATCTTTGAGCAATCTACAGAAGGATAAAAATACAGTACAATTGTGTAAAAATCTATCAGATCATTATACATCTAGAGTTTTTTTATTAAAGTAAACTAATTGCAATAGATCACATGAAAAGCGCTGTGATGCTAGTGTCACTCCATCCAAACTTTGTCTGCATGTTGAGAAGAACCAGGAGTGCCTTCAATCTAGACACACATGCTCCATTATACAATGGCGTATCGGCTTCACTTTTCATATCATCATAGATAAGCCTTTCTGAATCCATGATCGTCTCGATCATTTCTTTGCTATCAGGCTCAAACATAGCCTCGTTGGGAATGTGGTCTACATGATCATCCCCCGAGCTGTTAGAGGCTAAATCTTGTGGCCTCACATATGCTGCTTGACCAAAGTGCCTGCGAACACGTCTGTTGGGTTGCAAGATTTCTGCCTGTTGGCTAGCGTCAGAGTTCGACTAGTTATAATTGGAAACAACTCGATCTATAATAGATGGATCGAACTCGCCAAATTTAGAAACGTGCTGCAAAGAAACGCGTCTTGTCCATTGCAGAGCATGCTTTTACCTAGACACCTGGGTCTAGAGATGCACGGAGATAAGAACCACCGGGTTAAAATCTCGTCTTTATTGGTCAATGCCTATATACAGCATCTTAACATCTTTTCACAGTAGATCTTTGTCTGTAGCATGCATGTACGCCATTCTTGCAATGTAACTGATGCCTGCTCAAAGCACTTAATTCTTACTCTAGATTTGACGAGTTGTGTTGTGTGTGTTGTGTGTGTGTGTGTGTGACCCTTGGAATCGCCATCTTGCATCACTAATTTCTGTGTAGGCTCAATTTGCTCTTCCATTGGCTAATCATGACGGCTTATTGTATGGTAGCATAGCAGTCGAATATGCAAGTGGAATTGCTATAAGCGCAGGAAATTTTCTCATGTAGGAAAATGGAGTCTTTTTCAGTGTTTTTCATATGAGCAAGTGTTTTTCATACAATGCTTACCATCATGAGCGCACCTTCATTGACATGCACTAAAATCTAACCTAAATCTAAAAAAAGCTAGTCCATCGAACATAAATCTAGATCTAATTTAATCTTAAACTCAAAATAAACCTAAAATAATTTAACGTAAATCTAAATCTAACATAAATAAACTTAAATCTAATCTAACGTAAATCTAACTAAAAATAAACCTAAATCTAATCTAATCTAACCTTAATAAACCTAAATCTAATCTAACGTAAGTCTACATCTAACCTAATCTTTAACGTCTCTTGGGATAGTTTCCTACGACGTTAAAACTCTCTTCTTCTCCTCTGTGTGTGTGTGTGTGTGTGGGTGTGTGTGTGTGTGCCAATAAAAAGAGGAAAATGGTATAACCTTTCTATCACCCAAGTGTGGTAGATCGGTTATGCCATTTCCCTCTTGAATAACAGGTCTTGAGTTCAACTCCTCGTCGACTAGATCTTTAAGGTCTCTTGGGATAGTTTCCTACGATGTTAAATTAAACTCTCTTCTTCTCGGGTGTGTGTGTGTGGGTGTATGTGTGCACCAATAAAAGGAGGAAATTGGTATAACCTTTCTATCACCCAAGTGTGGTAGATTGGTTATGCCATTTCCCTCTTGAATAACGGGTCTTGAGTTCAACTCTCGTCGACTAGATCTTTAAGGTCTCTTGGGATAGTTTCCTACGACGTTAAGACTCTCTTCTTCTTCTTCTTCTCTCTCTCTCTCTCTCTTTTCCTGTCTCAATGTGTGTGTATGCATTCTTTGTTTATGCATGTGTGTGTGTGTTTTTTGTTTATGCATGTGCTCTCTCTCTCTCTCTCTCTCTCTCTCTCACACACACACACACACACACACACACACACACACACACACACACACACACACACACACACACACAGTGTTTTTGAAAGAGGGAGAGAGAGAGAGAGGGAGGGAGAGAGAGAAAGAGGGGAAGGGAACATGAGAGTGAGGAGAGGGAAGGAGCATACCTGGCTCTCCTTCCTCTCCTCGTGTGTGTGTGTGTGTGTGTGTGTGTGTGTGTGGAGAAGAAAGAGAGAGAGAGAGGGAGAGTGTGGGTTACCTTTGCTTGCTTGAGCGCATGCCGAAAACTTAGATCTGAGATCTGAGTTTTCGAACGCTCTCGGTTATTTTTTTACCCCTGTCGGCGTCGCTATGGGCGTCTTTATGAGCATCGCTAGTTTACTTCTAACTTACTGATGCTCATAGCGACGTCTATAGCGATGCCGTGGGTTTTCACTTTTGAGCGTTGCACTGCGAGCGTCGCTACTATTAAGTACCTCTTGTAGTGTTAGTGATTGGTTTTCTAACATATATTGAAAAGAAGAAAAATGTTTTTAAAATTGAACATCTAGTTCTTACGCTTAAAACAGAAATTTCAGGGCGTCGCTATAAGCGTTGCTAGTTTATTTGTAACATAGCAACGCCCATCGCCATGGCGTTAGGGATAAAAAATAAACCGAGAGCGCTTGAAAACTCAGATCTCAGATTTGAGTTTTTTGTGCTCAAGCAAGCAAAGAGGTAACCCGCGCTCTCCCTCTCTCTCTCTTTCTTCTCCACACACACACACACACACACACACACACACACACACACACACACACACACACACACACACACACACACGAGGAGAAGAAGGAGAGTCAGGTATGTTCCTTCCCTCTCCTCTCTCTCATGTTCCCTTCCCCTCTTTCTCTGTCTCTCTCTCTCTCACACACACACACATTGAGAGAGGAAAAGAGAGAGAGAGAGAGCACATGCATAAACAAAACACACACACACACACACACACACACACACACATGCATACACACACATTGAGAGAGAGAGAGAGAGAGAGAGAGAGAGAGAGAGAGAGAGAGAGAGAGAAAACGAAGAGAAAGAGAGAGAATAAAAACCAAAGAGAGAGAGAGGGGGAGAAAACGAAAGAGAGAGGTAAGGGGAGAAACCAAAGAGAGAAAGAGATTAGGTTAAAATTTAAATTAGATTAGGTTAGATTACATTTAGACTTATGTTTATGTTGAGTTTAAGATTAGGTTAGATATAGATTTACGTTAGATTAGATTTAGGTTTATTTAGGTTAGATTAGATTAGATTTAGGTTTATTTTGAGTTAGATTTACGTTAGATTAGATTTAGGTTTATTTACGTTAGATTAGATTAGATTTATGTTTATTTTGAGTTTAAGATTAAATTAGATCTAGACTTATGTTTGATGGACTAGCTTTTTTTAGATTTAGGTTAGATTTTAGTGCATGTCAATGAAGGTGCGCTTTGCCCAAAGAGCAAACACTAGTTACACAACAATATGTATATTCCCATCAAAATCTGACACGTATTAACTCACACACTAACCATACTCAATTAGCTGCGAATCACCACATGTTCAATTAGATTAGATTTAAGATTAGATTTTGGATTGCGTTTTTATATTAGAGTCTACCTTCGAGATTAGGTAAAAAAATTAGAGTTAGACGAACGTGATCCCTCTCTTCCTCTCTACGGATGCGACCTTAAGCTGGAAAGCATTCAATGGCATGATACTCAGATTGGAAGCCAACATGTAATGTGCTAAGTAATCCCTCGAACAAAGATCTATTGTGAAAAGATGTTAATATGCTATGAAATGCTACAGCTAGAGAAGAGGCAAAGGGGTTTTTTCCACTACATGCACTATCATGTAGACGTGGGTGTGTAGATTTCTTGTACCCACAAATATAGGCATTGACCAATAAAGACGAGATTATAACCCGATGGTTCTGATCTCCGTGCACCTCTAGAACGAGGTGGGCAGGGATTGGACATGACTAGAGAATGTGAGGTAGTTTACAGTGTGAACAAAGAGAGAGAGAGAGAGAGAGAGAGAGAGAGAGAGAGAGAGAGAGAGAGAGAGAGAGAGAGAGAGAGAGATAAAAGACGGAGGATGCCAATAGAAGATTAAATTTATGTCCAGGTTATAAGTTTTTCACCCTCATTATGAGTAGTGACGAGGATGTGGGGCATGAGTAGTAATCAATGCAAGCATGCTACGCAATGGACAAGACACGTTTCTTTGCAGCGACAAAGGGCACGAATCAAGTGCTGAGAGATGGATATAACATCCTTAATCTTTTGAAAAGATGTTTGCAGGTTTTGGCTATATTCATCTGCGACGAAGATCTTTTTGTAACTATTGAAAAACCATGTATATTTTTTCAATAATGACAATGGTGTTGTAACTATTACATTTGCAAAGTTTAACAATCAAGTAATTTTGCCTATGATGTGTACAATTGCCATTGATTTATTTTCATCAATTTACTTTTGTCAGTTTTGTATCTTTATTCTGCAAACAATACTATGGATGATGGAGTTAATGGTTATATTGTCCTTTGGGTGACTACTTTGGATCTATATCTAAGCTTGCACTTTCTTTCAAAGGTGAATTTGGGCTTATCTTGGATTCATTTAAGTTTACTCTATTATTGAAACATTCAATATGGTTGATGGGTGGCAGGTCATTTATAAGGCTCTGCAGAATCGCTATGAGCGTCGCTATAGGTGGCCGTTAAACGTCACTATGATCGAGGCTATGGTGACATATATAGCGATGCTCATAGCGACGTTCCCGTATCGACGCTGTTAGCAACGGTCTTAGCGACGCCGGGGAGTATAAAAACCCAATGTATTTTTGTCCCTAAGAGCATCACAAGTGCACACAACCTCTTGTAGTGATGTGCTATCATACATAACTTTGAGTGAACACCCCAAGAATGTGCTTGAAAATTATATCAGAGATATTTGGTAAAGTATATCAAACCATTTACTTGAGGAACCTCAATGGATTTAAGCATGACCTTTTCTTTCTCATTATCACTTGCTCATATATACCTATCACATCACACACATTAGATTGGTCACAGAGTGCCAAATGAGGTAGTGTACACTTATTCTTGTGCATAGTGTTGATTGAAGCAACACAAATGTGTCAAGCATCAATTGAGGAAACACTTGTTTTTACCAGTCACATTTCCACTTTGTTCATATGTAGCCTCGAGTGCTGATCGAGGCAACACTCATTTTTGTGTACATCATCCATTTAGGCAACATATTCATTACATCCACATCATTGATTCAGGCAATATGGTGTAGACCATTGATTGATGAAACATTGTTATCAAATATGTATTGCCAATTAAGGCATTACAATTGAGAAAATTTTCTTTTAAACTTGAGGTTATGTTATGAAACTGTGAATTAAATAATAATTTTTAATCCCCCTCGGATATTTTGTTGATCAAACATATAATCTAATGTGTGATTGATGTGTATTGGGTAGATGAGTAGATGCAAATTACAAGGACTGATTTACTTTGGGTGATCTCGACTTCAACAGTCTCCATTTGGTTCTTAGCTCGTAGGAAACCCCTCTTAAATCATGCAAATTCTATTTTTAGAAAAGTATTCTATTTTCACACAAAGGAATGTACCTTTATTTTGGAGCTCTCTTTTTGAGTTACCCAATATATAAGAAATACATGCGCAAGGAAGAAGCGTGCTCACGCATGAGGGTGGATTGGACTCAATCTCTATGGCATCTTCTCTTTTTTGTGTGGTTGCATATCCTGGGCCGGCGTAATAGTTGAGCCACTACATTGCTTTCTCAAGGCTTCTTCACAATGAATTTTGGCTAGTAGACTTTCAAGCTACATTTGGGACATGACTTGAGTAGTAAAAAAGCTCTCCAATTTGTAGACAGAGCTCCAATAGAAGCATACATTGAAGTTTCTTTGAAATATCCATTCCAAAGATGAGAAATTCATCCAACAATGGTTGCCAACTATCGAGGAACTTGGTGGTAGGGTGGCCTTCTTGCATGGTGTTGTTTTCAAGCCTCTTGATTAGGGAGATGTGATAAACACGGTCTTTGTGCTCATATATGATATTAGAGAACTCCCAAATAGCCTTGGAGGTGGATAGAGTTCTCACCATTTGGACTCGCCTCTTGTACTTACAATAGAATATGATCTCTATTTGAGTTGTAACGTCCCCCCTTGAATACCATGATATGAGCAGCTCCACATTGGATTCAAAATCATCGGCACTTGACCTTTCTTCATCTTTGGAGACAATCTTCTAAAGAACCAATTATTTTAAATATAGATCCATTATCAACTTAGACGCATTCTAGTTGCTCCCATTGAGATTGTCAATGATGAACTACCATGTCTTGGTGGTCGTGACCATAAGTGAATATGTGCTAGCCATTCTAGCAAGAAGAACCTTTGGCAATGAGAGATGGGAAAGATAGAGATTGTAGATTTGAGAGAGAGTGGCTTATAGCAAATAGGAACTGAAGTGCTAACTATATTACCATGTGAGCTTGGACTCCTCTAGATATCGAACATGAGATGAGGAAAGTGGGAATAGAGAGAAAAATAGAGATGGAGATGGAAGAGTTTATGAGAGAGGGGAAAGGGAAGTGAACACAAAGTTGATGGGGAAATTGTGTTCAAATTTGAACTTATTTTACAACAAAACACATATGCCTTTTATAGCTATGCCCATGAGCAATTAATTGGTAGACAAGATGACATATGCGTGGCGAGGTTTGGATAGATAATTGCCACGTGTAAAGTATCATTTCATAACAATACTATGTTGTAGGTGGGGACAAAGTAAAGACAATTTCAGCTCCTCCATCATGGAGAGGTCAGCTCAAAGCAATAACTGATTCATGCAGATAGAAAATTGTGTGACTAGGTCATGAGTGAGCTATTTAAGGGCATTCAATTGTTGAAGAATAGATTACATAATATTTTGGCGGGTGTAACATTTAATGGCCTAAAAACTTGTGTGTAGCGGAAATTAGCATGAACATAGTGGGCATTTCATTAGAATAGATTCCTAATGAGAATTACAAGAGTGCTTGGGTGGAGAGAGCAACAAAAAGCATAACACCTAGTTAGATAGCATGAACAATACTTTCAAAAGAGAGATAAATTAATCTATTGACAACAGTTAAGGACTGGATTTGCATGGAGCCGGTCCCCCCTCCAAAAGGCTTTGTATTATGGTTTCTCCCATCAAGAGAGACATTGTACAATACAATTCTTTGTCTTCCTTCAAGACTAGCTAGTGCAATGAAGATGAAAGCTTCACGCACTAAGCAAAACACTAAGCAAACACAACATCAATTATCCCTGGTCTCAGACCCAAGACCTCACACACCTTCGAAGATGGTGATAGCTAGCAGGGTATGAGAGTAGATTGAGAGGAAGAAGGAGTATCTTACGAGAAAGATGTACATCTCCTCACATAATCACTCATATTAGCATAGCTTAGCGTAGTAATTAGCTTGGTAGAGGAGATGAGCATGCTTTGGAGCTTGGCTCTTGGTTGGATTTGCATCCACATGCCAAGAGTGTGTCGATGCAGGCTTCTATCTCACAAGCTTGGAGTAGGTGATGAGCTCTCCATTAAATCTTGGGAAGAGATAGTCTTTTCTTGCTTCTCACATAGACTTTGTCAGAGTGTGTGTGTGATAATGCCTTGCAAAAATCAGCCCCCTCTCTCTCTTGGGCGAGCCCTCTTGCTAATTTCTCTTGCTATCCTCCCATTGGACCTCACCAGGGCTAGCCAATGACAATTAAGCAGCATAAGTGATAGCCTTCTGACATGTGTCCCCCTTTCCCCTTTTGTGAGAGCTTTAGGTAATTTAATAATTCAACTAAACTCTCATTGGACCCATTTGCCTCCTCGCCAATAGGAATCAGGCAAGCCATTGGGCTGCTGAATGCTCATTGAACCCCTCGGGAGATTGTCCAATAGTCTTCTAGAGGACTTAATTCTCATTGGTTCTTTTATTAAGTGTTTTTTAAATTAATTAAACTAGATTTACTCTAGTCTAATTCTCATTGGTCCACCTCCAAGGCCATCCCATAGGAATTAGGTACACCTTGTGGGCATCTGGGCTAGGGAGCTGAAATGTGTCCCTCATTCCCTTTGTGTAAAGGGAGCTTGTGTGTGTGTGTGTGTGTGTGTGTGTGGCTTTCTCTCTCATCCCCTACATGCAAGGCTCGCCCCCTTCTAAGTAGGGATTGCAAAGACTTTTTTGTACACACACAAAGCATCCAATTCCCCTATGGTTGACCTTTGGACACAACCTTTGAATTTTGGAACCTTAGCATTTTGGAAGTCTTAATGGGCTAAACCTTAGGGTCTTTTTAGCCCATTGTTGCGCATGGCTCTTTTGCAGATGCCCCCCCCCTTTGGATCCTATTTTCCCTCCTTTGGATCCCTACTGTAGCCGATCTGCTAGCTTAACCAATATTCTAGTTTTTTCTCCCCTGGCACTTCCCCATATTAAATGATCAGTTTAACATGAGAAAATCATTTAGGAGAATTAGATATTGATTATTATGACATTACCTCTCTCTTAAAATCATAGTCGTCCTCGACTATTGTGTTGAGAAGATAAATCATATTCATGAGTCCTTTTCTTAGCGGGTAGAGGATCCCTATGTTAGCCTACGACATCATTTCAGAATGGATGACTAGTCCATTTGGTGCTTGAGAGCCTGAGGCTGCCGCAAGCATGCCTGCACATTAGTCCTATCAATCTTCCATAGTAGAGTGACAAGCTCTACTTGGTGTTTGGGAGACGTCGTCTCCGCAAACTTGATCTAAGCATGCATACTACTTCATTTTTGTGCACAATAAAGAAAAAGAGAGTCTTATAAGACAAAAACTTTGTTCATTTTTAACATTTTGTACATTTTCTTACTCTTGGGAAGCATTGTAAGCATTGACAAGGTTTAGGTTATCCTTTAATTGTATGCCTTGCATCCATCTAGCATACTCAAAAGGATAATTCTTAAACTTAATAAGATATCGTCGGATAGTCTTACCGCCTCTTAATACCTTGTCTTCATGTCGGAGAATGGACTTGGGCTGCAGCACCTCCTCTTGGTCCTCGATCTCCGGTGGGTCTTCAATAGTTGGTTCTTGAGGTGGATCTCCTTTGTAAGGCTTTAATAGGCTCACATGGAAAGCATTGTGTATGAGCCAATGATTGGGAAACTTGAGTTGATAGGCCATCTCATTGATTGGCCTAAGAATCTGGAAGGGACCATAGTACCTTTTTGCTAGTTTAGAATAGTACTTTTGGTGTCCCGTAGGATTCTTGCCCGTCGTGTGCCTTAATCGAGCCTTGGGAAACTTTAATAAGACCCAATCATTTTCTTTAAAGGCTTGGGATCTTCTATGCTTGTCAGCAGTAGCCTTTTGCCTTTGCTGTGAGATAGAGATAGCATCCTTAATCTTTTGGAAAGATTCTTGTAGGTCTCGGCTATACTCATCTGCAGCGAAGATCTTCCCATGTACCTTAAGTAGCAAGGCACTTTTTGATCTTCCCTCAATTACCTCGAAAGGTGCTTTTCCCGTGGAAGTATGTACAGTGTTATTGTAAGCATACTCCACTACGGGTAAGTACTTCTCCCATTGGGATCTTTGATCTACTTCCGTTACATAGGCTTTTAGTAGATCGAGAATTGTTAGGTTAGCTATTTCACTTTGGCCATCCGTTTGTGGATGATAGGCTGAAGAGAAGTTTAGCCTTGTCCCTAAATTATCAAAGAGACCCTTCCAGAAATTACTGGTCATTCTAGGATCTCTATCCGATACTATGGACATTGGCAAGCCATGGTACTTGAAAATTTGTGAAATGAAGAGGGTTGCCATTTGATGGGCTTTGATAGTCTTTTTGACAGGTATAAAATGAGCTTGTTTACTGAACCTATCTACTATTGTCCATATTCCCGTATTCCCATGGATAGACTTAGACAATCCAAAGATAAAATCCATGGATATGCTCTCCCATGGTGAATTAGGGATTGGAAAAGGTTGAAACAATCCAACTTGCTTCCCTCTATCAAATTTTGTCTTTTGGCATACCACACATTTAGAAACATACTCTTGTATGTTCACTTTCATGGTAGGCCAATAGAAATATGTTTCAATTCCCTTTAAGGTAGACTGAATACCACTATGCCCCGCATAAGGTGGAGCATGTGATTCATACATTACTTTCTCACGTAGTGGGTTAGTAACACATAGTCTATTGCTGTAGAGAAGATAACCATCTTGTAAAGTAAATGGTTCTTCTTTCTTCCCTAATGCAAGGGCTGAAATCACATCTCTAAAAACGGGATCAATAGCATACTCATCTATCATTGAAGATAGATCATTGTGAGTTGCTATGGAAACCGCATTCACTCTCGGGCGTCTTGAGAGTGCATCAGCTACTTGATTATGCTTGCCAGCAATGTGAGCAATATGAAAATGAAATTGCGAAAGGAAATTTTCCCACCTCATTTGTTTGTAGGAGAGCTTGGTCTGCATCATGAAGTACTTAAGACTTTGGTAATCCATTCGTAGAATGAAAGGAGTCCCCAATAAATAGTGCTTCCATGAGTCTAAGGCATGTAGAAATGCAAGGAGTTCCTTTTTATATATGCCTAGAGCTTGCTCAACAGGGTCGAGCCTTCGACTCTCATAGCCTATGGCGTGCCCTTCTTGGAGCAAAACAGCTCCAAGACAATCACCACAAGCATCACATTGGACCTCAAATGGTTTTGAGAGATCCGGTAGTGTAAGCACATGTTGAGAGATAAGCTTTTCTTTAAGCTTTTCAAAAGCATTATTCTCCTTAGCAGACCATGTATACCTAATGCTTTTCTTTGTTAGGTCATGTAATGGTCCCGCAATTTGTGAGAACTTTTCTATGAAGCATCTATAGTATGCACACATACCTATAAAGCTTCTTAGTTCATGAAGATTACTTGGTTTAGGCCATCCTTTTATTACCTCTAACTTTGATGGATCCATTTGGATGCCATCTTGAGAGATAATGTGACCTAAATACTGAATCTCTTGCAAGAAAAAATCACTTTTCTTTCGATTAACATAAAGTTTATTCTCTCTCAACACTTGAAATATTACCTAGAGGTGTTGCTTGTGTTCATCTAATGAATTAGAGTATATGATAATATCATTAAAGAACACTCCAGTACGTGAAGGTTTGATGAGGCCTGAACAGCTTCTCCATCAAGTAGTTGAATGTGGCTGGTGCATTGGTCAAGCCAAAAGGCATGACAATGTATTCATAAAGACCAAATGTGGTACGAAATGCGGTCTTTACAATGTCTTAATGAACTATCCTTATTTGATGATAGCCACTTTTTAGGTCAATCCTACTGAAGTAGGTCGATCCTCGTAGCTTATCAAATAGGTCTTCTACCCGTGGAACGGGAAACCTATTCTTGATAGTGATCCTATTTAGTGCTCTATAGTCGACACACATACGATATGTGCCGTCTTTCTTTTGCACTAATAGCACAGGTGAGCAAAATGGAGATGAGCTAGGCATAACCATGCCCTTCTCAACTAACTCATGCACTTGCCGCATAATCTCCTCTTGTTGAGCTTGAGAAACTCTATAAGGAGGTTTGTTAGGCGGTGAACTTCCTGGAAGAAGTTCGATTGCATGGTCATCATTACCTCGTTTAGGAGGTAGCTCACAAGGGATGTCGTCAATAAAAACATCTTGAAGCCCCTTGAGAGAATTGGATAACTCTAATTCCTTTTGGTTGCTTTTATTTTCTTTTGCTAAAGCATTAGGTTCATTTTGAAAATCTTTAACAAAAATCATGTACACGGAAATAGAGCTGTTTATTGACTTGTTGAAAGCTGGTGTATGTAAAATGTGGATAGTGTTACCCATTTCCTTAGCATCTATATACATGTATTTTTCCCTGAACTTAAAGGAGATTCTCCTTTCAGGAAATTTAACATTTGCAGCCAGGCGGTCAAACCATGGTGCCCCTAGGATTACATCCTCATGCTTGAGAAGAGAGATAAAGAAGTCCTCTTTGTCCACATAGCTTTGAACATGAAGCCTCAATTTCCCGATTAAGGGAGTGACTGAAGCTTCTTGCTCCTTGAAAGCACTGTCTACGGGTAGGACATCTCCCATCTCATAGGCTTGTATGCTTAGCTTGGTGGCCAACTCTATAGATATAAAATTGTGAGTAGAACTATGGTCAAAGAGAATAAAAGCATCATGTTCTCTTACCTTTCCCCAAGCATGGCATAGAGGAGATCCTTTGTGATGAGTTTGGTGAGTCTCCTCCTCTTGGATTTCAACCAAGGAAGCTCTAGGAGGATCTTGGCGGTTGTTCTTTTGGGGACAAGTGCGGTACGCAAGCCCTTGTTCGCCGCACTTGAAACACTGGTTATCCTTGCGATAACGCTCAAGCTCTTCAGGAGAGAGTTTTTTTTTACCCTTGTAAACTCCCTTCTCTTTAGCTTTGTTGGAGTTGCCCTTAGGAGACTTTTGGACATTGTCCTTCCCCTTAGGCTCATTGGAACCCTTGTTTTTCGTGGGCTTATTATTTCTTTTAGCCCCCGTTTGGAAATTGATTCGAGAGGCCACCATAGTATGGTGTATTACCACCGATATGGTACGTGACCTTTGGGAGTTGACATACTCCGCCATTTCTTCGGTTAAGCCCGCACAAAATTGTTGCTTTTGCTCTCCAAAATCCAACTTTTTGAAGACAATGGCTTTAAGTTGTAGGTCCCAAAACTTGTCTACATATTTGTGGATGGATTCATAGGGAGAGAGCTTTAAGCTTCGCCATTCGGTGAGTACTTTGTCTTTGGCATCAATGGCCAAAAATTGCTTCATAATGGAAGCTCTTAAAGCTTTCCATGTTAATGGAGCTTCACCGTTGGCTCGTAGGCTAGACCACCATTGCCTGGCGGACTTTTGAAAGTGCATAGCTACATGGCGTATCTTAGAGGACTCCGTGAGGCCCTCATCTCCAAACGCCGCATCGAACTGTTGGATAAAGGCCAAGACTTTGTCCGTAGCACCAAAGGTTCCATCACAGGTAAGGAAAGAGATGCTCTTCCCTCCCTCTTTGAACTTCTTCAGCTTGGATGACCTCTTCCATGCAGCATAGGATTTCCTATGGCCTCTTCTTTTTGATGGTTCAAAGGTTGCACCATCACTTTCTTCAGAAGGTGAAGAATTTGAAGAAGGTGGAGAAGAGGGTGACCTCTTTCTCGCCTTTTTCTTGTCTTGATCTTTGTCGTCTTCACCATCACTTTCATAAGAGGAAGAGGATGAAGAAGATTGAGAAGAGGGTGTCCTCTTTCTCGCCTTTTTCTTCTCTTGCTTTTTATAATCGCTCTTTGAATTATGGTGTGGAGAAGAGTGCGATGGTATTCTCCGCTTTGGTGGTGATGGAGAGCGTTTAGCCCGCCGTCTTCGTGGAGCCATCTCCGTCGAGGTGGCGGGAGACTCGCTTCTTTCTTGTTCTTTCGGTGGAGGCTCTTGAGTTCTCCTTTGGGAAGGAGATGCATCATCAAGAAGTAAATTCTTGAGCCCTTCGTATGGATTCTCTTCTTCTTCCCGAATCGGAGAGAGACCTCTTTTGGGAGTCTCACAAGGATGCTTCCTAGGTGTTCTCTTGTCATGGTGATGAGCTTGGAGAATCCCGTGAGCACGGAGCTGCTGTTGCACTTCACTTTGGAGAGATGGATTGCCCATGGCTTGTTGAAGCCTAGAAACAAGATAGTTAACAAGCATCGGAGCATCATTAGTAGCTTGATCATTAGCAAAATCAAAGTTATCAACATTAATTTCACTCTCTTTACTATTGTCAGCCATTCTAACAACTTTTAGGTGTACTTTGGCACTTCAAGCCCTAGTTGCTACTCCTCTTTACCCATTTAGAAAAAGCACTCAAGCTACTGTACCCGTGGCTTGAATACCATTAATTGCAAGGAATAGAAGAGAGGGTCTTTCAACACCAAAACAACACCAGCTCCTGTCAAGCTACTAATAGCTCAATAGTGGTTAAGCCGTATTAAAGCCCCGTAGGACTCCACTATTAAGACCATAGCTCTCGACGGTGAAGCCCCATTAACTGCACGAAGGCAGGCGCACTGCAAGGCTGAAAAATCCATATTCTACTTACTTACAGACAATTAATAATACCAACCATTTATAGCTAGCTTGAGGACCTCCCTTCTTGAGCAAGAAAAGAGAAACCTTGTGCTCTGATACCAATGTAACATTTAATGGCCTAAAAACTTGTGTGTAGCGGAAATTAGCATGAACATAGTGGGAATTTCATTAGAATAGATTCCTAATGAGAATTACAAGAGTGCTTGGGTGGAGAGAGCAACAAAAAGAATAACACCTAGTTAGATAGCATGAACAATACTTTCAAAAGAGAGATAAATTAAGCTATTGACAACAGTTGAGGACCGAATTTGCATGGAGCCGCCCCCCCCTCCAAAAGGCTTTGCATTATGGTTTCTCCCATCAAGAGAGACATTGTACAATAAAATTCTTTGTCTTCCTTCAAGACTAGCTAGTGCAATGAAGATGAAAGCTTCATGCACTAAGCAAAACACTTAGCAAACACAACAACAATTATCCCGGGTCTCAGACCCATGACCTCACACACCTTCGAAGATGGTGATAGCTAGCAGGGTATGAGAGTAGATTGAGAGGAAGAAGGAGTATCTTACGAGAAAGATGTACATCTCCTCACATAATCACTCATATTAGCATAGCTTAGCTTAGTAATTAGCTTGGTAGAGGAGATGAGCATGCTTTGGAGCTTGGCTCTTGGTTGGATTTGCATCCACATGCCAAGAGTGTGTCGATGCAGGCTTCTATCTCACAAGCTTGGAGTAGGTGATGAGCTCTCCATTAAAGCTTGGGAAGAGATAGTCTTTTCTTGCTTCTCACATAGACTTTGTCAGAGTGTGTGTGTGATAATGCCTTGCAAAAATCAGCCCCCTCTCTCTCTTGGGCGAGCCCTCTTGCTAATTTCTCTTGCTATCCTCCCATTGGACCTCACCAGGGCTAGCCAATGACAATTAAGCAGCATAAGTGATAGCCTTCTGACATGTGTCCCCCTTTCCCCTTTTGTGAGAGATTTAGGTAATTTAATAATTCAACTAAACTCTCATTGGACCCCTTTGCCTCCTCGCCAATAGGAATCAGGCAAGCCATTGGGCTGCTGAATGCTCATTGAACCCCTTGGGAGATTGTCCAATAGTCTTCTAGAGGACTTAATTCTCATTGGTTCTTTTATTAAGTGTTTTTTAAATTAATTAAACTAGATTTACTCTAGCCTAATTCTCATTGGTCCACCTCCAAGGCCATTCCATAGGAATTAGGTACACCTTGTGGGCATCTGGGCTAGGGAGCTGAAATGTGTCCCTCATTCCCTTTGTGTAAAGGGAGCTTGTGTGTGTGTGTGTGTGTGTGTGTGTGGCTTTCTCTCTCATCCCCTACATGCAAGGCTCGCCCCCTTCTAAGTAGGGATTGCAAAGAATTTTTTGTACACACACAAAGCATCCAATTCCCCTATGGTTGACCTTTGGACACAACCTTTGAATTTTGGAACCTTAGCATTTTGGAAGTCTTAATGGGCTAAACCTTAGGGTATTTTTAGCCCATTGTTGCGCATGGCTCTTTTGCAGATGCCCCCCCCCTTTGGATCCTATTTTCCCTCCTTTGGATCCCTACTGTAGCCGGTCTGCTAGCTCAACCAATATTCTAGCTTTTTCTCCCCTGGCACTTCCCCATATTAAATGATCAGTTTAACATGAGAAAATCATTTAGGAGAATTAGATATTGATTATTATGACAACGGGAATTTTTTCTAATAAGCATGGCATTAAGAACATATGAGTCACCTTCTATCATGAGCGGTTGTCAAATGAACCATGTTGTTGCAACTCCTTTAAATAAAGTGTGAGCCTTGGTCACCTTTTGATCATCTAGACATTGGTCGAGTAGCTAGCAAAATTTTTGAAGTGACCATGTAAGAATGTCCTCTATAGGTAGCCCGGACTCTCTGACCCACTACTACAAAAATATGAAAACAAACGTTAACCATCTCTCATTGAGGGCTACATACACTGCAAGTGGAGTCTATGGGAGACATCTACACAAAAGTAGAAGATGCTTACTTCAAGTCCCTCTTACAAGAAGTAGAAAGAAAAAAGGTGGGTCATTCTTAATTTGCCATGTGGCACTAATGAAAAGCGTCATCCAACTGTGCGCAAGAGTTCCAATGCTTTACCAAGGCCTTATGTAGGTGATTTTGGCTTTTATCCAGCGATCCATAATTGCTCACAAGTTTTCGAGAGCGTCACTAAGGCCTTCTGTAGGCCGAAAAGTACTTTTTGGCAGACGATTGATAAGACAATTTGGCTTGCATAGGTAATGAGTGAGATAGAGAGAGAGAGCCAAGTGGGCTTAGTACATACTAGTACGATCGGCCGCCTTCGACGGCCTCTCTCTCTCTCTCTCTCTCTCTCTCTCTCTCTTTATCGCGTGCATAAGAGCTTATCTCACTGTTGGAGTTTAGCCTTCACGTTGCAAATTTTGACAGGTGTAAAGGGCTCTTCTTCTGCCATTTTTTGTTAGTTTAGATAAGGAGAGGAGAGCGGGAGATAGATGATTATGAAGATGCATGCTGCATGATGCGACGCGGGGATGGGGATTGAACCAGGACTCAGGAGTCGGGGGTGTTGACTCTTGAGCTGCATGTAGCACGAAATGAACGGACCTTGTTACCTGTTGATCTTGATGTGCTCCTTAAATGCTCTAGGTATGATAGTGTTGATGTGTAATAATACAATGCTTTTGTAACGGGTACACGTGCGTTGGTCCAAATTATACTGCTAACTCCAGGCTACGTACATATATGATGCAATTAAATAATGGAAAGGACTTTGGAAAGAGAAATTTCTGGGAGAAAAGTGATTGGCTTTTTTCTTTTTTGGTCCGGTGGGGTGGGGGGATTGAACTATATTATATACCGCCAAGGAGCAATGCCGTTGCGTAACTCGTGACACAAAGCTAGCTGAATCGTTGTCTGCTTGCTTCCACCGTTAAATTTCTGCCGCTTGCATTCACCACAATTTCTGCTTGCGACCTAGCTAGCTAGCGACAAGGCCATGGCGTGTAGCAGCGGCATGATGAATATATGGAGAGCGACGATGGCGGTGGTGGTGATATTAGTATTGGGAGGGGGAGCAGCGGCGACTCCAATTAATATAAGTAGAGGCATGGAGGCGCGGGAGAGAGGCGGGCTAGCAGAGAAGCTGGTGGTGGGGGAGGCGGCTCAGCTGGTGTATGAGTGCTGTGGGGTGTCGAATTATAGTTGCTTGTTCATATCAGGAGTGGATTCGGAGGGGTGGGCGCAACTGTTAACGCTAGGAAAAGGGTGGACGGGTTGCTCCACGGAGGCGGAGGGGTGGTGCCTCGCGCTGTGCCAAGCGTCAAACGACACTTATTGCGGGTTTAGCACTGGCCTGATCACCGAGGGCGAGTGCATCTACTTGGAAACATGGAGCAGCTCCCCGTGGGTTGCGATCAACATCACTGTAGTGGCCGTTGAGGCTGCTACCTCCGCTTTGCAGCGCACCGCCACCTCGCCCCTCCATGTTGCAGCTCTCAATTCTTTTATCACTGCCCACACCACCAACGTAATTATGAGTGACCACTGACCACCCCATGACTCCTATCATAGTAGGCCTATGTATTTCATGCCCTTTCTCTATATTCTACTTCTTTGCCCGTCTTATTAATGTGCTTTGTTTTCTTCCCAGCCCATGTTCACCCACCGTTTCTATTCCTAGTCCAGCGTGACACCCAGATTTTGTATATAGGATCTCGCACATGCCATGACTTTTGTAATCTTCTCGCCCCTCTCATCCGTAGTGGTATATATTACATAAACTGGCTTACATCAATGATACTAATCTCTTAATATTGTGGTGGATTAATTATTTGAATTCCTCTTCAATATCACGCCTTCACTCTTAAGAAAAATCCTTGAGGTCTCTTGGGATTCTTCCTACGATGTTAAAATTTCTCTCTGGTGGGTGTGAAAGTTTGAATAAGAAGCGGAAACTAGAACAAACTTGTCATAACCCAGGTGTGGTAGATTGCTAATCCCAATTTCCTTCTAAACAACAGGTCTTTTCCTCAATTATTGTCTCATCTCTCTCTGAGATCTCATGGGATAGTTTGTACAACGTTAAAACTTCTCATTTGCTTCATCTTCCATCGTAATGAAAGTGAATGTGATGAGTGTGTAAGTGAGTAGCTGTTCTAGGTTGATCTAAATACGTCCCCTACATTGTTCACATAACTCATAGAGCATTCCCAGGTAAAGTGAGGACATTGATTTTAGTTCGGGGAGGTCACTTAATAACTATGTGACTATCACGTGAGTGTAGTAGAAGGGGTTATTAAAATTTGTTTTTTCTCACATTTTCTTATATAGAAGGATACCATAAAATAAAATTGAAAAAAAAAGATTGAACGAAAAAAGGGAGTATTTTATTTGTAAAAATTTCACAGATAAGAAGTTTTAAAAATAGTCATTGAACACATGTGATATACACAATCTATACATAATGATCACCCCAAGGATTTTAGAAAGGCTGATAACATTATTACGCCAATTGTTATGAAGCTTTATAATGGAGACTCTCTCACTCTCCATGTATATTTTTTGTAGCCTTTGTTTCGCACTTGTGTGTATTCAAGTGTCAAGTCATGTCTCATATCTCTTTGAGATCTCATGGGATAGTTCCTACAAGGTTAAAACTTCTCATCTGCTTCTTCTTCCATCGTAATGAAAGTGAATGTGATAAGTGTATAAGTGAGTCATCTAAATACGTCTCCTACATTGTTCACATAACTCATATAGTGTTCCCACGTAGAGTGAAGACATTGATTTTAGGAAGGTTGATACCACTATTACACCAATTTCTATGAAGCTATATGGAGACTCTCTCTCTCTCTCTCTCTCTCTCTCTCTCTCTCTCTCTCTATCCCTCTCTCTCTCTCTCCCCATGTATACATTTTGTGTAGCCTTTGTGTGTTCAAGTATCAATATGAAAACTCAAAGGCAAAGAAAGATTAAGATATCTAAGCTAAGCAAGGTCCTCCTTATAGTGTATCTACGAGGGGATGTGTAATGGAAATGAATATTTGAGAAATTATTTAATGGATATTTGATATACTTTATTTATTATACAAAGTGGATTTGCATGAATGTGATCACATAGTGTGATGTTATTGTGTTAGTAGATTGGTGAGTGGCTAGTTGTAGGATGATTGGTGATGGCTTCTGGTTATCAATAAATCCTGCAAGTTTTTGGGTGTGGAGTGAATATAAGCACCTTGATTATCGAGCAAGGATTGATTAGGTCTAGTTCATGGATTGGTCATTTTTAGTATAGTAGATTACGGTTTAGGTAGTTTGATAGAACATTACAAATTTGTAAGCTCATTATGAGTAGTGACTATTTATGCCCAAGTTTTAATCATTTTGAGCATGAACTATCCTCAATACAGAAATACGAGTGATAGGGGCATGCTCACAAAGGACATTCTCACTCCTACACAACAAGAGATTGCACATGTTGATTATCTCTCTCTCTCTCTCTCTCTCTCTCTCTCTCTCTCTCCACCATGGCATACCACCATGTTCATACACAAACACTTCTATTCTCCCCCCCCCCCCTCTCTCCTTCTATTCATGTCCGAATTTGATGGTCTTTTGCCGGGAGACTAAGATTTATGAGCTGAGAAAGGTCCTCCTTGCAGGGATTTTATTGACATGATCATGATCGTGTGATTACGTTAATAACACCAGTAATTACACCAAAAAAAGACGTGATCATGTTAATTTTTAATGTGATCCTGATGATGACCTGCAAAAACCAATAGTGCCGGTTAGCCCACCGGGTAAAGAATGTGGGTCGGCGGGCCTGTCGGGAAAATAAAAAAGCCCACGGGTGTATTTATATAAAGTAAAATCTCTTCTAACCTTGGCACTTTGACTAGGCAAATCCCTGGGGAGTGTATCTGAGCGCCGAAAATAGTCATCTCCTTGTGAATTGACCTAAGGTTACAGAGTCATAGGTTCTTTTTTTGGACCGAACGTGATTCTTAATTCAGTAATTACTTCTAAAAAAATTTAAATCCTTCACCGAACATAAAGGTACGAATCCAAAACAATTGATAATTTGGAGAGTCATGCTCATTATGACAAAGCCATTGGTCCATAAAAGGGCCGAAGTTGGTTTTAGAAGATGAGCATATGTAAATGACGAGTCAATAGTCAAGGGTCGGATGCTCTATACCAGTGTCCTGGGGATATAAAGATCCTTGAATTATTGCATTTTTCACCATCATAGATTTGAGTTGATATAAATTATCACTGCACAATATGAGAGCTATAATCCTTATTAGGTGAAAATAGCTTTTATATATTGAATTGGATGCATAAGGGGGCTACAATCCTTGATTGGGTACAAGTAGTCCTCAATTGTGTGACTATATTGAATATTTCATTGCCTTGTCTTATGCATTGGTTTATATAAGGAGTGCATTATGTATTATGAAAGATTGTTAGTGCATGACATGACCAATCATATATATTATTACTTTTGTGTGTGTTTTGCAAATAATTATCATCGTTGTAGTGTAGAAGTTGATTATTCTTTGTAGCATTTGAAAAGAGATTTGTCTTATTGTTTGAAAATCAAAGAGGAGGTATAACTAATCATCATATTTATAATCGCGTTGACAAATTGATAGCATTGTTGTATTCATAATGCCGTATAGAGAGTGCATTGCAATGTGTATGTTTGCTCAATCACAACTTATGTGATTGATTTGTGGATTGACTAGAGTGCATTGCAAATCTCATATTGTGCAGATTTGATTACTTTCTTACACTACAAAAGGTTGTGTGCTTTTGTGACGCTGTTAGCCACGAAAATACATTGGGTTTTTATACTCTCCGGTATCGCTAAGACCATCGCTAACATCATCGATATGGGAACGTCGCTATAACGGTCGCTATATGCATCGCTATAATCGTCGCTATATAGCGATTCCTATAGCGACGATCATAGCGACGTTTACAGGCCATCTATAGCAACGTTTATAGCGATGCTACAGAGCCTTATATAGCGACGGTCATAGCGACGCCCGAGAGAAATTTTTTATGGTGGCAGGGCATTGAATGCCCTACCACCCATCAACCATATTGAGTGTGTCATTAATTGATTCACCTTTGAAAAAAATTGCAAGCTTAGATATAGACCCAAAGTAGTCACCCACAGGACAATATAACCATTAACTCCATCATCCATAGTATTGTTTGCAGAATAAAGATACAAAAGTGACAAAAGTAAATTGATGAAAGTAAATGAATGACAATTGTACACATCATAGGCAAAATCACTTGATTGTTAAACTTTGCAAATGTAATAGTTACAACACCATTGTCATTATTGAAAAAATATACATGGTTTTCAAAAAGACGTGTAAAAGTCGTCTCATGATACATATGCTATGAAAAAAAGAAACTAATGCTATCGAGCTATGGCTAGACTGACGTCGTCTAATCAAACGTCTCATCGTGTCCAAGCGGCGTATCTGTTGGATTCTGCGAAAAAAACCAATAAGACAGCTTTCTGTAAGTATAAACGTATAGTGACGTTTATAAAACAATACAACAAATAGAAAAGAGTAAACCCTAATGCTAACTATGCCACCCGAGAGAAAGTTTTTATTGTAGCAAGGCATTGAATGCCCTACCACCCATCAACCATATTGAATGTTTCATTAATTGATTCACCTTTGAAAAAAAGTACAAGCTTAGATATAGACCCAAAGTAGTCACCCACAAGACAATATAACCATTAACTCCATCATCCATAGTATTGTTTTCAGAATAAAGATACAAAATTGACAAAAGTAAATTGATGAAATAAATCCATGACAATTGTACACATCATAGGCAAAATCACTTGATTGTTAAACTTTGCAAATGTAATAGTTACAACACCATTGTCATTATTGAAAAGACGTATAAAAGTCCTCTCATGATACATATGCTAGGACAAAAAGAAACTAATGCTATCTAGCCACGGCTAGACTGATGTCGTTTAATCAGACGTCTCATCGCGTCCAAGCGGTGTATCTGTCGGATTCAGCAAAAAAAAAAAAAAGACATCTTTCTAGAAGTATAAATGTATAAGGACGTTTATAAAACAATACAACAAATAGAAAAGAGTAAACCCTAATACTAACCATGCCACCGTGAGAACTTAGAATGTCCATCAGGGCGTTTAAGCCCTTCCTGCGTGCATACTCGCACTCGTACAATGTGGGGTCACTTCCTGTCATCGACGACTATCAAAACATACAAAGAATCCATTATGTTAAAATTAAAAACCCCTGAACCCTAAGCTATCAAACCTAAAGAGCAATGCAAAAACACTTAAAAAATCAGCCTCAAATGATGTCCACCCGCTGCTCCCCAAGTGGTGCGAGCTCTCTGCCTCTACTCGCGCTCTGGCTGCCTCCTTTTGTTGCTTCCAGTTGTCGAGATTCTAGCGCGCTGCTTTCTTCGGTCCAGTTCATCTGGTCTATTCCATCCATGCTTGATTGCTTTTTGCACTTTGGAACGCTTGTGCTTGCAGTATTCGTGCAGGTCTTCATTGAAGTGATCATCCCGTGTTGGAACGAGAAACTTTTCATGAAGCATGCTGATGACTCTGTCTTTTAAATCACTTGGTACTTCACTCCAGGTGTTTAGTATGTAGTGTCTAAACACCTGAGAGCAAAGACCGTGCATGCACGAGATTACCTTCTCGCCTTCATCATCCAAGATGATACCGCCGCTGAAGTCGACGGAGTAAGGCAAGCCCTCTCGCCAGTGACGCATGAACCTGGGTGTCTCAGCAACTGGATTTTGGGCCCCGAAGTGAGGAGTGTCGACTGGAGTGACTCCTGGAGGAGTAGCTAGTGGTGTGTAGTTGCTAGGAACGGTCGTCAGTCGTGAAAAACCTGATGTAGATGGCGATGCCGTGGCTGGTGTCGGGGCGGGCAAAGAAGGGGAGGGTAAAGAGCCTCGTTGAACACGAGGCGGTGTCGAGGCATCGACGGCAGCATCCCCACAAAAACCACCACCACCACCACTAGAGCACCGGTGCTTAGAAGAGTGTGAAGATCGTCTCGTCGACACCAAAGCTTTGGAGTGCTCTAAATGCTCCGAAACAGAGGGAGATGTGGTCGGAGTAGGAACGCACGATGGTGCACCATACGATGACGCTCCACGTACCACTGTCTCTACTCGGGTGACAAAGAAGAAAGAAATTGCTCATCATCCATACCTGTATTAAACACACGAACATTTAAACTTAATATTGAATGAATGGAGAAGAAAACATGGACAAGTAGAGAGAGAGAGAGAGAGAGAGAGAGAGAGAGAGAGAGAGGACTCATAAAGGGGGAGGGATTCCTGTGTTGAGAGATTTCATTGAATTTCTGTGAATTTGTAAAAGCACTGCGCTCCGGGTGCGATGGAGACTGAAGCTGCATCGCAAAGGTCTGCTCATAGAAGTTGCTTGCTCCACCACTAAATCTAATTGATCGGATGAAAGAGACGCTGAGAAGTATTAGTAGTGCTTCTTGGTGTCTCTTTCACCCGATTAGCTAGATCTAGTGGTGGGACGAGTAGCATCTATATTGAGCAAACCAGCTTCGTGATTGCAGCTTTAGTCTCTATCCCACTCGGAGCGCAGTGCTCATCGTCCCTGCTTGTGAGAACATACTTAAAGCATACGTACCTAGACTGGATGCAATGACCATCAAATACAATGATGCAATGATGCAATGACCATTAAATACAATGACGCATATAGACAGAAATGGACAAAAAGCCACGTGAATACAATATACATTATAAAACATAGCTAGATTGTTCAAATATAATATTTATGGCTTTAAAAGGTCTCTCTCTCATCCGCGCAAAGCTCAGTATAACTTCCTATATCCATTAGGAGAAACTTGGACTCAATTTTGGGCCCTGTAAGAAACGCCAACTCAGCATAGAGAGAGGTAATTATGAAAAATGCAAAAGTTTTTTTTTGGAATTCTATTTCTCATAGTACATACGTAAAAGTTTGCTCAATCACTTAAATGCATGCTCGTATAAAATGCTTTTCGAGAGCCCAACCTAAGTGTACACAAAAATCCATGTCTACGAATCTTAATGAGTGATGTGATGTGCGATGAGAGAAAACACATAAGAGTTGTTTTCAAAATACAAAAATAATACCACGGATGCATCCGGAACGTCCAAAAACCTTAGGACAACTCTTTTAAAACGCTGAAATCTGACGTCTCTGGCTCAAGATATAGCATTTTTAGGCCTAGGGCCTCATGAGGTCAGTACCAATCGAATAGAGGCCCTTGAGACCCCTCAAGGGCCTCTATTCGATTGGTACTGACCTCATGAGGCCCTAGGCCTAAAAATGCTATATCTTGAGCCAGAGACGTCAGATTTCAGCGTTTTAAAAGAGCTATCCTAAGGTTTTTGGACATTCTGGATGCATCCGTGGACTTAAAAAATGCTATATCTTAATCCTAGGGCCTCATGAGGTTAGAACCAAGCGAATAGAGGTCCCAGAGACCCCCTAAGGGACTCTATTCGCTTGGTTCTGACTCCTTCATAGTTTTAAATAGTACCTATCAATCACTATCAAGTACGATATGTTTGAATTTAAATTGCGAGTACTTTATAAAGTGATTGATACTTGTGCGAGATGCACAAGTACAAGTACTTCATTTATAGGATAGCAACATCGGGTCATAAAAAGGTGTTCGGCGCTTGTGCAAGACGTCATTATCAAGCGCCTTACTTTTTTGATGATAGTGATCATTTCACCAAAATGGTTTTCATGGACATTTTCAAAATGATAAAAAATGTTTTTTCAACGTAATGTTAGCCTTCTTCCTATTGGCTAAGGAGCATTCTCTCACTAGAGCTAAAAGGACCAAAAATGAGTCCATTTCTTTCCTAATGTATATAGAGCTCCCCATTTAAACAGATGTCCTCCGTTTCATTTGTAGATCCTCTGCATGCACCCCATAGAGAGTAGCAGCTTGATGCTCGTCTGGCACCACCTCAGCGGCTTCTGACTGAGCATCTTCTTCGATCTCCTCCATTGATGCCGCTGTGATTGGCACATGGTAGCCTTCATACGTCCGTGCACTACGAGGGGATACCTCTATGATGTACCACCAGTTTGATGCAGAATTTGTAGGATGAAATATCACCTGCCAGAGCCACATAACTTACATGCGAGCTTCCAAGCACATACCTTCTAAAATGGGATGTTAACTATTTACATACTTACTTGTTCACAATGCTCGGGTAGTACAAAAGTATCTCTTAGGTCAGTCCATTTCTCAGTTGAATCCACCTCAAGGAAACCAGACTCTCCTCTACGCACAGTAGAATTACGACCCTCCATGATTATCTTGAACCATTGCACGTCGAACAAGTCGACAAAATATCCTCTAATATCGACCCTCAAAATATCTTGTAGCGTGGAAGTAAGTGAGTTCTACCACCACATGATCTGCATCAGAGGACCGTCGTCGATTAGACTGTTGAAATTTTGTCATGATTCCACAATCTTGAGTAAAATGCTTTTTGTCAATCCGTTCCACCCTAAAATGTCGACCTTTACACCATGCTACTGTGTATGACTTATACTACAACCAACAAAGATTATGAGTGGCCATTCAAACATCTAGAAAGTCACTAGTCATAGATTGCAAACTTACCTTGGTCGTGCAACCTCGATAGTACTCCCACTGCTGCTCAGTCACTTCTTCACCGCACTGTTGTGCGCTTTTCAATTGTTTGTGCAACCATCTTAAGCTCACGAATGTTGGTAGGCACTTCAGACCCGTCGGATAGTGCATCGGTGGTCGTCTTCCCCGTCTCCACTCGATTTGTCCCGTTTTTCGCTGTTGCTTTGCATCCTCATATTGTGAAATCCACTTTTGCGTCATTGGATTGTGAAGCATGCAAAATTGGTTTATTTTAGCCTCTATATCTTCCGTCATCTTCTTCTCAACACCGATTGCACATGACAATCCCAGATGTGCACTCATCATCAATGGTTCGCCATAGCGTGTCCCGGGATTTAACAAATCCATCTAGCCACTCTCCAATGTACACTAGGGAATCTGATACCAGCCAACCTTTTGCCATGCTACCCTCCGGACGTGCCTTGTGACGCAGATATCCCTTGAGCATTTTCATGAAACGTTCTAAAAAGAACATGCATCTGGAATGTACTGTTCCATGTATTTCCACCTTATCAACTATGTGAACAAGAAGATGCACCTGAATGGTTAGCATGGTAGTAGGAAAGTGTTTCTCAAACATGCACACAACCTCTGTAGCGTTTAGTTTGGCGAATGGTATGGAGTCTATGTTGATCTCCTTTGGTGAGATCCATTGCACCAACTTCGCAAGTTTGTAGATTGTGTTACGGACGTCAAGAGACAAACATCCCTCAATGGCCAACGATAAAATAAACTGCAAAACACGTGCAACAATGATATTAAAGTCCACACACGAATTTGTTACACAATTCCCACTATGATATATTCACCTACGAACATACCTGACACATTTTATGCCAGTCGTGTGACTTCAAACCGGTAAGCTTTCCTTCTTTATTAAAACACGTTCGGAGCGAGTGCATTACGCTAGTAGGGGTCCGCAAAGATTGAATGGTCTCTATTACTTTGCGTTCTTGGGCTCCTGGGAAAATCCATGGTGCTTTAGGGAGTTTTATCGATCCATCGGATGCTGTCTACGGCCAATATTGCTCCATACGATCCACATTTCTAAGGTCAACCCTGGCCCCCAAAGTACCTTTCTTGCCGATCAGATGGTCCCATAGTAGATTACCCACATTCTTGAATATGTGCATTGGATCGAGAAAATGATTGATCATGATTTTGGGCCAGTATGGTAACTTTTACAATAGAGATAGTCTCTTCATCCCTGGAGGCAAACCATGCTTCTGCAGGCAGACATCCTCAATGGATCTCTTCCCAAAAAGCCGTCGCGTAACACATGATTCTCTGGAAGATATGCTTGATGACCTTCGTAGATTTTCTTCTTTAATGAGGGCGCCCGACATGCATTCAATCTAGGTCCACATGTGACACATGCTCTGTATCTGCTTGTTTGAAGCCCTCCATGTATACATATGATAATAGATAAGCTTGAGAAAAACCAAGATTTATAGTGTTTGAGTGAGGAGTGTAAATCACTTGAGTATTCTGTTAGTCCAGGATAGTCATGCATGGTCCACATTAGAATTCCTATGATCAAAGCATTTCATCGACCTGTGTGTTAGCTCATATCCACCACTTCTATGCCAATCCACAATTGTTGTAGCTCTTTCAATAGTGGACGAAGATACACATCCATATTCTTCACTTTATATCACCCCGACACAATCAAGCTTAGCCATAGGTGCCCCTTCTTCGTAGTCAACCACAGGGGGAATGTTGTAGTTGATGATGACAACGGGCCATACACTGTAAGATGTTGATCTTTGACCAAATGGATTTATGCCATCCATAGCCAGGCCTAAGTGCAAAATTTGAGCTTCCCCGGCAAAATCCGACCATGTTTCATCTATATATTTCCAGGCTCCGCAATTTGCAGGAATCCATAGCACACGATCCGAAGATTTATTCTCCTCTGTAACAAGACTAGGTGCCCTCCTGTTGTAGTGGTTAGATGCAATTGGGATAGCTGGCGTAATGGTTAATTATGTGCTATCCATGTATTTTACTAATTGACTTGATGATGATTTTGTAGAATGGAATGCGGGGAGTTGATGAAGAGGCGACGGCAATTACTCTTGGCCATTTTATATTTGCAAAGTATTTTAGAATATCATTTCAATAAGCCACTATGGCTCTGTAAATAGTTGTAGTGGGAACTCCCCTTATGGGTCATGCAAGAACTAATGAGCTTCACTCATTTACAAAACTGAAGTGGTTGTAAAATAAGGGGCCTCAATTTTTGGCACCTTAAACTCACAAATAATATATTAAATACCAACTGCACAAGAGAGGTGCCGTGGAGTTTGGGGCTAGATTTAGGCCTTTCTCTTGCAGATTCTCCTCACTACTCTCTTATGCTATGGTTATTTTGCTATGTACTCTCTAATCTAGTCTCCATCTCTTACACATCTCTTACACTCTCTTACAAGCATGTCTATGTCAATTCTATGTTTACTGTGTGTGTGTGTGTGTGTGTGTGTGTGTGTGTGTGTGTGTCATAGTCTAGGTGTGAGTGTGTGTGCTTGGAAATTGAAAGAAGAGGTGGACAAGTTGATGGTGATGCTTGGGAGCTTGTGTTGAATAGTTTAAGCGGTCGGTCTCCCCCTCTTCTCTTAATAGTGGTATCAGAGCGAAGGTTCCGTTCACTTGGAGTAATTATGCGAACAAGAAGACTCCATTTCGTTAATCAAGAAGCTATGGTTGCAAAAGCCGAGGTACATTTATAAATTTTTATGCAAATTTTCATGAAGGAGTTCTAGACATCGAGCAAGGATCAAGGAAATCTATACCGACCACAATTCAAAAACCGACAAAGCTTTGAAATCGGCAAAGCTTTAAAATCTTTCCACGAAGACTTGAAGATTGAAGGAAAGCAAGAAGCGGCAAAGAAGAGAAGATAAAATTTTGTAGGTATTCGAGAGGATTTCAAGAGCTTTTAATCTGGGCAAATTTTGACCTCAACTAGCACCTCCAAGAGGCTCGAGCTTCTCCAATCAACGTGGGAACAGGCCCTTGATCGCAATCACTCAGTCCTGTCGACCTCAGTCAAACCGTGCTACGACTGCACAACGTTAGTCGCTTGGGCCTCGGGGTTGTTTCACTGGGCATGCACGTTGACAACAGACGCTTCTGCGGGTCGCCCTCGGCCCTGTCTACATCGCGCTATCTGTTGAAGCCTGCACGCCACCATGCAAGGCTTTATAGCGTCTCTACACACTTTTAAAAAAAGGTGTGGCTTAATGTAATGGCTAGGCATTACTTGGCCGGCCGCCCACTGAAGCCCTCAAGGTATTTTTAACAAAATAAATAAATTTCCAAAGGGTTTTCCCATGCTACTTCGGCCGCCCAGCGCAGAGCTTCAGCTTCCGTTTTAAATTTAATCTCTTCATCACTTCAAGGGGCAGTCATTCCTCCCTACTGTTCGACCACTGAAAAAGTCCAAGAAACCCACTGACGACAAAGAAAAACTTGCGCTTCAATTGGCTTTCCGCAACATTTGATATTGCCAATCGCCCTTAATTTTACGATCGATTATTTAATATTTTTGATCGCTTCTAATCCATAGTTTTTCAAGAAGCACATCCAAAGATCAAAGCAGACGGCGAGCAAAGGCCGTGAATCATTAACGACTATCCGCCCCGACACAGGGCACGGATCGGACAGTGACCATACCGTAAAATTGACAGTTGTATTATCATTTTGGGGTAAGGGAGACCGGACGTACAAAATTCAACTGGCTCGGTGACGCACCGTCGGACCGTCCACTTCTCTGGCAATTTCCTAGAAAATCGTCATTCCGGACTGGACGCCACCGCTATTTTCTCAGCTAAGTACATTACATTTCTGTTATTTATTTTACTCCAATTTTTGCCCACACAGTACAAAGCTAAAGCACGACGTCAATGGGATTTAATTCGACAGGGCTGAAATGAAGATGTACAGGGTTACATTGACCGTTTTTGGAATTGTTTAATTCAATTGCAAGCTATTGAATATGTTAGTCGCAGGAAATTGAAGCGAAAGTACATATCAGGCTTGGCACTACAAATTAGTGTTGAGGTAGATATGTAAAAACCAGATTCTCTGTCAAAGGCTATTAATTTGGCCCTCAACGTAGAAAAGAAGAAAGCTGGACAATCCTCTCACACTAATCAACCTGCTAACACTAACCATAACAAGAGACCTCCTTTCTCTACTAACTTTGACAGAAACAAACACCAAAGCCATACTTTTTTTCAAAAGACGTAGATTTGACAATTCTCCTACTTTTGCTCAACCTCACACAAGCAGCAACAACAACAACACCCAACAACGAGACAACCAAAATTCTTTCACCCAACGTTCTCCTCCAAATTCTAATGGTAACAAAAAGGTGAAGTGTTTTAAAT
Source organism: Adiantum capillus-veneris (assembly GCF_014529385.1). Classification (NCBI taxonomy): domain Eukaryota; kingdom Viridiplantae; phylum Streptophyta; class Polypodiopsida; order Polypodiales; family Pteridaceae; genus Adiantum; species Adiantum capillus-veneris. The sequence continues at coordinate 160,797,485 of NC_140935.1, forward strand.
GCTTTTAGTATGGTCACTATGCATATAAGTGCCCAAATGGTCATGCTAAGGGCAATGGTCAATCCAATGGCCATGCCAATGGAGTCAACAGAAATTCAAGTCAAAAACCCTTCAACAACAATCGCCCCAACGGAGCTACTCTTAACCTCATCGAAGATGCCACACCTGACGACAATGAAGTCTACGGTGAGGGATATGATCTTGATTATGATAAGGATGACAACCCATCATCAGGTACTCCTATATCTCCTCACACTTTGTTTAAAGTGCAAGGCACTGTTAAGGGTGAAAATGTCACCATCCTGTTAGACGATGGTAGTAGCCATGATTTCATTTCCACACGATTGGCACAACAACTATCACTCTCTGAAATCTCATCACCTCACAAGGTCAAAACTGTTTTTAATAATCAACGTTTTAATTGTAAAACTCAAGTCACTGTTGAAGTTTGCATTGGTGAATTCACACAAGCACGTACATTTTTGGTAGCACCATTGCATGGTCTTGATATGATTTTGGGAATGCCATTTCGTCATGAATTTGACCCGTTGATTAATTATAAAACACGTACAATGTCTCTCACTCATAATAATAAAAATTTCTCCATCCAAGCAACACTGGCACATAAAAAATTTCCACTCCTCTCTCACACTCAAGCTAAACGAGCAATTCGAAAACAGGGTAAATCAAATTTCTGCTGAAACTGAAACTTCACGTAACTCTACACACGATCAATTTCTCTCACAATTTAAAGATTGTTTCATGCATGATCTGCCACCTGGAATTCCACCATCACGCCTAGAAGACCATAAAATTGACATTATACCGGGTAGTGAACCTCATTGTAGAGCACCTTATCGTGTAAATCCAACCGCACACAGGGAGATACAAACTCAAATTACTGATTTACTTGACCGAGGCCTAATCCGACCTAGTAGTTCACCATACGGAGCTCAAGTACTTCTTGTCAAGAAGAAAAATGGAACCTTTCGTATGTGTATCGACTACAGGGCTCTAAACAAGATCACCATTAAGAATAGGTTTCCTATTCCTAGAGTGGATGATCTATTAGACAAACTGAAAGGGGCAAACATCTTTAGCAAAATTGACCTCAAATCAGGGTACCATCAAGTTAAAATGTTTGAACATGATGTCTACAAAACTGCTTTTAGAATACAAACTGGACACTATGAATTCCTAGTCATGCCATTTGGTTTGACAAATGCACGAGCCACCTTCACACGCATGAAGAATATAATTTTCATTGACCATCAAGATTTTGTGATTGTATTTTTTGATGACACTTTAGTATTCAGTAAATCTGAAGAAGAGCATAAACAACATTTAACATGTGGATTTGATCTGCTTGCTCAAAATCACTTGTATTTGAATCCTGAAAAGAGTTCATTTTTCCAATTTGAAATTGAATATTTGGGACACATTGTATCGGGTAAGGGAATACATGTCGATCCAAAGAAAATTGAAGCCATTCAATCATGGCCTAGACCCAAAAACTTGCATGAGCTATGATCCTTTATCGGACTTTGTAGCTATTACAAGAAATTTGTTCGTAATTTTTCTTACAAATCACATTATTTGACTCTCCTGTTGAAGAAAAACACGCTTTATGAATGGATTGATTTGCAAGAAAGTTCATTTAATGCACTTAAACATGCTTTGACTAATGCACCTGTATTGCAATTGCCTGATTTTGAAAGACCATTCTTTGTGGTAGTCACTAATGCTAGTGGAAAAGGTATCGGTGCAGTCCTTATGCAAGATAACCATCCAATTGCTTTCGAAAGTCGTAAATTCAAACCGTCTGAAGCAAAGTTCAGCTCTTATGATAAAGAGTTGACTGTTGTGGTACATGCACTGAAAATTTAGAAACCCTGTGTAATGGGTACTGACTTGATCATTAAAACTGATTAACAAAGTATCAAATATTTACTATCTCAGCCCTTAATAGATGATAGACATATTAAGTGGGCCAATTTTATTCAAAGTTTTCAGCCCAACATTCAATACCAACCTGGTAAAGAAAACGTTGTAGCTGATGCTTTGAGTAGAAGACCCTGACTTAATCATCTATCAACCATTACGGGAACTTCATTTGACACTATGCTTGACACTTATGCACATGATGATGACTTCAAAACGACATGGTTGCACATGCTTGATAATTTTGTACCCACATTCCTCGAATACACTATTCAAGAAAACTTCCTTTATTTCAAACAAAAATTGTGTGTGACTAAACCTTTTCGTACATTAATTATTGAAGAATTGCACAGACCACCTTATGTTGGACATAGAGGATTTGCTGCAACTTTTCAAAATTTATGTCGTGGTTTCTATTGGCCTACTATGAGAATGGATGTTAAACAGTATGTTTCAACTTGTTTGATTTGTCAAAAAATCAAAGCAGCTACAAGTAAGAAATTGGGACTTTTACACCCTCTCCCCATTCCTGAAAGACCTTGGGAACATATGTCAATGGATTTTGTTAGTGGTTTCCCACTCACAATGCACAAACATGACATGATATGGACTATTATTGACCGTTTCTCTAAACAAGCATATTTCATTCCTTGTAAGAAAACACTCACAGCACATCAAGCTGCACTTTTGTTCCTTAAGACTGTTTTCTCACATCATGGTTTGCCTAAAGTGATTATTTCTGATGGAGATTCAAATTTTTGTAGTGATTTTTGGACTACTGTGTTTGAAAATCTTGGCACAACACTTGACTTCACTTCTGCATTTCATCCTGAATCTAATGGTCAAATCAAAGTCACCAACCGCACATTGACTTGTTAAAGGCTTCTGCTTCTTCTCAACCTAAGAAATGGGATGATTACCTACATATTTTGCAATTTTCATACAACAACACCACTCACACTGCCACGGGTAAGTCTCCATTTGAAATTGTATATGGTCACTCTCTTCCTACTCCCGCTTCACGTCTTTCTAATGTTGTGCCTGCCGCTGATGATTTCACTACTGACTTTCATGATATTTATGCAAGTGTGCATTCTGCCATTAAACACTCACAAGAACTTTACACCAAGCATGCTAACAAGCACCGCAAGGCAAACCAATTCAAAGAAGGGGATCATGTTTTACTTCGCATCCAAAAATGAAGGATCAAAAGTGTTGATACCAATGTCTTTGTTAAGCTTGCTCCTCGTTTTTATGGACCTTCCAAAATTTTAGCTGTCATTAATGATGTTTCTTTCAGTTTAGAACTACCTGCACATTGGCACATTCACAATGCCTTTCACATTAGTCTTTTACACCCATTCCAAGGACCCCTACCTACACACCACATTTATGAAGACCCACCTTCACTTGTAGATCAAGAAGAGAAACTCATCCTTGATAAAATAGTTGATCATGAGACCACCACTACACGCACTGGAATGGTTTATAACTGTTACCTTTTGACTTTCAAGGGCCACCCTAGAGAGGATGCCAAATGGATGCCTAAAAAGTTTTTTCGCAACTTTCCCGACCTTCTCCACACTTTCCATCACTCATGGTCCAGCTGATTTCTCTATTGAGCAACTGAGGACAGTTGCTATCCTTGGTGGCAAGGATGTTACGAGACTGGGCACCCTCCTGTTGTAGTGGTTAGCTACAATTGGGATAGCTGGCGTAATGGTTAATTATGTGCTGTCTATTTATTTTACTAATCGAGTTGATGAAGAGACGACGGCAATTCCTCTTAACCATTTTATATTTTCACAGTATTTTAGAATATTATTCAATAAGCCACTATGGCTCTGTAAATAGTTGTAGTGGGAACTCCCCTTATGGGTCATGCAAGAACTAATGAGCTTCATTCATTTACAAAAGTGAAGTGGTTGTAAAAGAAGGGGCCTCAATTTTTGGCACCTTAAACTCACAAATAATATAATAAATACCAACTCCACAAGAGAGGTGCTGTGGAGTTTGGGGCTAGATTTAGGCCTTTCTCTTGCAGATTCTCCTCTCTACTCTCTTATGCTATGGTTATTTTGTTGTGTACTCTCTAATCTAGTCTCCATCCCTTACACATCTCTTACACTCTCTTACAAGCATGTCTATGTCAATTCTATGTTTACTGTGTGTGTGTGTGTGTGTCATAGTCTAGGTGTGAGTGTGTGTGCTTGGAAATTGGAAGAAGAGGTGGATAGGTTGATGGTGATGCTTGGGAGCTTGTGTTGAATAGTTTAACCGGTCGATCTCCCCCTCTTCTCTTAACATCCTCATGCCATGATGCTAGGGCGGCCATGGACTCACATTCGAAGAAATGCTTGATGCGAGGAAGCAGAGGAAAATGTCGCAAAATCTTTTGCGGATTTTTTGTTCCGTGGAGATCTACTCGATATCTCTTGGAATCACATTTCGGATACTTGTCCATGTCTATGTATTCTCCTCTGAAAAGAATGCAGTCGTTGGGACAAGCGTGGATCAAATTGTAATGCATTCCCAAGTTTCGCAAAATCTTTTTTGCTTCCTCTCTGGAATCTGGCATCACATTATCAGCTGACAGTATGTGCTCTTTGAGCAATCTACACAACGAAAAAAATACGGTACAATTGTGTAAAAATCTATCAGATCATTATACATCTAGAGTTTTTTATTAAAGTAAACTAATTGTAATAGATCACCTGAAAAGCGCTATGACGCTAGTGTCACTCCATTCAAACTTTTTCTGCATGTTGAGAAGAACCAGGAGCGCCTTCAATCTAGACACACATGCTCCATTATACAATGGCATATCGGCTTCACTTTTCATATCATCATAGATAAGACTTTCTGAATCCATGATCGTCTCAACCATTTCATCGATCTCGGGCTCAAACATTGCCTCGTTGGGAATGTGGTCTACATGATCATCTCCCAAGCTGGTAGAGGCTACATCTTGTGGCCTCACATATGATGCTTGACCAAAGCGCCTGCGAACACGTCTATTGGGTTGTAGGATTGCTGCCTGTTGGCCAGCGTCAGAGTCTGACGAGTTATAATTGGCAACAACTCGATCTATAATAGATGGATCGAACTCGCCAAATTTGCAAACGTGCTGCAAAGAGACGCATCTTGTCCGTCGCACATCATGCTTGCATTGATTAGAAGGACATAAGATCCTCGTTGAGAGATAGGTGTTTCGGTTGGACGGTGCCACATCCTCGTCACTGCTCATAATGAGGGTAAAAACCTGATAACCTGGACAAAAAAATTAATCTTCTATTGGAATTCTTTGTCTTTTAACCTAAATCTAAAAAAAGCTAGTCCATCGAACATAAATTTAGATCTAATTTAATCTTAAACTCAAAATAAACCTAAAATAATTTAACGTAAATCTAAATCTAACGTAAATAAACCTAAATCTAATCTAAAGTCAATCTAACTAAAAATAAACCTATCTCTAATCTAATCTAACCTAAATAAACCTAAATCTAATCTAACATAAGTCTACATCTAACCTAACCTTTAACATCTCTTGGGATAGTTTCCTACGACGTTAAAAATCTCTTCTTCTGGTGTGTGTGTGCCAATAAAAAGAGAAAAATGGTATAACCTTTTTATCACCCAAGTGTGGTAGATTGGTTATGCCATTTCCCTCTTGAATAACAGGTCTTGAGTTCAACTCCTCGTCGTCTAGATCTTTAAGGTCTCTTGGGATACTTTCCTACGATGTTAAATTAAACTCTCTTCTTCTCGTGTGTGTGTGTGTGTGTGTGTGTGTGTGGGTGTATGTGTGCACCAATAAAAGGAGGAAACTGGTATAACCTTTCTATCACCCAAGTGTGGTAGATTGGTTATGCCATTTCCCTCTTGAATAACAGGTCTTGAGTTCAACTCTCGTCGACTAGATCTTTAAGGTCTCTTGGGATAGTTTCCTACGACGTTAAAACTCTCTTCTTCTTCTTCTTCTTTCTCTCTCTCTCTCTCTCTCTCTCTCTCTCTCTCTTTTCCTCTCTCAATGTGTGTGTATGCATTCTTTGTTTATGCATGTGTGTGTGTGTGTGTTTTTTTTTTTTTGTTTATGCATGTGCTCTCTCTCTCTCTCTCTCTCTCTCTCTCTCTCTCTTTCAAAAACACAATGTGTGTGTGTGTGTGTGTGTGTGTGTGTGTGTGTGTGTGTGAGAGAGAGAGAGAGAGAGAGAGAGAGAGAGAGAGAGGGAGAGAGAGAGAGAAAGAGGGAAAGGGAACATGAGAGTGAGGAGAGGGAAGGAGCATATCTGGCTCTCCTTCCTCTCCTCGTGTGTGTGTGTGGAGAAGAAAGAGAGAGAGAGAGGGAGAGTGCGGGTTACCTTTGCTTGCTTGAGCGCACGCCGAAAACTCAGATCTGAGATCTGAATTTTTGAACGCTCTCGGTTATTTTTTTACCCCTGTCGGCGTTGCTATGGGCGTCGCATGAGCATCGCTAGTTTACTTGTAACTTAGCGACACTCATAGCGACGCCTATAGCGATGGCGTGGGTTTTGACTTTTGAGAGTCGCATTGCGAGCGTTGCTAATATTAAGGACCTCTTGTAGTGTTAGTGATTGGTTTTCTAACATATATTGAAAAGAAGAAAAATGTTTTTAAAACTGAACATCTAGTTTTTATGCTTTCAGTATTAAATTGAGAGAAATGTCAGCACAAGTGGTACGAAGAAGGCAAAGAATAAAATATCCCCTGGCAAAGAGTGGGATTATGTTCATAAGATATGCGGTCGATATATGGAGTGGTAATGTAAATTTTGCTTCACTACAAAATTAAGCGGTGCACCACGTATTAGGGAACATTTTTGGGTAGCATTAAAAAGAATTGTAAGAAATGTGAACATCCTCAGGAACCTGTAATTGCATAGCGTTAGAGAGAAGAGCTCGCTGAAAAGAGTGGCAAGAGACAACGGATACATAACTCTATTATGGATGCATGTCAAGAGCACTTAGAGCCAAATATTAACTTTGTTGATTCTGTGATGACACCAACTAACCCTGCAGAACAGCCTGCTTAGAGAGAGAAAATATCAAGCAATGTTCCTTTTAAGCGTCACAATGAAGGTGGACTTGGACAAATGCATCAAAAATCATTGCATCAAAGCTTTCGAATGCAGTCTCTAGAAGAAGCACAAACCGCACTCGTCAAAGAATTTTTTTTCAATTGAAAGTGCTGTAGTCATGGTAGACATCAATCATTGGAAGGCCGCATGGAAGAAAATTGGTGAGTTTGGCCCAAGATTTTCAGCCCCTTTGTATCACACGATACGAAATAAGCTTGCTTTATGGAGGAGTGTAATGGATGCATACCATATAATGATGCTCGTTATGTTCGTGATTCGCAACCTTGGGGGGGTCACTTAATAATTATGTGATTATCACGTGAGTGTAGCAGAAGGGGTTATTAAAGTTCCTTTTTTCTCACATTTTCACATACAAAAGCGTACCATATGGAATTGGGAAATTTTTTACAGATTGAATAGAAAAAGAGTGTATTTTATTTTTCTAAATTTCATAGATAAGGAGTTTAATAAATAGTCCCTGAATGCACGTGATATACATAATTTATACATAGTGACCCCCCCGAGTCCGCAACCTTGATCAAAAGGCGCCAATAATGGAAAAAGTGTGGATGACATGGTGGTAAGTCCAATAAAGTCTTGAAAATCTTGAGGAGCTAAAAGAGTCTGTAGTAGAGAAGGAGTGGTGACTACCATTCTCTATTGAACAACGAAGAATTTTGGCCAAGTATTTTCATGCACGATGGAAGAGTGCTCATAGTCCACTCCATAGTGTGGCTTACATGCTTGATCCGGAGCATTGGAATTTGGATCTGATGTCCAATATAGAGGTGGTCAGTGATTTCTATCACGTGGTCAACACGTTCTACTCCAATGTTAAGGACCAAATTGATTGTATCAAAGAAATGAGTGCATTTAGAATAAAAGAAGGTCCTTTGTGAATGATTTTTTACATTCAATGGCAAAAGAGCAACCTATATAGAAGTGGTGGAGAGCATTACTCGACCTTATGTCCTCTTGCAATGAAAGTACTAGTGCAATGTGCAGCAAACTCAAGTTTGGAGAGAAACTGGAGTATGTACAAGTATATTCATAACACTATTCACAACAAATTATTAGTAGAAAGAGCAGAAAAATTGGTGTATGTATTTTGCAACGAAAAGATCTTGCATCACATTGAAAGTACTGGCTACGAGGAGGAAATTCCAATTTGGGTATATGATTGTCAAAATGAAGACGAAGAAGAGTATGGTGGAGTATCTCAATGCACTATAGACAAAATAGACGAGAATCTGATAAAAGATGTGGAAGTTGAATTACGAGAAGACCCACAACACTCAGACTCAAAACAAAATAACAACTTCACATATTCAATATAGCTTGAGAGTAGAATGTAGACTGTGTCAAAAACCATTGTGAAAGAGCTTGTATTCAACGTGTTTTGATCATATATAATGCTTCATAGTAGCGATTATACATAATCTATCAATCTCAATTGTTATGCTCAGAACTTGCATCTTCGTTACCAAATAGATTTCTAATTGTGCTAGGGGTGTCTTGGAGGGCTTGCTTGAACTTATACTCATTTTCCATGCCAAACATATAATATATTCCTTGTGGAATATCGTGTGAATAGATTGCACATTGAATACTATTTTGTATTAAGTGAATTAAACACACGAGGTGATAATAATGACCACATGCCAATGTGATAGAATCCACTCTATCCATCAAAATTCTTGTAGCATACTGGACACTGGGAAGATGATGAAGATGCATCTACTTGTGATTCAAGGAACAACTCTCGATGCAGGATAAGGTGACTAATGTGTGTCCCTTGTACAGGCAAAGGATTCACTCGTTGTGTCAAATTATGAACATCCTGTCTTAAGCGATGAATACTTTTCTCCATTTGGACTTGGGATTCTTGGGGTGTTTGGGTTGCTACAGATAGCTTTGTTATTTTTGCATTTTTCTCTACCAGCTCATCCCTTGTGAATGTGACACAACTCTCCCTAATATCATGGGTGGCTACAGTTGTTTCCTTTGAGGAAAAGTTTATTGGTCGTTGCTGCACAAAATGTACATACAATATGTTTGCAAAATATAACGGACAATCTACATTGTGAAATGGATGGACAAAAACTTCCAAGTAGATCCTCTCAGCATTATCTTTGATCTCTTGGTGAAGGCACTCTGATACTTTTCACCATCCTTTCTTTATCTCCGCGTTTTCACATGGCCATATTGTTTTAATCATATCCTTGATCACGTATTTATTGATATCTTTCCATTACAAATGGTTTTGATTTGCCCATTTTGATAGTCGTTGAGCAGTGCGTGTCGCTTATTGTAATGACATACCGTGCACTAGAGATTTCATGCATTGAAACACATTAACTGCCACTTGCTGTTGATCATCTGGCACCATTTGGCTACCACAAACTTGTTCTTCATCAGCCATAGTATCTTAGAACTGCAATGGACAACTAGACCAATATTCAATATCTTTGACAAAAATTTATTCTCACAATTTAGTAGTTTTAAAGATACCACAAGGTTTCGTAGTTCAGTCAAATATTGTGCAAATGATGCGAGAAACAAAATCACAACTGATCCAATTGAACCACAAGATAATTGACTAAAGACATACGAATTCAAATATACTTTAAATGACTCAATGAGGTGAACCACCCAAAACCCAAAAAATAGACTTCAATGCAAATAAAATACCCAGACAACAAGAAAAAATGCGAAGTATAAAATATTCAGGCCGGGTAAAAAGACGGCACAAGTTTAACGAGCGATCGCTAGACAAGATTAGGGTCTGTTTTTAGATACTCTTTGGAAAAGATCAAAACATTTGATGCGTTTCTTCTAGCTTCCCGCTCTCTTAAATTCATCCAACAGTCCACTTTTATCTAAATAGCCCTCGTAGCATCTTGATCAGAGTGGTAAAATACTTCTTCTAGACTTTCCTAGCTGCACTTCAAAAGTTTATCATCATGTCAAAAAGAAAACCTAATGTATAAATTTTGCTTTCTTTTGTGTATGCATCTGTGCACAGTGGATCATTTATTTGTGGAGCAATCCACGATCGCCAATCCACGATCGCTTTGCAATCTCTCCTTCCCCTGCTTCCTTTGCCTCCAAAATTGCAAAGTCCAATTGAGCGCTTGGATGCAAATAATTATTTGAGATGCACTTGGATGGCATTCTAAGAATCATACCCCAATAAATGATGTTGACGTGGGGTTTATTTATGCGAGTAAAGTCTAACATTATGTTGAAAGGATGCAGGTCGTTGTGCAGTATGCAGGTCGTTGTGCAACACCATTAATTAAAACGTGTAAGATTACTGGCATCTTCTCAATCATTGCTTTGATTTGTGTAGTCTCTATCTATTGTAAGTGCTGATCTGTTGGTGGCAGAGTCCTCCAGCCATATTATAGCCAGTGCATATAACATCTAAACGCTCCGTGGGCGAATGGCAGTCTGCACATCATGTCCCCCAACTTTCCCCCGTTGTAGTATGGAAAGATTGTGATCTAGGCCCACCTCGTTGGTAAAGCCAATGCATCTTACAATGGAGGGGTGAAGTGTTTGCATTCCTTGCTCTGTCTGAAAGCTATCAAATTTTGCATCACTCCATCCCTTGTAGAATTTTCCTAAATATGTAATGTGCTCTGGAAAGAAAGAAATGCCTTTAATGGTATATAATGTGCATACACCAAAATAGCCTGCTCCAACCCTTGCACCTTTCACCAGAGCATCATAGGGAATGCCGAGCAGATGAGTGTACTTGTCATTCAATGTTGTGCGTATGATTGTGCCGGTGCTGCTGGCATCTGATCAACCGCCCATAACCGCTTGCGTATCTTGGGCCATATTCAATCTCTTGGGCAAGGAAGATTTGTCTTGAGATTTCACCCGCTTCATCTTAACCTTCTACTCCTCCCATAATTTGTCCCACAGCTCTATCTTTGCCATATCACAAGTGGGAGGGAGATCTTCTTTCTTGTCTCTGCCAACAGACTTTCATATTGCCCAACACTGTCCTCACCTTGTTGTGGGGGTCAAGTTCTCGGATCCCTATAGGAATCAACAACTCATAGTGGCCTTCACCTCGCAACCTATGCTCTATGTTCTCCTATAAAGTGCTAGTGAGGTCTTTAATGAAGACATCACTTTCATTGATCTGATGTATGCGACCATCTGCACATGATGATATTGCAAAAATACATTCTTTTTGAATGGCATGCATAATAATTTTCTTTTGATCTGGCGTCATTTTTTCAATAAACAATAAAAAAACATATCAATACAGTTTTATGGGTGCACTGTCACTCTCACACTAGATCATGCAAACCATAACCGTGACTTGAAGTCTTCAAAAAATGTGCATGATTATATTGGTATAGATTGAAAACCATTTTCACTTTAACATGCTATGTTTAATTGTGTAAAATACATTAAAAACAAGTAACTATTAAAAAAACCATCCATATCAAACAATACAAGTTAAAAACCCAAAACATTTCAACTAAACCAAAGTCATGTGTTCAGATACTTTGCTGCTGCCACACACTGTGACGTAGAGCATGCTCCCACACGACCCCCCCCCCCCCCCCCCCCCCTCTCTCTCTCTCTCTCTCTCTCTCTCTCTCTCTCTTTCTTTCTCTCTCTCTCTCTCTCTCTCTCTCTCTCTCTCTCTCTCTCTCTCTCTCTCTCTCTCTCTCTCTCTCTCTCTCCCTCTGAGTGGCTCAATAAATAACACCCAGTGGGCCCGATTGGGGCCCTATATATATTTAGTTATAGGCCCGTCAAGATTTAGGGTTTTCTTGACGGACCCGCAGGGAAAACATAAATGCCCAGCGGGCCCGCAAGGAAAACTAAATTACCCGACGGGGGTTTCTAGGTTGCTCTCAACCCGGCTTGTTTATGATCATGTTGAGTGTGATTATGTAAATATTTTGATAAGACCTTGTGAGCACACAAAATTTTACGTGACTACTACGTAAATACTAAATCCCTGCCTCCTTGTAGTGCACACATGATGATTACTCTAGGCATGCATGGATGTATCCTTTGAAAGCAAAGTCCGAATTTTTCATGTGCTTCAAACACTTTTGCTTATGGCTAAACGTTGAATCTAGTTGTATTGTGGGCACCCTCCATTCAAATCGAGAGGGGAAGTATATGTCAAAAGAGTTCAATACATTTCTAGTGAGTAATGGGATAAAACACTAGTGCAAAGTGCCTTATACCCCTCAGTAAAATGGTATTACAAAGAGGACAAATAGGTCACTTATGGAGATGGCATGATGTATGGTCAATAGCCAAGCTCTACCACATGCTTTTTGACTTGAGACTCTCATGTGTGCTACATATGTCTTAAGCAGGTGTTCCACTACAACATTGCAATCTATCACTCCATATGAAGCTTGGTATTGCAAGAAGCCATCTATGGTTGAAAGCAAGGGATGGTGGTACAAAATTGGTTTTCTTGACACCACCAAGGCTTGATGGGTTCCTTTGTAGAACAAGACTAAACTGAAAGAGGGTAAAAGGGAAATAAAGGAGAAAATCAAATGCAAAATTCTTGGAGGTTTATTACTTGAGTCTTCTTTTTTGAAACGTCCCGTAACACATTGGCTTGGGTGGGGCCCAAGACGTGGGTGGGATTCAGCCTCTCTCTCTCTCTCCCTCTCTCTCTACCTCCATGGAAGTTGAGGCCAGTACCATATCTATAGAGACGATGTTGGAAGCCGATCGCAATCCATTTAGCAACATCGAGTTAGAGATACTTGCATTTACAGAGGGTACTATAATGTGAAACATGAGCATTCATGAACTTGTCAGCCAACGAAGAATTTTTGCAGGGCTATTGGGCAGGAAAGAAGCGTGAGCAACGACGCAAGGAGCACAACCTTTCTAAGATAACTGGACTTTCTACAGCCAAGTCAAGGAAAAATTTATGCAAAGTCATGGTTAGATGTTGGCATTGATAGACCCAAGGACTAACAACAGTACAACAACAAGAAATTCTAGACCAGCTCATGCATTATCAGCCATTTTCCAAGTTGAGGAGTTTGGATGTGCAATTGGGTCTTCTTTTCGGCCTTCGCAACACATTGACTCAATTGAAAGTACCCCACTTTTCAAGTGAGATTTTTTTGAAGAGAACCTCTTTGACGATGATACTAAACAATTGCGATCAAAAGACAACGTCAGTGAACTAATCCAAAATTGCTGCTGTCTTGGGTTTTCATCGATGAAACACAATGGAAGCAAGAAGTCGATTGGAAATGAAAGATGAGGATGAAGTGTTGCCACTTACTGCTTGTCACAGAAAATTGCCTCTGCATACAAGTATCACAAGTGAAACTAGAGATTTGGTGACTGCTTTCTAGAAATTTGAGACGAGAGTCCCACCTAACAAAAAGGATATTTGCACGCATAGGATCGAGGCAAAATGTGTCATCAAACATCCCATACATCTTAGATGACTCTCAAGTAATATGTTTATCCTACTATGCAATTCTGGTGGCCTTGGTTTCAATTGGATTAGTGCTCATAAAATTTATAGTCTTTAGGCGGCATTCATGTTTGGTTGTACAGTAACAAATTGGTAGGTTTTTTTCCAACAATCACTCTAGGCCAAACAGTACCAATTTGGTACTTTTTGGGTAGCAGTCATTGTAGGTACCATTTCCCAGCTCCATAGTACCAATTTGGTGCTTCTTTGGATTTTGCATTGTTCCCAAGAGGATGCACAATACAATTTTTTGAACGCAATGCCCAAAGGTATGGATGCACATTCTCAATTTGGTACTTTTGATTTTCACCCAAACTTGGTAGGGTAATACCAAATAAGGTTTTGGAAACAAATCTGGTGCCTTCATTATATCCTGTAAAGTACCAAAGTAGAGAGATTGTACCATTTTTGGCTCTTTTTTGTATCTAGAAAAGTTCCCAATTTGGTACTCTGGATCCAGTTTTTAATTAAGCAATAGAAAGAAAAGTACCCAATTTGGTACTATGCAGGTTACTTTAGGTGTGTCTGCATACTACCTAAAGGGATCCATAGTACCAATTTGATACTTTTGGGAGATTCTTACACTCAAATGTATAGTACCAAATTGGATTTTTGGTGCTTGTAATGTTGCCTGCAAAGTACCAAACAAGATGCATAACACCAATTTTGCTGCTTCTTGGAAAATAAAAAGTACCCCATTTGGTACTACTAAATTACATTGGCATTATGAAGTATGTAGATAAAATTTTTTGTTTGGTGCTATGAATTCAGTTTGGTACTATGAAGTGTAAGGAAACGTACCCAATTTGGTACTATGCAGGGTGCTTTGAGTTGCCTGCATATAACAGTATCAATTTGGTACTTTTGGAAATCACTCACACTTGGTAGTATAATACCAAATTGGGTATGGAAACAAATTTGGTGCCTTCAAAGTATCCTGCAGAGTATGGCAACAATCTTACCATAGCGCTTGTCATCCAAGAGGCCAACGACGTTTTGCAATTTAATATGAGGCTGTAAGGTGCCGAGGAGGTACTATGGAGTTTATAGAAAAGTACAAAATTGGGTATAAAGTATAGGGGATCCATAGTACCAAATTTGGTGCTTTGAAGTAGCATAGTATTAAAGATTATATGCAATTAATTCTTTTGTGCACCAGTCTCACCGAAGGTAGTATAGTTCAAAAAACAGAGTATTTGCTTTTAGGGGACTTGCATAGGTCACATAGAACCACAATGGTGCTTTTTTGTACCCAATTTGGTACTATAGTTTGATTTTTGGCAGTTCAATGCCAAATTTGGCATTTTAGAACGAGTTGATGTTTTACAGTACCAAATTTGGTACTGTGAACTGCTTTGGTGCTTTACTCTTTTTTTGTAATATTATGAGCTCTAATGTGGATTATTTTTTGTTTATAGGTGGAGCTCTACAAAAGGTTCAAGAGCACATATATTCCTGCAGTGAAGTTGTCACTTAGGTCCTTTGAGACACTAAAACCATTCTTCGTCTGAAAATTGAAAGAGCGCTATACTTGCTGCTGTGTTTACCATATACAAATGGTATACTTCAAGGATGATTTCAACCAAATGCGCCAGAACAAGTTTGGGCATCATGCAAAAGAAAATCCTTGTACATGCTCCATTTGTGGTACATATAATTTCGCAGGTCAGTGTTTTGCAAACGAGGCAGTTTTTCAGCACATAAGTAACTTGTTGGATTCCATATTGTGCCCTCGCCCTACGGATCATGAATATCATGCAAAGATATTCTTTCTTGGAGAGTGCCCTAAATGTGGTGTAAGAAAGTTTTCATTCTGCCTAAACGAGATTGCAATAGATAGCAGGGAGGTGACTGTTAAGGTATTTAAGGATATTGGACAGGTTAAGTTTGAAGGAAAAGAGAAGAACAAAAAGGACTTGGTTGTGGAAAGGATGATAAGTGAAACTTTCATTCATCTTTTTTCAGATCATCTGAAAAGATTTGTCATGCATAACTTTGTGTTTAGGTGATATGCCCAACAATTCAAAGATTGCTTGCTTAAGTTTCCCAAAGATGTTTTCATTTTTTTTGTGTTGATTTTGTAGAGAATTACAACTTTAAAGTGCAGAACGAGATCCATTCCATGCATTGGTGGTCAACACAAGTAACAATACCGGTGCACATCTCTTATATCAAGAATTTAGTAGGAGCTACTAGGAAGACTCTGTATTTTTACATATCGGATGATAAGCTCCATGACACTCTGTTTGCTTAGCATTGTTTTATATTGCATGACAATTGGATGAAACAACAAGGACACTGTTTGCGTTATCATTGGGTGTGGTCAAATGGTTCCACTTTGCAATTCAAGGCCCAATGACCACACATTTTGTAGCTAGGTATTATCAGTTTGACATGATTGTATATGATGCATAACTTCTCCGCTTTAGGACTTGGAAAAGGAGAGCATGATGGTGCAGGTCTGTTATCAAGAGAACTCTTACTCATAAAGAGCTAAAACCCAATGTGGCTGACTAATGAAGTGTGTGGTTGATGTGGTCAATTTTTTGAACGCGAGGTTTTAGCCAACAAGGGTAGGTGGGGGTGTTAGCACAAAGAGGGTCTTTTGGTTGGTTTCACCCAAATGAGGTGATGCATTCTCCACTATGGGACTGTAAACCAATTGCAAGCTCTTGCTCTCTCCAATGTTGTGTTGACGGCTACTCAACGCATAATCCATGCTTGATATCCTTAAAGAGCTTAAATTTGATGAACCAGGGACTTATCTGACTACTTATGCCAACTATAAAGGTGTCAAGATGATCACTAGATTACTCAAGTCTTGTATTGTGGATGATGATTCTCCCTCACTTAAAAGACCTAACTCTCTAACCACCCCCAATAACTCTTTCACATCTTTTTTAACCCCCATTACTTCCTCCAACTTTAACAAGGGAAAGTCTCGTAGTTTTACTAGAGGAAGGGGTAGAAATACTCCCATCCAACACCTCCTTGACTTAGGATCATCTATAATGTGTACGTTGCTTTTGGCCCTTGTGGAAGGATGCATCTCACAAAGAAGACTGCTACTTTGGAGTCTATCTACTTACATTGTCTTTTCCATTCTGGATTGGTTTCCCCCCAAAACAGTATTCTGTGAGTTCTTTGACTTACTTTTTGGCAAGCATAAGATGCTTGATAATGTCCTTATTGGCTGGAGGTATCAGCAACCTATTAAGAATCTTGTCTACAATAATGATTTTTTATGTCACACCACTATCCTAGAATGCGCTTGTGATAAGTATATCACTTTTTGCAAAGATTTTGGTGATTTGGGAAAACATGTCTGCACTTGTGATCTTAATATTATTGATGACACCACGGTCCAAAAAATCCATATCTTGCCTTGTCAGCTTCACTTAGCTGACCTTGTCAATTCTCTTCGACTAGAGAAGATAGTCCTACTGGACTTAACTAAATTAGTTGAACAATGTTTTTTTCAGAAGACCTCTTCCCTGCCATACAAATAGCTGTCTACTAACAATACTTTCAAAAAATCACACATAACTGGCTCGTCGTAGGGCTTGATGAAAGTGCCAACTATCCTACTCTTATGTGAAAAAACTTGGCTTGGAAAGAAGCACATTCTCGTGTTTTGGAAGGGAATTCCTGTTGGTTATCCATAACCCTAGCATGATTACTGATAAGATCACTAAGTAGCTTAATGATATTGGATATTCTCTTAAGACAGTCAAGCTTTCTGTGCTATTTCCCACATATAAACAGCATAAACATAAATTCAATTGGACATCTGATGCCTCAAATGGAATATGCACCAACATTACTAAAAATATCACCCTTTGCCTCGACCTTATACTTTTTTATTTTGAATATATGTGTGCAACTAAGCAAAAAATTTGTTCAAACTTCCTAAAGATACACTATAACCCCTTCTGGCTAGTTAAAAACTTCATTGAAGTCACTTTCAACTTACCTAGAAAAATATTTTATCTCTTCACTGCAGATATCACTCAATGCTACAAGAATATACCCCTGAATGGTGAATCAGGGCTAAAGAATATTTTAATTAAGATGATCAGGATAGCTTCTAAGCGTGCTAAAGAAAAATGATTTTTTACCGTCTCCCTCACTAATATCCAAGATGGATTAAGAAGTCCCACTCACCTCACCCCCTTCCAGTTTGATGAGGAAATATGGTGTATTGCATTACCTGGATTCTTGACAACTTTTCTATCATCTTCGGAGACCAAGGTTTGAACAAAAGCCTAGGCATCCCTATGGGTTTTTCATGCTCACCCCTTATGTGTAATTTATATTCAGCATTCTTTGAATACAAATGGTTTCTCAAAACCATGAGGGATAAGGATAATTGGTCATAAACTCTCCCTATTTAATCATACTTACAGATACATGGATGACATTCTAAGCCTCAACAATATATCTTTTTCAGCAGAAATTAACCTTATTTACCCTAACTACCTTAAAATTGAACCAACTTATAGTAAAGGTTTCACTACATGCTCTGGTTTCTTTTCCACCTCTGCTCAATTCCTAAACTTTTCTATTACGCTACATAACCCCTGTAATGGAGGATATGACTACCGTTTCACCTGGAAAAGAGATCTTTTGAATATCTCTTCCATTGAGTTCATCAAAAAGAAAATCAACCAACCTCATAAAGTAGCTCTTAATACATGCATGAACCTCCTTTACTTAGTGTTATATTCATCCTCTAATTGATTCTTAGCTTGGGAAGACATTAGGATTCTTATACACAATTTTATTCTCAATGGTTTTAGAAGGAATGACCTAATTGTTACAATCACCAAGACTATTTCCCAGAATGACACGCCTAGGGGGACAGGACAGGTACACACACACACACACACACACACACACACACACACACACACACACACACACACACACACACACACACACACACACACACACACACACACACACACACACACACACACACACACACACACACACACACACACACACACACACACAACTACTGGGGATTGATTGCTACAACCCTACCTCTCACCCCCTTCGGGTTGTCCCCCCCCCCCCCCCCCGCCCCCCAAGTAGGCATTATAGAGCTTTATTGCTATACTACTTACACTATAATGGGGCAATTCCCTTGCTTAACCGAAGTGTGAAAATAAGACCATG
The DNA here is from genome assembly GCF_014529385.1 of Adiantum capillus-veneris. Lineage (NCBI taxonomy): Eukaryota > Viridiplantae > Streptophyta > Polypodiopsida > Polypodiales > Pteridaceae > Adiantum > Adiantum capillus-veneris. The sequence continues at coordinate 160,816,201 of NC_140935.1, forward strand.
CCATCATTATACGGGGAAGGCGACCCCTTACTCACTGACTATAGACCTCCCCAGGCGATGGCACTCGTCACAGGCCAAGAACGGGGCTCTCACAGTAGAGGGCGGCCGGGCGCATTCACCTCACCCACTCTAGAAGCGTGCATGCCAACCTATATAAACAGAGGTGAGGGCACACCTTGGCCCTCACTTAGCCTTGGATTGGGGTTTTTTCTCTCTGTTGTGTGTCGTTACTGTCTAAACTTGCTGAGCAATGGAGCTGGCTGCTCAAACATCACAGGTGATGTGTTTGTTCTACCTTACTATCAGTTCCAGTTTGTTTCCATTGTGGTACTATGCATGATTATGATACTATATTGGTTGTTATATATACTGTTGATTGGTCTTGATCACAAAATGCTGCACCAGGGTTTTTGGGTCTTGGAGACCTCGTTTGCACAAAAAGCGGTGGTATCTCTGTCAAGTACATGCATGGACTGTTTTTTTTTGCTACAGGATGTTGGACTTCACCGTTGCAGGAATTCACCCTTGCATAAGTTGTTGTATGTATGTGAGTGTGTGTATGTGTGTGTGTGAGTATGATGGTTTGGATTGATAGCATGGCCGCTCTTAACATCTGCTACATCTGGACACATATACTGATTGACGAGGAATTGGTTTTTTCTGACTGAAAAAAGTAAGGCAACATTTGAGGATTGGTTGGGGTTTTTTACCTCTGCTCTACCCACTGAAAGACACTGCATGAACTGGAATAAAGACTGGATATGTCACTGTTTTAACTGGTTTTCTCATTAGGAAGAAGAGTCAATTGTTTAGTACCTTTGGATGGTACACAACATGGAAAACATGAAGTGATACCTTGCACAAACTTGGTTGGATATTACCTTTCTTTGTTTGAAGGGATGCTAATAACTGGTATAATGAAATCATGGGTCTATTACTTCTGAAGGTAAGTATATAAACAGCTACTTTGGGTTCTTGGCATAATAATTGAGCTATGGTTCTTAATCTATTTTCTGATAAACAACATAACATGAGGCATGACTGGCATGATTGGAAACAACTTGTTTAAAACACTCTCTGTTAGAATGTTGCCACACCTGGGCATGCATACAGTATTGTCCTCGAGAGTCCATATGAGGCAAAAGTTTGGGGTATTATTTATCTCATCTAGTACCTTTTTTGTGGTTGAAATAGTAAGGCATCTTACTCAAACAGGGACGGACACTACCATTCTTTATAATGCTAATGACTTGTAGAAATCTTAAGATTTTGAAGGTAAGTATATGGATGACACTTTCAGCTTTGGCATAGCCATTGAGCTATGGCTCATGATATAAGGTCCCTCTTTGTAAAGATGAAGTCTCGCTACTCTGTTGACTGGTTATACTATCTTTTTACTCGTCATAAAAAGGGAGGTATTCAAAACCCTCATCTAGGTACCATTGGTAAATGAACAAAAGGATAACTAGGCATCTTACACTGATAAAGTCGGACATACCTCTCTTTGTTTAAAGGGAGGCCTATGAAACCTTGGGATTGCTACTTCTGAAGGTAAGTATATGGTTGCTACTGTAGGCTTAAGAATAGCTACCGAGCTATGGCTAACAAATAAACTTCACTATTTTAGATTTTCTAAAGAATAAAATCTTGATATTTGGATTCTTGGTGGACTTCGCCACTCAGATTAGAAGGTAGATTGAACCACTCATTTTGGAAGTAATGAATAAAGACTGCTAACATATAAGTTCTAATAAATGACCTAGCTTGGCTAAAGTAAATTAAATTTTGTAAGATGGACATGGATAACGACTGATATGGTCCATTGATACGTGTAAAACACATCCAAGGCTAACTGAATTGTTGTCTTGTTTGGATGGATGCAGGTAAGGACTCTATCCTATCTTGGAGGGTTTTATTTTCTTTGGCAAGCTACCCTACTTTAATGAAGCACTCACTGAGGACCGGGTAACGATTTTTTTTGCCTGGGCTAATTGTCACACACACACACACACCCACACACACATTATACCACTTACCTATTAAGAAATCCCGATCTTACTTAAACTCTTGGGTTTTTACTAAAACCTACCACCTCTGATCTCCACCATGGGGCATGACCCTTGCAAAAGCATGAGTACTACATCGTGGTACTGCCTCGGGTTAACCCGACAGTGAAAGTACTTGGGTTGCCTCTGCATTACACCTCACAGGCGGCCTCCCCATCTTTGCTAGGGATCCCTCCACGCATGGAAATCCGCACGCTATGCAGTTATGGCGACCTCCCTCCCTGCTCTATTTCAAAGGTGAAGGTGCAACTCTGCCCCTCACCTAGCTTTGTTTGTGCTCCATTTTTACATAAAGAAATACTGCGTTTTTGGCTGTCTACTGCACCTAAGAATGGAGCTCATACACAAATAACACAAGTCTACTACTTTTACTCATGGTCTTTTTCGCACCTATTTTTTCTGTATAATAAGGAACAAATGATTGTTTTTTCTGCAAGGCTTTAATCCCAATATTGGGATTCTGTGTCACGTTAGGACACTTGTGGTTCTTTTTTGGTATGGATTACTACTTGCTGTTGCTTTTAAACTCTGGTTTTTTTTTAAAAAAGAGGAAAAACCTACCTACTAGCTATTGTTCAATGACTGACCACTAGTTTGGTTACGGCTCTATCCTGGTAACTGCTTTGAACAAAACAGATTTTTTGGTGTTTACTAATTTGATTGCAGGTTGGCATGCTATTTGTGGCTTTTTGCATAGGTTATTATTCTATGTCTTGATAAACCTTATGTTTTGGATATTGATGGGAGCTTGAAATATGGTGGTGTTGTTCAACCCTCTGCACATTGGTAGTGAATATTTTTTGTGGATAAATGGGCCAAGTGGCATGATACTACTGTATTGAAACATGCCTTTATGGCCAGGGAAAAGGATGGTACTTTACATTTTCTGCTTACTCACTAGGGGTTGATGTTCCCTTTGGTGCTTGCTTTTTGTTTTGGTCTATTGCCTTCCATTACTTAGGTTGGTTTTGTGAGGAGAAACGGGTTTTTACCATCGCACAATGTTATGGAACATTATTATGGTATGGGAAGTTGCCATGACTGCACTCCATGATGAAGACTTTTGGGATTGTTCCCGAATTTTGGTTGAGTTACTACTTATTGGTATTTACATAGACATTATGGGTTTTTTTAATGATAAAAACAAGGCTTGGCCATGCTACATACGGGTGTTTGATGATTTTCTCTGGCCCTACTGCTTTCAGTTTACTGGTTGAATGGCTAAAATTGTCGTGCTAAAGTACTGCAAGGATCTCCTCTTTCATTCACATAAGGATTTGGAAATTGTGTAGCATAATTCTTCTTTTTGTTAGACTCATGTTCTTACTTGATTCAGCAAGGGCATCTTGCCACCTGGGTAGACCATAATGATATATAAGGTAAGTGACTTGCAAAATGGTGGATTTGGATAACATGGTGGGCCTAAACTTTACCCAACTTAAAAACAAACATTGAACTAGCCTATGGGGGATTGGAAATATTATAGGATTTTTTAAGACAAATGAAAACCTATTTCTTCAAAACTTCATATGATGGTGCTTTCATTAATCTAGGAAGATTAACTGTGATAATAAAAGTGGGGGGGATTCAGACACTTGGACTAGAAGGGGTGATGGCCTTCTAATCAGAATGATATAAAATTCTTCTCTAAATTAAAGAAATTTTGGGTTCTTTTTGAAAAACATTGGTCATGGACTTAGCTTGAAAATGTTTTAAAGAAAGTTTGTAAGATGGACATGGATAAAAGCTGGTATATTGCATTAATACCTATAAAACACATCCAAGGCTAACATATCTGTTGTCTTGTTTGGATGGATGCATGTAAGGACTCTATCTTATCTTGGAAGGTTTTTTTGACTTTGGCAAGCTGTCCTACATTGGATTACATACTCACATACTATTTGGGAAGTTCATATGCTATTTGTATACTGGAATGAGACCTCATTCTTACAAACATTGTACATAAATAATTCTAAGACTGAGTTGTTTTTTTTCTTAGCTTTTCATTTTTCTAAAGCGAGCTGTCTTTTGAATGTAAAAGTTCAGTTATGTTTTATTTATATGATAAAACAGCTACACACACATCCTATACATAAGGCTTTTCTTTCTAGAAAAACCAGGATACTGGCTTTGGATCTAATTCCAAAATTTAGCTCTAGGATGGACCCACAGTCTGTATATCCCTTGACTGGTTGACTGGTGTTAGGTGGTCCTTCATAGACTTTATTTCTGGTCTCTTGCTCACGGTTATTATAGTCTTTGACTTTGCCACTTTAAGGTTTGTAGGAATAAACTACAGTAATTGATCTTCTTCATGTTTAAATTGTTCCTTTTCAAGACCACAAACCCTTTAGAATGATAGCTCGCATGATTATTAAACACAACCCTAAGAATCATACAAAGATTCTCGAACAGATTAAGTTGTACCTTAAAGACCGTAAACCAAGAATGCTTTGGCACTTAGAACTAGACCCTTCCTTGTTAGAAAGGCCAAAGATTGTATTACTTACTACAGTAAGTAAATGTAACCTCAATGTATTTTTTTGAAATATTGCAGACTCTTGCTCTCTCACAAGGATTGGAATTGACCTCTGAGCCCCTCTTGGTGGCCACGTGACTTGTCCTCAGATGTATTACGAGCTTGGATGCCTCTCAACTAATATATGACTCGGCTCTTACCACAGACATGAAAATGTCTATCTTGCATATGCTCTCTTTTAATGATTGGGTTAAAGTTTTAGCTACCCTAGACAAGGACTCCAAGGAAGGGGTAAATTTGATTTCCCAATACATAGCCCAACTTCCCATACTTTCTTCACAATACCAACAAGAGCTTGCCCTATTCTCTTCCTCTGGTGCTAATCTATCTAACATTTAAGGAAGTTGTGCGGCCTCAATCCATCTTTTTTTTGTACACCGGCTACCCCGACTATCCCTCAAACTGGTAGTATCTTTTGTAGGGATAGTGCAGCTCTTGAAGCCATCAAAGAATTTCAGAGTAATATTTGTTCCTTCAATGACTCTAACCTCTTGGAAATGGTGCCAAAAATCTTTATATTCTTCCTGTCTTACCTGTTAGACAGATTGAAACTGAATCTTTTGGGGTTGACCATCAGATTTGGGTCTTGCCCAACGAGGCGTTCTTAGCACCTATTCTGAGTGAAACATGGGTATACATTGCGAACCTCCCTGCCTCTACTACTATGGAAGACTGCAGACTCAAGATCTTAAAAGGTGGAAAATTTCTTGACAAAGGGGAGCTCATCAAAACACCCTTCAACCTCAATCTCATGGACCATTCTAAATGCCCTTCCAATATTGGCCTCTACAACCGTATTAAGAAAACATGTAATTTGCTAAAAGTAACCCGGAATTCTACACAGAATCCATCTGGAATGTTTTTTAGTCTTATATGAAATGTGCCTGTAGATTTCTTGACCCTAAAGCTTCTTGCGAATCCAGCATCATGTGGTTTGATCATGCCATTTGGTTCATTCTCAACCATCTTCACCTACTCTTCCCTGAAAAATGAGTGGATTTTCACCTCTCTCTTATTTGTTCTTGGTTGGGTGGCCAAGCTAGACAAATAGTAATTGCTCAATTTACCTTTAACATCTTTTGTGGATTAATGCTGGATATCTTAAAAGAATTAAAGTCTGATGAGGCAAGGATCTACCTAAATATTTATGCTAACTACAAAGGAGTTAAGATCATCACTAGCTTACTCAAACCTTGTATTGATGAGGATGATTCCCCTGCTCTAAAAAGACCAAATCTCTGACTACCCCCAACTCCTTTACTTCTTTTTTAACTCCTAGCTCTTCCTCTAACCAGGTAAGGCTCGTAGCTACACTAGGTGAAGAGGCAGAAACTCCCCCATCAGGAATTACCTTGAATTGTAATCCTTGGTGATTGTTAGCAGCACCTAACACAGGCTACACCGGTTATGCATCAAGCAGGATACATGCTATGGATGTGCATAATATTTTACACTCACTTTGTATAAGTCTTGGGCTCACTTGGAGTTCCAAAGTTGTATATTCTAGTTAGAGGGATCGAGCTTAAACCCATAGTAGAATGTATTGTGGTGAAAGCCTTTAAAAGGAAGCCTTTATGCAAGGAGGCTTTATTCTTGAGTATCCACTCTTTGAGAGCTCCCTCTCTCTTGAGTGTTCACTCTGTGGCCTAGCCTTGAGCTTAATGTCCATGCTTAAGAGGCTAGAACTAATCGATTGTAATTAGGGTAAACTCTTCTTGATTAATCTAATTCCTATTTTCTCATTAGTCTACTTCTTCTCTACATTTCATTATGTCATGAAGTAGTATTACACTCATTATTCTATATTTGAGAGAGGTATGTACTCTTGCTATTAACCACTCCTATTCTTCTACAAGCATTCATTTTGTGATATTTAGCATCACTAATTAGGTTCATTAAGTTGGGTCTTAATCTTGTAATTAGTGTGTGTGCCCTATTGTTTTCTTGTGTGTAGATAGGTTTTATGAAACTCTAGCACCATTCACCTCGTGTGTGTAGCTATTCTTGAAGTATCGTGATTGACATGTGGTGATTGGATAGGCCAATACCAATGTAATTAGTGCGTGCTTATCATTAGTGTGGTTGGGGTTTCTAGTGTATGGTAAGTTGGACTTCGGTGGGCTTGATGTGTGTAGGAGTTGATTGATTAGTGATTAGAGTATGTTTAGAGTTAGTCTTGCCATGGATAATCTCTACTTGCATTGGAGAGGTGATCTCTTGAATCCTCTATTTCTATTCATCCAATGCTCGTGCTTCCATACCCTAGCCGGGTTGCTGATCCACGGATTTGATAATTTTGCGTGGGTTGCAATTAGGTCATTGCTACGCCTCCCAACATTTTGCGCCATTGCGGGGACCGATAACCTAAGCTAGTGAGCTTAGGATGTGTAGAATAGAGTAATTTCACAACTAATTTCTCGGTTTTTGAATGTGTGTAACTCAATTTTGGTGTGATTTGATGATATTGTGCAAGTAATTGATGCTAATGTTGAGTTATGAATACCCCAAACCCCCAATTTCACTAATTTCATACTAACCCTTGCTAATTTTTCTTCATTTCCATGCTAATTGTACTAATTTCATACTAATTTCTACTAATTTTTGACTAACTTTGCTAACTAATCGCTAACATTGAAGTGTAATGTATGTTAAATCCCCTTTTAACAGGTGGAATCATCACTCTAATCAAGTTAATTGTACCAATTTATGCCTAATTTGATGATTTGAGTGTTTGATTTTTGGCCTACGATGGTAAATTTTGGAGCCGATTTGATGGTGCACACACTTGTGTGTGCAATTATGCGTCTTTGTGTGGAGCAAAGGAATATCTTGGAGTGTAATTACAATGTAAGTGCACTCACTTGATTATGTCAATTCTTCATTGATTAATGTGATTCAATGTGCTAATTATTTGCTAAAATTAGGTGTGTAATTCAATTGACCTACACTTTGCACCTAATTTGATTCACTTGGAATGAAATTGATAGTCAAATTTTGACTAATGAGCTTTATGTGTATCAAGATAATGCTTAATTCTCATCAAGAATACATGTGTGTGCATAAAAATCATTGTGTGTGTAATGCATCAAAGAGGAAAAAAAACTGTCAAAAATTTCAAGTGTGTGTGCACCTAATCTTGAGTGTGTGCATGCATATAAAGTGATGGAATTGATGGTATCTGAGTATGAAATCATGTAATGATGTGCATGCTAGGCTAATTCAATCATTGGATAAGCGTAATTGCCAAAAAAATGGGCAAAGATTGAGTGTGTGTGCCTATCCAAGACTACTTGATTATTGACAAATCTTCGAGCTACAATTTCTACATGTCACATGAAAAAGTACCTATCATACTATATATCAATGGATAGATCTTCAAAAGGAGAATCTAAAAACACAAGGTCTAAAAAGTTTTGACCTAAACTACAAAAATTTTACCAGTCCCCACTTTTTCATTGGTAGAAGTAAAATAGGTCCTTTTTTTTAAACCACCAAACCACGCTTTCACCCCTTCACTTGTGGATCAAGAAGAACAACTCATCCTTGCACAAATAGTTGATCACGAGACGTATTGAGCTTAGGAAATAAACGTTCCTTGCCTTTCCTTTTCCTTAATCTGGCCTTTTCAAAGCGCAAAAGCACCCAATCACCAAGTAAAAATACAAGTTCACGACGGTGACGATCAGTAGCTTTCTTTTGCTTAGCCCGAGTCTTCTCAAGAGCAATCTTAATGCCTAAATGCATTGCCAATTGAGCCAAATTTGATTATTTGCACTTAATTTTTGAGTGTGTGCATTGCTTGATTAGGTAAAAATAGTGCTAATTTTTTAGAAATTAAGCATGCATGCATTCATTTATGCTTGATTGAATTTGCAATTTGTGCATTGCAATGTGGAATTGATGTAATTTTTGCATATAATTTCGGCCTAAATGTTGGTATGTGTGCCAATTAATGGCATGTGCAATCCAATGGGTTAATTGGTATTTTTTACCAATTATGATGATTAATTTGGCCAAATAGTTGATGTGTGTTACACAATTGGCTTTCAAGATTGAGAAAGATGACTCAATTGATACACGATTGAGAATGATATATGTGCATATTTATGCCAAATTGATTGGAGATCGTAAAACATGTATTAATTTGTGCAATCATGAATTGCCATAATCAAGTGTGCATAGACTTACACGCAAATGGAAAATTTAATTGCGGTTTGAATGGCTTTAATATAGGATATGAGCAATCAAGATTGTATGATTAGTGGTCGTGAAAATGGAAAATAATTTTGCCTTGCATTTTGTGTATACAATGCTTGCTCCGAAGTTATTTTCAATTGGAAAAGCAAACGTGTTCGGGCTTGCATATGAGAATTGGTGCATGAGTGACACTAAACAACATTTCTAATTCAATTAAGGAATTTATTGATACACAAAAAATTGGCTTGAATTTGGTTGAGGAATGCTTCAATGATGTGGAATGGAAGGAGATCTATGTGTGACCACTAAAATAGACCGCCAAATTATTCCATATGCCTTCACAATTGAAAAAAGTAAAAATATAAAAAACAAAAGCATCAAAAGTTTATGTGCCTATGCATGATACTTAAGAATTGTCATGATTAATTGGATTTGTTATGGTGTGTGCGCCCTCATGAGAAGTGTGTATGCCTATGATGTGCCCAACTGCTTTGAGCGTGAAGATGCTCTTAGTGAACTTTTTCACCAAAAAAATAAAATAAAAAAATTGACCCTCTAACTTAGCATACCATTTCCTCTATTTGTGCTACCAACGAGGCGATGCTATTTGCTGAGATTCGCTACAGAACACACACCCCTCAATCGTTTGTGTGCTCCAGAATCTCATCTACTCCCACTTTCCCTCTCACCTACTTGCACACATTGCTCGTAGGTTGAAACATCCATGATAGTCTAGTTGAGAAGACCCGGCCTTGCCTTGCATTAATAACCCCACACTCGCCATTAGCTGGCTTTGGTGAATCACCCATCACTTGCAAGAACTTATTATAGCTCCCAATTTTGGTTGGTTCTGTTCCAAGATCCTGAATCTAGCTCGCACTTTGTCTCGACTCTCATTTCCAATCCCCATTGGTGCAGTCACTATGTCGTCTGACCTACCACACTCTGGCAACAGGCAAGACAACACACACACACACACACACACACACACACACACACACACACACACACACACACACACACACACACACACACACACACACACACACACACACACACACACACACACACACACACACACACACACACACACACACACACACACACGGTCCCGCACACACAAACACACACACAAACACAGCCACTTGCCCACCCTCTCTGCGGATCTCCACACACACACACACACGCCCGGGATCCACACACAAAAATCTACAATTGACGACTTTGGCTCATCCCGATTCCCACACACACACACACACACACACACACACACACACACACACACACACACACACACACACACACACACACACACACACACACACAGACACACAGACAAAGACACCTTCACTTCAGCTGGCTTGTAGCGTTCACCTGTTGACCCCATCCACGTCTTGCTCGTTGATTTTTGGCTACAGAAAAATGCCATGCTAACCTCATTATGCCGCCAGTGATGATTAAAGAAAAGAAAAGAAAAATATTGAGAATGTAGGGGATGCTTCCCACGGGTCACCCTCCTCCCCTTTTGAAAACCTCATATCCAATCGAAAATGTCATTGAAGAGTCGTTCGACCTTCAACAAAAGAAATTTAGAAAAATGGAAACTTGGTATTGAGCAAAGAACAAACAATCCGCTTACTTGCATGGATGAGTGCGATTATCATATCTAGTGCATGATTTTACTGAGATTTTTCGTTTGTGCACTAACAATTAATCTATTTTGAAGCGGTGATTAGAAAGGACGAGTTTTTAGTGACTAAAGGAAGGGAAGATACAATGCTTGGCCATGCTAAGCTTGCATAACTTCATGGCTAGCAATTTTCAAAGTCGAGTTTCTTATGAATTATGCATGTTATCCTCAAGAGACCGCTCATGATAAGGGAGTTCAAAGTGAAGATCCATTTCGATGATAATAAAAACTTTCTTGTTATGTGTGCTAGATGATGCATGATAATCAAAGTTACTCATATTGTGTGTCTTCATTGCCCAATGCCAATTCTCTCTCTCCTTCCTTGCCCTGTATGTCAAAATTGCTACAAAAGAGCATGAGAGCACATTGGTACATCCAAGGTGTCATGAATTGAGGTTTTTACAAGGATTGGGTTAATTGTTGAGCATGTTGTGATGTTTGTTTTGATCCGATCAAGAGCTCTTTTGCACTGAAAAATAAGCTCTTGTTTTGCTATGGGTCTCACTTTTAAGAGATTATATTAGACATGCAGGCTTGATCAAAACACTTGATGCACAAAATTGGATTTGAATGTTATATATTAGTGCTTGATTTAAAATAAATAAATCCTTGCATAGCAATAAAATTGAGGTTTTTTGAGTGGCTGTACAATATCGTTTTGAGCTTGTGGTTGATCGTGCATTTTTAGTGCTTGTGTTGAAATGACAAATGATTTCATGCACTAACAATTGTGCTTTATTTTGAAGGTATGCGGCAACATTGGGATTTCATTGATCCAAAGTGGGAGTCATCATTGCAAAATATTGCAAAATGTGGCTAGTTAGAGCCATTCCAATTGTTTGGATTAAAAATTGTATATATGCTAGCTCATAGCTTGGTCAAAAGTTAAAGTTTTTCATTTTGAGCTAGTGCGTACCCAACGTTTTTGAGAGATTTCAAGTAGAAAATTTGGCTTTTGAGAGCCATTTATTTTCATTTTATCAAGTTGCAGTCATCTCTAGCTCATAGATTGCTCTAAAATTGTAAAATTTCATGTGAGCTAGTTGTTAGCCAACTTTTTGAAAAGCTTTAAATTGTAAAATTTGGCTTTCAAGAGTCACTTTATTTCATCAAAGTTGCATTATTTTCAGCTGTTGGCTTGTTTTAAATTACATACTTCAAGTGAGCTAGCACTTAAATCAACTTTGAATCATGCATGAGAGATGGTAAAAATTGCAAAATTTTCTTATGTAGAAGCATTTTATCTCTCTCATTGTTGTTATGTATGCATAAATTTGCTACAAAGAGCATCATGTTCATAACCAAAGGAACTTTTTTCCCTTGGGTTTTTTTCCTTTGGTAAATTCACGTATGCAAGACCCTAGCTTTAGGTTTTCATTAATGTTTTTGTGTGCATTTGGCTTTCAATAATTGGATTTTTGTAGCTTGTGTTTACACTTAACTTCAAAAAGATTCTTTTGCAAATAAAAAGATCAAGAGACTTCTCTACACAAAGGGGATGTTTGCTCCAGGATGCACAAAGAGCATGAAAAGGTGTAATCCTTCCATGATTTTGCTCTTTTTCTCATCTGTCCATTCTCTATGCTTGGCTTAAGTAATTTTATCTTCTAAACTCTGGTTCTTTCATGTTCAAAAGCTAGGCATACTAAAGTTTCAACACTTTGCTTTGTGAATATTAACTCATCAAAAATTTAGGTTCTATTTTGTGCTAATCATAGGTAATTGGGCTTGACCTTAGGTTAATGTAGGTTCATTTCTCATTAGTCCTAGATTCTTAGTGATAGTCTTAATACTCCATTCATTTTTAAACATGACCTAGGACTATGATTAGGCTTTTTAGTCCTTTAGTCCAATTTCCATTAGCATCTCATATTGGAAGAAATAAAAAAGTGCTAAAAATAAAACAATAAAGAAAAGAAAAAACAAAGTGTCAAGAAAAAGTAGCAAAAATGCTACTAGACACATGAAAAGCAATTTTCTATGTTATGTTGTGTCTATGTGAGGCCTAGCGCCTTATTAGCACTTGGCAAGAGAGGGGAATCACCTTGGCTCGCTTGGTCAAGGCCCTACACCAATGCCCTGGGTTGATAGGGGTTAGCCGTCGCCTTGGTAGGCTAGTAGGCTTTTGGAACACCTTCTTGAGGGTTCAAGGAGCCGAGAGTTGCACCTAGAATTTCCTTGGGGTGGAAGCTTTGTGAGTGTGCTTTACGTTTCTCAATGAATGACAAAAACCAAACTTCCATGAGCTTCAAAAAGCTGTGACAATGTACTAATAGATTAGGAGCTTTTTTTAAGCCCATAGACATGATAGACTTGAATGATTTATTAATATTGGTCACATGGTTTTATGGCTAGTAAGTTTATGAACTTGCATTAGCCTAGGGTCATAATTGATTGTTTGTGTTTCATGCATAAAACTAAAATTTCAAGTGGTTTGGGTATTTTTTTGCTTTATGCTATCTAGTTTTTGACTATGATTCGCCCATCTTTTAGAAGAAGAAAAAAAAAAATCACTTTGCATGATTGTTCTTTGTACTTCATGTTGTCTATCCTTGTTGGCCTTTGATGCTCATTACTTGTTCTTATGTTTTGTAGCTCAACATTTCTTCCACGGACTTGCTTTCTACCATGTCACCGTGTCTTGCTTCACTGGCACACGAGGACGTGTGCAAAATTAGCAGCGGCTAACACAGGCTACACTAGTTATGCATCAAGCGGGATACATGCTATGGATGTGCATAATATTTTCCACTCACTTTGTATAAGTCTTGGGCTTACTTGGAGTTCCAAAGATGTATATGCTAGTTAGAGGACTCAAGCTTAAACCCATAGTAGAAGGGATTGTGGTGAAAGCATTTAAAAGGAAGCCTTTATGCAAGGAGGTTTCATTCTTGAGTATCCACTTTTGAGGATCCACTTTATAGAGCTCCCTCTCTCTTCAGTGTTCACTCTATGGCCTAGCCTTGATCTTAATGTCCATGCTTAAGAGGCTAGGACTAATCCATTGTAATTAGAGTAAGCTCTTCTTGATTAATCTAGTTCCTATTTTCTCATTATTCTACTTCTTCTCTACATTGTAGCAACGACCTAATCGGAACCTACTATCAAGTCCGTGGATCGGTAACCCGTCTAGGGCATGGAAGCACGAGCATCGGATGGATAGAAATAGAGGATTCAAGAGATCACCTCTCCAATGCAAGTAGAGATTAGCCATGGCAAGACTAACTCTAAACATACTCTAATCACTAATCAATCAACTTCTACACACATCAAGCCCACTGAAGTCTGACTTACCATAGACTAGAAACCCCAATCACACTAATTATTAGCATGCACTAATTACATTGGTGTTGGCCTATCCAATCACCACATGTCAATCACGGCACTTCAACAATAGCTACACACACAAGGTGAATGGTGATAGAGTTTCATAAAACCTATCTACACACAAGAAAACATAGGGCACACACACTAATTACAAGATTAAGACCCAACTTAATCAACTTAATTAGTGATGCTAAATATCACAAATCGAATGCTTGTAGAAGAATAGGAGTGGTTAATAGCAAGAAGTACATACCTCTCTCAAATCTAGAATAATGAGAGTCTAATACTACTTTACGACATAATGAAAGGTAGAGAAGAAGTAGACTAATGAGAAAATAGGAATAAATTTAATCAAGAAGAGCTTACTCTAATTACAATGGATTAGTCCTAGCCTCTTAAGCATGGACATTAAGCTCAAGGCTAGGCCATAGAGTGAACACTCAAGAGAGAGGGAGCTCTCAAAAGTAGATCCTCAAGAGTGGATACTCAAGTTTGAAGCCTCCTTGCATAAAGGCTTCCTTTTAAAGGCTCTCACCACAATCCCTTCTACTGTGAGTTTAAGCTTGAGCCTCTAACTAGCATATACAACTTTGGAACTCCAAGTGAGCCCAAGACTTATACAAAGTGAGTGGAAAATATTATGCACATCCATAGCATGTCTCCCACTTGACGCATAACCGGTGTAGCCTATGTTAGCCGTTGCTAACAATGATATTGCAGGTTACTATAAGTCCTTGCGATCGAAGAACTCTCAACAAGGTTGCTCTTAACCAAGGTTATATCTACATACACTGTCTCTTCCACAATGTACTTCTCGATTGGATACAAACTAAACCCCTTTTCTGTGAGTGCTTCGATCTTCTTTTTGGCAATAAAAAATTACTCGATAATATACTCATTGGATGGAAGTATCAATAACCCGTAAAAAACTTGGTTTATCAATAACCCATAAAAAATTTGGTTTATAGTAATGATTTTCTTTAGCATGAATCTATTCCCAAATGCACATGCTACCAATTTACCACATTTTGCAAGAGCTTTGATACATATGGTAGGCAATTTGTACTTGTGATCTTACCATTATTAAAAATATTAAAGTACGTAGAATCTTGGCCAATGGGCTCAATCACATACCTAACTCCCCCAAAAACCCTTACCTTTCTCTATCAGCTATACTAAGCTGCCACACTGACCTTGTCAGTGCTCTCCGACTGGAGATTACAGTCCTACCGGACTTAACTAAAGTAGTGAAAGAATGTTTCTTTCAAAAAATATCACAAATTCCTAGAAAATGGTTATCCTCTGATGATTCGATCATAGCTTGCTCTTGACCCGCTCTTGACTTTCAAACTATTTCTAATAAATGGTTCATAGTCGGGCTTGACAAAAGCTCTAAGTGTCCCAGTCTTATCTACAAAAACCTTGCTTGGAATGTTGTCCACGATCGGGTGTCTGGAAAAGAATTCTGTAGAATTAACTCATCATTACAAACAGTTACCAATAACATCTCAAAACACTTAGGAAATCTAGGCTATTTTGTACAGAACACTCAACTACCAGTATTGTTTCCCACCTATAAAATACATAAGCATAAGTCTAGATGGATATCTGATGCCTCCAATGGTATCTTTTCTAATATCACCAAGGATATCACTCTTTGCCTTGACCTAATACTAGCTGAGTTAGAATATATTTGTTCCACTAAACAGAAAACCTGCCACGACTTCCTACAAGTACAATACAACCCCTTTTGGCTAACAAAAAACTCTACAGAGGTCTCACTTAACCTCGCTTAGCAAATCTTCCACATTTTTATAGCAGATATCACACAATGCTATGAAAACATCCCCCTTGATGGGGATCTTGGCCTTAAGAATGTTCTAGCCAAGGTGATTAAGACGGCTTTCTCCAATGCAAGAAAGAAGTATCTTTTCTACATTTCTCTTTCCAAAAAACCTAGGTGGTTAAAAAAGACTTACTCCACACACCCCTTACACTTCAATGAAGAGAAGCTTTGTATCTACATCTCATAATTGCTTAATAACTGTACTATAGTTTCTGGTGAACTCTGTTTCAACCAATGCCTAGGCATCCCCATTGTTACCATATACATGTGGTAGTGATGTGTGTGAACACACTAGGACCGCCGGGGCATTTTTTCCCTCTTTAGGAGGTTTTTTCCCCCGTGCATTGTATATACGCCCATCACTCTAGGGCTATCTATCTTTCCATTGCACACTAAGTAATACACTCTCTATTGTGTGCCTTGAGCTTCCTTCGTCTTCTCCAAGCTGTGTGTGTTTCTCTGCAACCCTAATTCCAACAATTGGTATCAGAGCAGGTCACGTCCTCCCGGGCTTAGTCGCCAGCTGCTCCAGCACACGCCTGCTCACTTTCTCCGATTTCAGTGAGCTTTGGCAAGCGTTCGCAGGTCGACAAATATTTTGGGAAAGCTCAAAGAGCTTGGTCTGCTCAGAATTTTGATTTGGGCTCATTTCGGCCTCCGTTTCCATTACGGGCAGTACTGCACAGGCTATTTCGTCATTTTGTGCAAATTTTCTGTCAGTGCCGTTTTCTGCATAACAGGTGCCTTATAGTCTTCTACGGTTTGTGCTATATAGCACAAGTTGTTCCCGCTCCATTTCTCCTATTTTCGGGCAGTTTTCACATCAGGTGCAGCATTTACCATGGCTGACAACAACAACACAGATGTGTTCAAGATGTTTGCTGCTGAGGACAGGTTGGATGGGGACAACTACCCTATGTGGGCTTATATGATGCAACATGTTCTTGTGTCAAAAGGTGTCTGGAACATTGTGCAGGGCATTGATGTACGTCCTGGTTCTGAAGATGTAGGCGATATTGAGGATGTTGCAGGTCTTGCTGCAAGGATTGCAGCTGTTAGAGTTGTTTTGCCTACAGCAGAACAAGCTCGTTGGGATGTTAAGGATGCGCAGGCTCATGCATTGATTGCGTTGTCTGTGAAGCGCACCATTATTCCTCACATCCGTTCAGCAAAATCTGCAAAACAGGCTTGGGATATTCTAGCAGGTCTTTATGCCAGCCGCAATGAGGCTAAAATTGCTTTGCTGCGTAAAGAGCTAGAGTCGAAGATTATGCATGAGGAAGATGATATGGACACTTTCCTTGCTAGTGTCAAGGATATCAATGAGCAACTCATTTCTGCAGGTGAAGTCATTTCTGACAGTTCCCTTGTGCAGACTGTTCTTGATGCCTTACCAGATTCCTACCAGACTTTTGCTAGTACTTGGAGACTGATGACCCAAGGAAATCCTGAAGTTGTCAAGTTTGATGCATTATGCACATTGCTGTTGCAAGAGTCACTTTCTAGAAAAAACAGGACTAGGCAGCGTGCAGTTGAACAGGCTTTTATTACTTCTCAAAGAAAGGGTGGTAACAGTAATGCAGCCACTTCTTATGGTTCTGCTGCGAGTGGCAAAAATTCTGTTCCTAATGCTTCTGCTGGCAGCACTTCGTCTGGCAATTCTGGTGATAAGGGCAAAAAGAAGATGCGTTGCCATTATTGTAAAGCCAATGATCACTTGATCAAGTCGTGTCCTAAGTTGAAGGCCAAAGAGGCTAAGAAGAAAGAGGGTGGTTCCACTGCAAATGCTGGTTCCACTACAAATGCAGCCATTGTTGAGTCTTCTGTGAAAGGAGATTGTGATGCTGATGTTGATGCAGAATGGGCTTTTAGCGCAGAGTGCACTTACAATCCTGCTGTCCATGATGCATGCTTGTCAGTTGCTGCAGATTCACATGTGTGGTATTTCGACAGTGGTGCTACAAAGCACATTACCTCACATCGTGAATTGTTTACCTCTCTCGAGTCTGTCCCTCATGGGAATTCAGTCACTTGTGCCAACAACGCCTCTTATCCAGTTCAGGGAGTTGGAAAGATTGTGCTCACTGCTGCTAATGGCAGTTCCTTCACACTTGTTGATGCAGTTTATGTACCTGGGATCAAGAAGAATCTATTGTCTGTATCCGCACTTGCTAGACTTGGACTTGTAGTCAAATTTGTGGATGACAGATGTACAGTTCATGATCTCAGTTTTGGTGATGAAATTGTTGCATCTGGGCTTTTGTGCCGTGGGCTGTATAAGCTCACTTTGTATGACAAGTGTGGACAAAATTTTGCAAATGCTGTTGCAGATTCAAGGGCTATTTCAGATGCAAAACTTTGGCATGCACGTTTTGGTCATCTGAATTTTGCCAGTTTGCTGCGTTTGCAGAAATCTGATATGGTTGCTTCTTTGCCGCCTCTTGAAGCACCTATCAAACATGTTTGTGAAGGCTGTATTCTGGGTAAAATGCAGCGTTCTAAGTTTCCAAAGGATGGTTCAGTTAGGGCCACATGCAGGTTGCAGCTTGTGCATAGTGATGTTTGTGGGCCCATGCAAACTCCGTCCTTGGGCAATTACCTGTACTTCGTGACTTTCATTGATGATTACTCCAGGCATGCATGGGTATTTCCGCTTAAAGCAAAGTCCGAAGTTTTTATGTGATTCAAACAATTTTTGGCTATGGCTGAAAATGTCTCAAAATGTACTAAGGGCACCCTCCGTTCCGATCGAGGGGGGGAGTATATGTCTCATGAATTTAATGCATTTCTGGCTAGTCGTGGGATAAAACACCAATGTACAGTGCCTTATACACCTCAGCAAAATGGTGTTGCTGAGAGGAAAAACAGGTCACTAACGGAAATGGCACGATGTATGGTCAAAAGTCAAGCTTTGCCGCATTCTTTTTGGCTTGAGGCCATCATGTGTGCCACTTATGTACTTAACAGGTGTCCTACGAAAGCTTTGCAGTCTATTACTCCATATGAAGCATGGCATGATAGAAAACCTTCTATTGAGCACATGCGTGTTTTTGGCTGTTTGGCATATGCTTTGGTGCCACAAGTGCAGCGTAGAAAATTGGATGATAAGGCTGTCAAATGTATTTTTGTTGGTTATAGTGCTGAAAGCAAAGGTTACAGGTTGTATCATCCGCAAACAAAACGTATTTTGGTTTCACGGGATGTAGTGTTTGTGGAAGATTCTGTTCAACCCTTGCTGTCATGTACTAGAGACAGTAATGTAAGCTCACAGGACATTTATGACACTTTGTTGCCTCTTTTCAGTGGTGGAAATACGAATGTAAGTTCCAATGAGGCAAATGTACAGCCTATGGGGGTTTCTGAAAACGTTTTAGAACAGCCTATTACTGATGCAGATGTACATGATGTACTTGATGAGGAAAGGGCTGAAAATGAGCAGGCTAGGGGTATGCCAAAATGGCTGGTGCACACTTTGCGTGACAGTAAATTGGATGCACCTTTATCTAGTCGTACTCGTTCAGGCTCTCGCCATGCATCTTATGCATCAGATTGTTATGCTTTGGCTGTGTCTAGTTTACATGATGTTGAGGAGCCTCTGTCTTTTGATGAAGCACAGAATTCAGAAAATTGGATTGCTGCCATGAAATCAGAATATGATGCACTTATAGAGAATGACACATGGACTTTATGTGATTTGCCTCCTGGCAAAAAGGCCATTGGTACGAAGTGGGTTTACAAGTTGAAACGCAAGCCGGATGGTGAGATCGATCGCCATAAGGCTCGACTTGTTGCAAAGGGTTATGCACAACAAAAAGGCATAGATTATGAAGAGACTTTTGCTCCCACTTGTCGTATGACTACTGTGCGTTTTCTATGTGCATTGGCAGCTCATTTTGGTTGGGATGTACATCAATCAGACATTGTTACTGCTTTCTTGAATGGTGACATATTTGAGGAAGTTTATGTAACGCAGCCTCGCGGTTTTGTCATAAAAGGACAAGAGGACAAAGTGTGCAAATGTAAGAAGGCTTTGTATGGGTTGAAGCAATCTCCTCGTGCTTGGTATGAGAAAGCTGACACTCATTTGGTTAAACGAGGCTTTCGTAACAGTCCAACAGAAAGCACATTGTATGTAAAGCGTGAGGATGATGTATTTCTCATTGTGGTTCTTTATGTTGATGATTTGCTGATCACTGGACCAAATGAGAGACATATTGCTGAATTTAAGGCTGATTTGAATGCTACTTTCAAGATGAAAGATTTGGGGCTGTTGCATCATTACTTGGGTATACAGTTTAAGCAGTGTGATGGTGGTATTGCCTTGTGTCAGAAAAGTTACATAGAGACATTGCTATGTAAGTTTGGACTTGAGGATTGCAAACCTATTGCCACTCCCATGGAAACAGGTTTGAAGTTGAGTCTACATGATGCTGGCGATCCTGCTGATGTCACTCTTTACCAAACTGCTGTTGGCTGCCTCATTTATGTATGCAACACGAGGCCAGATATTCAGTTTGCAGTCTCGCAGGTCAGCAGATTTATGCATAGCCCAGGGTCTAAGCATTGGCAGGCTGTCAAGAGGATTTTCCGCTACCTTAGTGGCACTTTACATCTTGGCTTGTTTTATCCCAAGGGGGGATCATTGCCGCCAGACTTACATGCTTTTTTGGACTCAGATTGGGCTGGTTGTTTTGACACGCGAGTGTCCACAAGTGGTTTTTGTTTCATGCTTGGCAGTTCATGTATATCATGGTTGAGCAAGAAGCAACCTACTGTGGCCACTTCGAGTTGTGAGGCTGAGTACAGGGCAGTCTTCACAGCTACGGTTGAGTGTGTATGGCTCAGACGCCTTATGGCTGACTTGGGTGTTGGACAGGACACTGCCAACACTATCTACACTGACAGTCAGAGCGCATTGGCAGTTGCGAGGAACCCAGTTTTTCATGCTCGCACAAAGCACATTGAGGTGCATTACCACTATGTCAGGGAGAGGCTCTCAGCAGGAGAGATCAGCTTGGCTTATGTGCCAACACAGGACAACCTTGCAGATCTTTTCACAAAGGCATTGTCTCGTGAGAAGCTTGAAGCTTTCCGCAAAGCTTTGGGCTTACTCCCCTTTGTGGACTGATCCTGTCCTCAGGGCATGGCACTTCCCTTTACTCATGTGCCAGCTCTCGTTCACCGCATCACTCCAGGGGGGATTTGTTACCATATACATGTGGTAGTGATGTGTGTGAACACACTAGGACCGCCGGGGCATTTTTTCCCTCTTTAGGAGGTTTTTTCCCCCGTGCATTGTATATACGCCCATCACTCTAGGGCTATCTATCTTTCCATTGCACACTAAGTAATACACTCTCTATTGTGTGCCTTGAGCTTCCTTCGTCTTCTCCAAGCTGTGTGTGTTTCTCTGCAACCCTAATTCCAACACCCATATGATTCTTATGTTCTTCGCTTATGTGTAATAACTACCTGGACTTCTTCAAATACAAATGGTTTCTCCAAGCCATGGAATATAGGAAGAAAAAACTCTCACTATTTAGACATACTTACAGATATATGGATGACATACTAAGCATAAAAAATAAAGTATTCCTCAAGGAAATAGGCCTGATTTATCCTCATTTCTAAAGATTGAACATGGTTCTTTACACAATTTCATAACACCCAACGGGGATTTTTGCACTTTGGTAGAGTTCCTTAGCCTGTCTATCTCCCTTCATATTCCTTCTATTGGAGGATGCGACCTTAGGTATGTATGGAAAATAGATCTCCTTAAACTACCACCTTTGGAATTCATTAAGAGGAAAAGTAATAGGCCTCACAAAGCAGCACTGAGCACTTGTATCAACCTACTGTATTTAATCATCTACTCCTCTTCCAACTATCTCCTAGCCTGGGCAGATATAAAACTACTAATAGCAAAATATTGCCATAACGGCTTTAATAGAAAATATATAGTCAACTTAATTTTTCAAACTCTTACTTAGCATGACTTGCCTGGGTTACACTTTATTACACTTTAATAAGGTAGTAGGCCCATTCCCAATGGGCCTACTAGCAACTCATTGTGTTTGGTGCCTGCGACGATAGGGCGGCTACACGCACACGCGCGCGCGCGCGCGCACACACACACACACACACACACACACACACACACACACACACACACACACACACACACACACACACAGAGTGGTACTTTAGACCTCCTAGATTATTTTTTATTAACTCCTAAAGCTTCACTTCAATAAAGTCCATGGGACTTGGCCCAACTTAAGGGACGTGTTGGGGTAGCAGTTTTTTCTGCCTAGGCTAATTGTCACACACACACATGCACACACACACGCACATGCATGCACACACACACACACACACACACACACACACACACACACACACACACACACACACACACACACACACACACACACACACACACACACACACACACACACACACACACACACACACAATACCACTTACCTATTAAGCAATCCTGAGCTTACTTAAACTCTTGGGTTTTTACTAAAGCCTACCGCCTATGATCTTCACCATGGGGCATGCCCCGTGCAAAAGCATGAGTACTACTTCGTGGTACTGCCTCGGGTTAACCCAATCGTGAAAGCACTTGGGTTGCCTGTTCATTACACCTTGCAAGCGGCCTCACCATCTTTGCTGGGAATCTCTCCACGCATGGAAATCTGCGTGCTATAAAGTTATGGCGACCTCCCTCCCTGCTCTATTTAAAAGGTGAGGCCACAACTCTACCCCTCACCTAGCTTTGTTTGTGCTCCGTTTTTTACATAAAGAAGTACTAAGTTTTTGTCTCTCTACTGCACGAAAGAATGGAGCTCACTACACAAGTAACACAGGTCTGTTACTTTTACTCATGGTCTTTTTTGCACCTATTTTTTAGGGTGATATTTTTGTACTGTGGCATGACACCTTGACTAGTTTTTTTACTGTATAATAAGGAATAAATGGTTGTTTTTTTTGCAAGGCTTTAATTCCAATATTGGGATTCTCATTGCTATCTGTGTCGCATTAGGATTCCACACTGGTGATTCTTTTTTGGTATGGGTTACTACCTGCTGCTGCTTTTAAACTCTGGTTTTTTTCAAAAAAAGAGGAAAAACCTACCTACTAGCTACTGTTTGGTGACTAACCACTGGTTTGGTTACGGCTCTGTCCTAGTAATTGGTTTGAACAAAACAATTTTTTTGGTTCTTACTAATTTGATTGCAGGTTGGCATGCTATTTGTGCCTTTTTGCATAGGTTATTATTATATGACTTGATAAACCTTATGTTTTGGATTTTGATGAGAGCTTGAAATATGGTGGTGTTGTTCCACCCTCTGTACATAAGTAGTGAATATTTGTTGTGGATAAATGGGCCAGATGGTACGCTACTACTATATTGAAACATGTCTTTATGGCCAGGGAAAAGGGTGATACTTTACATTTTCTGCTTACTCACTAGGGGTTGATGTTCCCTTTGGTGCGTGCTATTTGTTGTGGTCTATTGCCTTCCGCTACTTAGGTTGGTTCTGTGAGCAAAAAGGGGTTTTTACCATCGCACAGTGTTATATAACATTATGATGGTATGGGAAGTTGCCATGATTGCAATCCATGATGACTTTTGGGATTGTTCTCGAATTCTGGTCGAGTTACTGTTTATCGGTATTTACATGGACATTATGGGTTTTTTTAATGTAAAAACAAGGCCTAGCCTTGCTAGATACGGGTGTTTGATGATTTTCTCTGGTCCTACTACTTTCAGTTTTACTGGTTGAATGTCTAAAATTTTTGTGCTAAAGTACTGCAAGGATCTCCTCTTTCATTCACATAAGGATTTGGAAAGTGTGTAGCATAATTCTTCTTTTAGTTAGACTCATGTTCTTACTTGATTCAACAAGGGAATCTTGCCACCTGGGTAGACCATAATGATTTATAAGACAAGTGACTTGCAAACCGGTGGATTTGGATAACATGGTGGGCCTAAACTTTACCCAGCTTTAAAAAAAACATTGAACTAGCCTATGGAGGATTGGAACTATTATAGGATTTTTGACACAAATGAAAACCTGGCGCTTTCATTAATCTAGGAAGATTAATTGTGATAATAAAAGTGGGGTGATTCAGACACTTGGATTAGAAGGGGTGATGGCCTTCTAATCAGAATGATATAAAATTCTTCTCTAAATTAAAAAAACTTTGGGTTCTTTTTTGAAAACATTGGTCATGGACTTAGCTTGAAAAGGTTTTAAAAAAAGTTTGTAAGATGGACATGGATAACAACTGGTATAGTCCACTAATACCTGTAAAACACATTCAAGGAGGCTAACATATGTTTTCTTGTTTGGATGGATGCAGGTAAGGACTCTATCTTATCTTGGAAGGTTTTTTTTACTTTTGCAAGCTGTCCTACATTGGATTACACACTCACATACTATTTGGGAAGTTCATCTGCTATTTGTATACTGGAATGAGACCTCATTCTTACAAACATTGTACAAAAATAAATCTAAGACCGAGTTCTTATATTTTCATTTTTCTAAAGCCAACCATTTTTTGAATGTAAAAGTTCAGTTATGTCTTATTATTTATGATAAAACAGCTACACACACATTTGAATAGTGATACAATTATAGCTCTACACCTAACAAAATTAGCATACAAACAAGATCTCAATGCCTGACAGAGTCGGGGATTTTTTCCAACAAGAAAAACCTTGGAATGGGCGCAAATCATAAAATAATCTATATACTTAGCATTCTAGGACCCCTACTGACAAAATTTAACTTTTCCCCCCCTTAGGGCATCCACTTATTCTCCGTGGGATAAATCCATTCATTAGAGAGCTTGACCTCTTTTGGTAAAAACTACATGTAAGTTGCTTTTTTTAACCTACCCCCAATGGGATGCATGGTGTATTCTTATCACATCTTTAAACCTTTGTTGGCTAGTGTGCACATTATGCCCCACTCCCAACCTCAAGTTCATAAACTTCTCTCTGCTAGACATGCAAGCATCGAGCTCTTTACCCTTCTCCCACTGTAGCTCTCATGGAAACCGCCGCCTAGAGCATGAGCCTCAATATTCTAACCTACTAATGGCCAAGCATAGAATGGATCCTCCCTACTGGCGTTATTGAGTTCATCAACCAGATATGCTCCACTATTTAAATGAGGTGAGGGTTGCTCTACGCCCCTCACTTAGCCTTGTACTTTGCTTTTTGTGTGTGTATGTGAAAGAGAGTTTTTGAGGGGATCTTCTGCTCAACTATCTACTGCATAAGGATGGAATTGGTGGAACAAGGGGCCACTTCACAAGTCGGACCTTATCGGAAACAACTCATGTTTTGGTTTTTAAAGCATTGATTCTGCTCTTGCTTGGATGATGAAGTATACATTGCGTTGGGATTGGTTTTCCTCATTACTCTGCACTATATAATTTTAAATATTGGGTGTTAATACACCATGGTCTGACAGGTACCCATTAAGTCCTTGTGTGATTATTATCTATTGGATTTATTAAACTATCTAAGGTTTACTACACCTTATTTTGTTTATGCTAGGGATATGAAATGTGCTCTACATAATTCAGAAGGGCTTCTGAGATTCACATGCCTTGTGATTTATGACGGCACGGCTGTAGGTATCTCTACACCAAGGCTTTGGCTGGCATATAATCTAAAAAAATTGGGATTTGGCCATCTTTTTGATATATAGGGTCATACCCATGCACTTCATGGGTAAGCATGGTAATATGTATGAGGCCTAGCTATATGGCTTGTACTTCTGTATACTAACTCACTATTTTGGGCTATTGGATGCGGTTTTAGCCGTTGATTCCATTAAAGGGCAAGATACACTAGGGATTCATCTACGTAATGGCTGGGTATATTGGAATCACTGTATATAAAGGGGCCATGTCCGATGGGACTCTGTTGCATTTGATACCTGGTTTTTGTTGGGCTTGTAGCGTAATAATGGTGTCACATTTGTATTGTGCACTATGATATGGTTGTATTCCATACCATGATGGAGGTTTTTGATAATGATGCCGTGACTAAATAGACTAGATTTAATGGGTTTCTTCACATAAGGCATGGCTTCATTACACGTATTTGTACAATTTCATTATTTTTGAGTTCTGGTTCCTCTTACTCAATCTAATCTAGTGGATTTGATTGGCTTGATATGCTTAGCTGAGTTTTTTTTCCTAAGCCAAGCAACAGACAACTGTTTGATGTATAACACATGGTTTTTTTGAGGGTCGTATCTGATGCTAAGGAAAATGCTACTATGTTTTACCTGATGGTTTTTAGGATAGAGGTGGTAAGAAGGTTACCGCGCGTACATTTGATGTTAGCAACAAGCTAACACGGATACCATTTTTCGGAGTTCTCTTCGTAAAACATTTATTATTTTGATAAATTGAGAATATTGTAACTCCTATTTTCTCGGATAAACTTTGTAATTAATGAGCCAGGGCTACAAGATTCCAGATTGTATCAGCCAGTCATTTCCCAGCTTTGGTAGAACTCCAGATTATTAGTTCTGACCACCCAAAAACCTTGGCTAAGGTATAAAGCCAATTTTTGTAAGTTTTTTATAAGTTTTTGGATAAGAAATACACAGTGTGAGCTAACAACGCTCACTCATCTCCTTCTCGCGCTTCCTACTCCCTCCCTGGTTGTCACATTGCAGTCGCGTTTGTTGCATTGCAACCGCATGTAAGAGCTCTACACATTGACGTAAGCAGTTCACAGTATTTTGTAGCTTTTGGCGTCACCGACCCGCGGACTAATTTCATCATAACTAGGAATTTATACTTTCAAATCAAAAGCTAAGCATAGGCGGAGTATTCGGGCATCATTGCTAAGCATTTAGATGCATTCTGGGTCGAAAACGACTAGGTCAAAAATCCACTGCTGTTAATAATCGTGATTTTGAAACTTGACCTAAAGTGCGGTTTGAGACCATAAGCAAGTGTGATTAGGTCTTATAAACATGTCCTAGAAGTTCTGTTATGTTTGGATGTCATTTAATGCTATAACGGATGTGAATTGTTTGTCGATGAGCGATTGCCTTTTGGTGATTTCAGTCACTTGAGTGTAGCTTGAGTTTGATGCGAGTTGTTAGTTGTTTCTCGAGAGATTGAAAACCTCTTGTAACCTCTATGCACTAGTCGAGTCAGCTTCGTCCCATGGATTGACAAATTAATCATGGTTCTCGCTAATACTACAATAAGATAGGATGGTGAGGTTAGACATGCGTCCCACATTTGGCACCATTGCCGGGGATCGAAGAGACCTAAACTAGTGAGAAACACGAGCGTCTTGTGAAGTTGTCCTTTAAATTTCTCTAGGTTTGCCTAGAGTTCAAAACTTTCTTATAGAAGCTGCATAGCTTAAGAATGTCGTCTTTTGCTGTGTAGAGGTAGCTTGGAAGTAATCATACTTGCTGGGTGCCTTTAGGATTGAAGGATTGTGAAAATAGATTAGGATTTAGAGAATGAT
Organism: Adiantum capillus-veneris; assembly: GCF_014529385.1. Classification (NCBI taxonomy): domain Eukaryota; kingdom Viridiplantae; phylum Streptophyta; class Polypodiopsida; order Polypodiales; family Pteridaceae; genus Adiantum; species Adiantum capillus-veneris. The sequence continues at coordinate 160,843,393 of NC_140935.1, forward strand.
TGGTAGACAAGACAAGTCTTAAGATCAGTGCTCAGAAAAACATAAAAAACAAGAAAACGAGTGTTTGTAGACACTGTCCACAACCCCATTGCATGAGAATCTAGAAGTAGGGTAAGTAGGATCCAAGGTGGATTTCAAAACATTTCTCTCTCTGAAAGAATCAACTGTGAGTTGTTATTGGAAGTTGCAGAATTTCAGGTCTACGGCTAGAAATAGCTCGAAAAGACTCAAAACCACTCAATTTGATTGGAGAGTAAGCTTAAGAGTTGTCTGAACCAATTGGTAAGCTCAAAGACACTTCGAGGGAAAAATTTCAAGAGTTGGTCAAAACTCAAATTATTTACTTTTTCTTGATATTTTAGGCCAAATTAAGTTTTGACTTGATTTATAGGCTTAAAATAGCTCATATAAGGACTGTCTTCAAAAAATTGCAAAAAAGTGTTCATTTCAAGCCTGAAGTTAATAATCGTGATTAATATTTTTTTGCTCTAAATGGACCAAGGTTTATGCCATTGACTCATTGCATGTGTACTAACAACTTCTGTAAAGGCCCAAGAGATTTAGATCACTAAACTGGCAAAAAACTAGGTAAAAACTAAAGTTTATACTAACTTTTTGAATCTTGAGTGTAAATTGGAAAAAAATTTGTCCAAACTTGTTGAAAATTGATTCATAGGCTTATGTTGTTGTGATAAACATGTGTACATGCTCAGTTGACCAAAAATTTGCAAAAAGTTGTCATATGTAAATAATCACGATTATTTACATCTATCTCATTTTTCAACTTTTTTGACCAAGTCAGCATACCACTAGTTTTAAGATGTTGTAATAAGCCCACAAACCAAATTTGGTAAGATTTGGATCACTGGATTGAAAATTGTGATCAAATTTGCAAAGTTAGTCTGCGGACAGATAATTGATGACCATTTGACAAAAAATTGTCCAAACTTGATGAAACTTGGCTAGTGACCTTAACTTAAGGTGCTTAACAGATCTGCATCAAAGTTGGGGCAAAAAGTTGTAAAAATATAGCTGGAGCAAATAATCATGATTATTTATATTTACTTCAAAACTTGAGAAATTTGCAAGTTTGAGTATAGCACAAGGTCAAGCATACCAAGTGGACTTCACAAATCAATTTTGGTGAAATTTGGATCACAAAAGTGAGAATTAAGCCAGATTCTAAAAATCAGACTCTGCGAACACAAAACAGTTGATAAACTTGATCAGGATTTGTCCAAACTTGTTGAAACTTGTCGAGAGACTTTAACAAGTTGTATACTTGCCAAACCAATAAAAAAAGTGCAAAAAATTGACAAAAGTAAATAATCACAATTATTTACTTCTGCTATCCAGCGACATCAATTTTGACTTTTGAACTTATACAGTGTTAGACCAACATAATATAAAGCCACTGGGTAATTTTGGGTTCAATCGGATCAAAAATTGGTACATATTCACTCAGTTTCCAGGTTGCACATCAAACCTTTGATTTTTTACTAAGTCGAATCTGAAAGTCAAATTTTGACTCCCATAGCTTGATTTGAAGTGATACATAGAGACCAATCACGAAAGTTAGCAAAAACTCTACTGTCTTTATAGAAGAATAGTTAACTTGATCAAATTCGTACAGGAATCAGGTTGCAAACGAGGAATCAGTGGCTTGACAAGAAGTTGCAATCGAATCAAGTAGAAATTGACGACAAGTCAATCCAAAGTTGAGTACTCTATCTAGGGCTTCATAAGTCTATATGAAGCTTAGATCTGGTCGTGTACTAGGAAATCAGGGCATAGTCGGAGAAATCTCTAGTAGAGTATCCATCGAAGAAAGCGTGAATCAAGGCAATTCCTTGCACACAATTCTTGAAGAGGTCTCAGACACTTTTTCAGACTCAACATCCGAAATGTCTTCTTACTCGACTCACTCGGAAACCAGAATGACAATGCGCTATAAGCATATACTATCTTTTTCAAGACTAACCGCCATGGACCCAAGTTTACTTGGACCCTAATGAGAAGTATGATATTCGCATTGATGACCATGGTATTGAGTTCGAAAGAGAGGTTAGGGCAAACAAACAAGGAAAAATGTACATGGATAGAAACGGAACTCAGTATGTACAAGTTGAAAACCCTGATGTGGTAGACAAATGGGGTTAGAAGTAAACACAATAATCCCAGATATGTCAACAAAAGAAGGACCACCAACTTTAGAATTTGAGGGATACGATCAAGTCTCGATCAAGTAGATTTGAAGCCTTTGAAATGGCTTAGTACGGATAATCCTATGATCGGGGTCTATGTTGGGAAGATAGAAACATAAAAGATATTTTATGGACTTCGCATGCCAAACCAGGACAATTAACGACTATGAAGATCATCTATATCTTCAAGATCAAAGATAAGGAATTAGCAGACCTACCAACCTACCTGTTTAGGGATTGTTATAACAACAACTTTGTTATGATGACTCTTGAAGAGGTAGAACAAACCAAATACCAAGGGTATTCCATACGGGATTGGATATTGGGGCAAGGACCAGAAACAATTCCAAGAGCTGAACACCGTGAGAGATCATCTGAGAGTAATGTGAAGAAACCAGAAACGAGTCTTACCATACATCGAGCGATATTTTCCGAGCGAACCAAAATCCGAGCTAGTATTATACGACCTCACACCCTTGACCAAGTTCTCCAAGCAGCAACGAACTGCAAAAAGTGTACGCGAGAGTTTATTTCAGAGGCACCCTAGTGTGACAAGGGACTTAGAAGCCATTCTAAAATAGGAAAGTGAATGGAACTTTTTGTCTGAAACTCTTCGATGTGTATAAAAATTAAAAAGAAGTGAGACTCTCTCTCAATGTTAGAAAAAACTCGGGATCTAGTGTATTTTAATCGGCTAAAATTGTAAAATCTCAGCTAGATTTTGAGCTTGTCTTTAAGAAAACCGGGAAATTTACACAAGTTTCAGTGTAATTACTGGCAAAGATTCAAATTTTTGCCTAAAAACTGGGAGAAATCCAAGTTTTCCCTCATTTTCATCGATTAGGGAAAATGTATTTTTCTAGCTAGCCCTGCTCTCTCTCTCTCTCTCTCTCTCTCTCTCTCTCTCTCTCTCTCTTGTAGTAAAAAAAACTCTTTCTCAAAGGGTGTGCATCAACACGTACGTAGACCTTTTGAGGGAGATTTTTTTGAAAAAACACATTGAAGAGCTTTAAAAAACAAGAGAGAGAGAGAGAGAGAGAGAGAGAGAGAGAGAGAGAGAGAGAGAGAGAGAGAGAGAGAGAGAGAGAAAAGAAGACTATATTCACTAAACTCCATCCTACCGATCTCTCTCAATCTACTAGGTAGAATCTCACAAGATCCCACCTCCTCACATTAGTTGGGAACGTCGTCTGTTGTCTGTCACCTAAAGCTCGAGCTCGTGACCTACAAGAAACGAAGCGTGCATTGATCTATCTCCTGTAAAGTGAAAATACAAGAGATAGAACGAGAGAGATTTGGCCTCCTCCCCCATGCCTTGACTCTACCTATCCTACCTGCGTGGGTCTCACTATTGCAGGTTGGGAAGAGCTGCAGACGCAATCTCTATCATCCTGTCTTATTCGTTCATACTCATTCCCTGTCCATGCAGTGCCCAGCCTAGCATCACGTTGCTTTGAGTCTACAAGACCTTAATTACTTTTTATATTAAAAAATCCATTGCTAACTTGCTTCTGCACATGCGTTCCCTCCATGTCCGGGTGCCTACACACGTGCCCTCATACGACACAACCCTCTTTCATTTTCTTTTGCTTTTGTACATTCAGCGAGACAACTTTCCCCTAGACTTTCCCATTTTCATTTAGATCAACCTGAGCATCTCCTATTATTCCCATGAAAAGAAATGGAAATAAGATTGTAGGGACATACTCACTACTATTAGAGGGACATACTAGGTCAATTGTACACACATTAATTAATTAGACAAGCAGATTCGTTCTCAGAGTTTTGTGAAACCAAGTAGTCTTGCTCTGGCCTAGTTCCCGCGTGTCCTGGCTCCCTCCTGTGCCCCAGACACCTCGGATCCTGCACCCTCTTTTGGCCATGCTCACTTGCCCTTCCAAGTTCCCGCCCTCCGTCTCCTCGCCACTCTTGGTAGCTCTGCCTCAGGCGATCCTCTCTCTCTTTTACATGCACCTTCGACCTCCTGCATGCTAGAAAGGGGAAGTGCGACACTCAGAAGCAAAATTAGTCTGCGCAGGCTTGTAGACAACCGCACACCGCACCATCCTCCCTTACTTGCCATGTCCCCTGAGTGACATTCAGCTCTGGTCTACAGCACCAACCAGGTTTGCACACGATGCCCAAGTTTGCACACGATGCCCAAGAGAGGCATTGTCTCCCCTGCGCGAGCTTAATCCCTGGTCTGCAGCACCATACAATGTCGCACGAGCTCATCGGGAGGCCTTTTTCATCTTGCGATGCCTACCTCTAATATGTTGCACTGTGCGGCCTACAAACAAATCACATCGAGCTTCACGCTTCCACCGACAAATCTCTCTCCCTCCACGCGACAGCTCTGCCAAATTATCCCTGATATTTTTGTCATAAATTCCCAAAATGCTCTTCAAATTTTTCAAAATTCCCTGAACACACCCCTCATTTTGAGATTAAATTTCTCGAAAGACAAAATTATGAGTAACTTTTCATAAGAAGACTATTATCTATCAAATACAAGATGCTAAACTTGGAACTTGAGTTGGTTATGTAGGCTTGGTCAATTTTGCCAGGTAATTAAGCACTCAAAAGCAAAAAATTTAATGTATTTAAGGAATTTTCACAAATTAGAGGGGTATTTTAGTAGGAAAAGGTGAGACCATTGTCTAACGCGCCCTGTCCCCCTTTCCCTTTCTTTTTGCATTTCATTAAACTTTTCACTTGTTCAATCCCCAAAGGCATCACCCGAGATACCCTTTCAAACAAACGAAAAAAAGATTATGGGGACAAAGATCACTTTGTATTCAATAGAGAAAAAAAAGATTGAGTTTTTTTAATATTAAAAAAAAGGGCTCTAAAGGATCTGCGCATCCTTTAGGGAGGCTATTTTTAAAAAAACTTCGTCTTTTAAAACTCAATCCTTCCTTTAGGGAGGCTTTTTTTAAAAAAACTTCATCTTTTAAAACTCAATCCTTTAGTTTCATCTTTTAAAACTTAACATTGTATTCACTAAAACTCAATCCTCCTAAGGGGTACACTTTATAGTTAAACACGTTGTATTCACTGAAGGGAGTTAAGCACTTTGTATTCACTAAAACTCAATCTTTAAGGAGTTTAAACACTTTGTATTCACTACAAAAAACATAAAGTTTTTGTTTTTAAAAGCCTTCCTAAAGGATCCGAGCCGGAGCAAAAAAGATCGAGTTTTTTTTATAAAAAAATCCTCCCTAAAGGATCTACGCCGCCGGCTCAAACCCTTTAGAGAGAGTTTTTTTAAACCAAAAAAATAATCTTTTTTTGTGAGACCGAAGCCTCCTGCGTTGTGCAACCTACGAAGCCTTTGAGCTTGGGGGGACTCGAAGGGGACGTTGCTATAGGGTAGGGTGCAAGTGTGCATCTGTTGGAGAATGTTGCATGGAGATCTCATGCCTCAAAGTCTGAAGAGTGAGGCATCGGGTAGGCTTGTCTTCTTGTTGTTGCTTTTCCTTGTCTCCCCCATATTTTTTATCATACAAGAGGCATCGTCTCTCCCGCCTTCTCGTTGAAAGGGTAAATGGACGACTTGGCTATTGTTTCTTCACGGGATGTTCTCGGTTTTTCACTTCAAGTGTTCCTTGCTAGGGCAAGGCTCCCTTCTAATAGCCTGTGGTTTTAGCCTGTGGTTTCGGCTTCAAGGTGAGTGTCGGCTCTGATCTTGGAGGATGTTGGTGCTTTTGATTGGCTAGCTTGTGATTCCAGCCTTGGTTGTGGGTTCGGCTCGGTTATTCATGGTGGTCTCGACAGACTTTAAGTTTGGGGTGGTCTGCTTTTCTTTGCAGCGATGTAGGTGCTCTTGTCTAGATCTTGTTTAGTTGTTGCCCTTGGTGGTGGCTTTTGTCGGTCAAGCTATTACGTCGGCTCTATTTGGAGGTTCCCTTTAGTCGAGCAGTTTGTCCATGGCAGGGGCGTCGTCCTGGTGTGTGGCAACTATAGATGCCTCTAGTGATGATGGAATTTGTGGGCCCCGTCCTCTCGACATGCTATGTGCATTAGTATTTTGTTTGTTTCGGGTTGGCCTCTCGTGTTCTAGATAGTTTGTTAAGGGTCATCTATGGTCAAATGGTGGTTATCATAATTGTTTATGTATTTGTCGATTAGGACTCCATGTTAAAGGTCATGATCTTATTGTTGTTCTGTTGTGCTACTATGATGCCATGGCTCATTTTGAGCATCCCTTTTTTTGTAATTTTTTTTGCTACTTAATATATATACTACTCACTATTGTGAGTATTGAAAAAAAAAGTGAATAGTCTCCTTTATACTCTCTCTCTCTCCTAAATGTAAAATGAATATACATTTCTTTTCTAAAGCTCTTGTGCTATAATAAAAAAATCCCTCAAAGGGTCTCCATTGGTGCAAGGAGATTTTTTTAACTATACAATGAGAGAGAGCGAAAGCTAGATTGAACGACTACATCTGTTGTTAATGAAAATTTGTGACGATTAGCAATTTTGAATCTCACCTTGTCTTTCATCAACAGTAGCCCACAACTAGTAAGGCCTTGTTGTGCTACACACACATCAACACTCTTGTCCTACCTCTCCAATAAGGCTACACACCGTTAAGAGTTGGATGGAAACATGTCCCACCACCTAGTCATCATAGGTTTTCCAGAAGCACGCTGAGAGAGAGAGAGAGAGAGAGAGAGAGAGAGAGAGAGAGAGAGAGAGAGAGAGATTTGCCTCTCAAAAAAAAAAAATCGCTCTAGCCCTTGCCCCCAACAATATTTGCACTTGAGGATGGTGGTGGCACTACTAGATGTGGATGTGGTGGCGAACACACAACCTTGCTGAGAAGGAGCAGGGTCTTTTTGTGTGGAGGCTACATCACATGAATTTCCATAGTCATCAAAGATGTACTGCACATTTTGTGTGTGTGTGTGTGTGTGTGTGTGTGTGTGTGTGTGTGAGTGAGAGAGAGAGAGAGAGAGGTTTTTCACATATAAACAAAGGGTGTGGATTCTGGAGTCTTTTTTATTGCATGCACGATGAGAGAGAGAGAGAGAGGGGAGGGCATTCAAAAAAGTGGGGAACAAAATCTTAATGGATTTAAAAAATATTCTCCCTTTCAAGAAACACGGGGAGACAAGCATGCAATAGTCAATACAACACTAACTTCTTGCTTGCAAAGGACCTTCAATTTTGTCTTTTGGGATCTTGGTAGATTCTCCTAAAATCTAAATAAAACTCAACGAGGATATTGATATTGGTCAACAAATAGGCGACGGTCTCAATTCGCAACACCCTAAAATATTCATGATAGTCGGCTACTAATAAGATTGGCGCATGAGCAAATAGTTGAAAAATACTAAGTTCTGCTATAATTAAGCAAAGAGGTGAAAAATAGTCAAATACATTGCAAAAGTAGGGGGGGAAGGGGAGGTTTTCTTGGAAGGTCAAGCACTAATGCATAGGAAGGCCTGCAGACATCATATAGCGATGTGATTTTCACAAACTTACAAAATTCCTTTGGGGAATAGAAAATCTACGAGGTTTCTTTTATTTTATAAAAAAATACACAAGAAAGAACAAGCTCAAATGTCAGTCTTGCTAGCACACACCTCTTGCTTAGCATACCCATTCTTAAATTTAACCGCCATCTTTAGGAGGTCTTGGGAAAATGTATTTAGTCTCTCAAGTGAAGAAATGAATGACTTGCATAAATGAGTGACTTATAAGAACTCTTGGCTATGTGTGTTTTGATAAAGTGCCTTTCATTAACTCGCTCGGTTTTATCATCGCTCGAAAAAGTTTGCTCGGAGTTTGGGATTCCTCACTAGAAACCACCTCATCACGTAGAAATCCAGGTGACACTAAGGCCAGTCCAGGGCTACATGAGTCACTATTTCCAATAGACTAGTTTGAAGGACTCGGAACATGATCAACTGCCAGAAGACCTAGAGTTGAACCAAACAGACGTGTCAGACCAGCTGATTTCAGAAATAGATCAAAAAATATAGTGGATTAGGGGATCCATACGACCACTTAGCAAGATTTAAGCAAGTGCTAAGAGCAAAGCGTATATTCGATTTGCATACTCAATTCAAAGGGTTTGGAATGACATTAGAAGGAAAAGCATTGACATGGTTCCAAAACATTCCACCAAGGTCAATCATGAATTTGAACACATTAGCTCAAGGATGTGTAGCTACTTGTTTCAAAATGGGGATCAAACATAATACAGTAGCTCAAATCTATAGCTTTAAACAGAAACATGGTGAGTTTGTTAGGGATTGTGCAACTCGAATAAAACAATACATTGCCAGATGCCCAGAGCTGGAGATACCTACAGAAGAACGACTTGTATCTTTGTTTCTGGAGGGACTTCTAAACAAAGAACTTCATGCTATACTCTATTATAAAAAGCATACAACCCTAGAAGCATGTGTGTCAGATGCTATTGACTTAGGAGACAATTGCGAAATTTTCAATGAAGAAGATGTCCCTAAGGATAACCAAAGCAAGAAAACAACATCCACTAAACCACCACAAGTGGGAATGGCTGCTGCATTACCACTCTTAGCCATAGAAGATATGCTTAAAAGGATGAACGACATGATGAACAACATGCAAAAAGCACCTATGAAGGGACTGGTACAAGGGATACCTCCACGGGGACAACCAATTAGGCCACAAAAATGGTGTGCAATTGAGGGTAAATGGATCAACCATGAGACCCATGAGTGCTACTTTAGACCAAAGTATGATGGGAATGTTCAGTACGTGCCCATGAGGCCACAAGGACAACCCATGTACATATATCATCCTAATATGGCCCAAGCTCAAAGACCACCAATGGGTATAGAACGACCTCAACCTCTGTTGAGACAACAACCTACATATTCAGGACATAATGCAGTGCCTGTAAAGTACATGCACTCTGAAGGAGTCATAGATGAACAAGCATTAGTTCCTGTTACACCCTATGCAGATCCTAGTCCATCTACAATAATGGTAGAAGGAGATTGGTATAATTCACATCCACCACCAATGGAAGAAACAGTGACTTATGCTCCACCAGAGCTCACACTAATGTATTATGTAGCTATTCAAGGTGTCAGACCTCCCATGGTAAGACCCATGATGAAGCCAAGAACAGGAAACTGTCATAACTATGATGCTGATGATCATTGGAAAAATGAACGTCTAGAGCCTGAAAAAAACCTCAAACCAGTTGAAGCCTATTGCATACAATTTCGTAAAAAGGGAGGAGACTTTCCAGAAGATTGTCCTAAAAACCCTTTGAACAAGGGTAAAACCGTAGTAAACGTAGTCCAAGTGATACCTAGTAGCTCATCAGAGAGTGAACGGATTGTTCCAATCAAGGTAATCACTAGAGCCCTGGCCAAGATAAAGAAACACAACTCCTCTGATGATTCGGAAAATACAAAAGTTTCCTCTCAAACAATCAAAAGAATCAGAAGCAAAAGATATGAGATGAGAAAACAAAAACAACGGGTTGAAATCGAGGAGAAAGCAAAAAAATCTATTCCAAGAAAAGTTAAAAGAAATTGGAAGTGAATTTAAAGAAACAAACGTGAAATCTGGAGGATCCATTATGGTCGATAAAATTTTTGAGCCTATTAATGCCGCCTTGGAAGCCTACCAAGTGGAACTTAAAGCAGGCCAAAACATGTAAAACAAATGGAAAAACTATCCTTCTCCAGACATGGAAGCAGCAAAGCTGGAAGCTTATCAAAATTTGGTAAGAATCATGCAAGAAATACTAGAAAAACAAAAACCCAAGCTTGAAAGTATCGCAAAACCTGAAGAGCTTGTGGTGAGAGACACTCAAGAAAGATCCGATGTGGTGGCATAACTCCACCTTGAACCAAAAGAACCAGAGCTTATAGTGCCTGACAACGAAGATGCCTTAGACGGAACTCCATTTGTAGAGGAAGACTGGCCATGACACTTATGAAAAAAAGTGAGAGAGATCAATGATGGGAGCCTAAATCTAAAGTTAGCTCCTATAGAAGAAGTATGGTTGGATAATCTACCTTTTGATATGAACATGGATGTACAATCCTTGTACGGGGATTGCGGATCAGAAGCTTCAGGAATGTCGAAACCATTGACCTTGAAAACATTACCTTCTTACTTGGGAGATAACGAAGATGAATCTATCGTGTGTAAGACCTCTCAAGTAAAAAGAGTTGAACAGACCCTAGAAGTAGACAACAGTCATTTAATCATGTCTACACCTATCCAATGCACTCTTACCTTGAGAGAAATATTAAAACTCAGACCATACTTATGGAATGATCTATAGAAAACCCTAGAAAAGGTGGGGATACTGAAGTTAATCTCAAAAAATTTAGGAATATTAAAAAATGAAATGGACAACAAAGAGATTCGATCAGTTCCCATGAACAAAGTCCGAGAATATTATGAAGGAGAGGAAGGAAACACCACCCTCCGAGTGAAATATAATGACATTGAAACCATGGAGATACTGGATAGTGGAGCTGGCATAGCCATAGCCACTAAAGCAGTATGGGAATCCTGGGAACAACTAGCTATTTGACAAACTCAAATCAAACTGCAATTGACTGACGGACACATTGAGAGACATTTAGGGCTTCTTGAAAAGGTGATAGTCAATTCCTGTGGAATTGAATACCAACACACTTTTGCCATAGTAGACTTTGGAAAAAAATTCAACTATGAAATCATATTGGGAAGACCTTTCATGCAACATGTATAGCTTATCCAAGATTTGGGAAACAATTATCTATACTTGAAGCAAGTGGGATCTATAACAAGAGTCAATTTAAAAGATCACACTTATAGAGATGTCTTGAAAACACCCATCCAAGATCTTGATTGAGTCTCTTCAGCTGAAACTAAACTTCTATCCTGGTTAAACAAAGACACTCCTATTTGGATGTGTGGAGCTTCAGAAAGTGGAAGCTTAAGCCAAGAAGAATGTATCCAAGAAAGGGACTGCACAGACGAAGCCTATGTACCTGAACCCTTTTCAGAGTATTTTGTTTGAGCCATTTGAGGGACTCAAATTTTAGCGACAATGGATGTATGTGTGAATACATCTATGCCTACTCAATTTTGAAATGAGGATGGCTACGACATAATTTCCATCCAAATGTTTTCAATCCTCAACATTGAAGACGAAGATGAGGAACCCAAGGACTTAATGAAAGCTCAACAAGTCTTTTCAGACCTCTATTACAATGCAACTAATGAGTCAGATGAACACTCAGCTAACTCAAAATATTTGGGGTCAGAAAAAGAGCATATGAGAGCTAAGCTACTTTTAAAAGGAGGGGAGGAAAAGTTTTTTGACTTTCCAAACTAGAAATCAAGAAGAAAAAAAATGGTATAGACGAAAGAGAGACACCAAAATTGTGAAAACACAACCTATGCCATCAATCTCCAGTAGAACACAATTTCTGATGCAGATAGATGCAAATGATTGTGTCAAGGACAAAATAACTGGCAAATATCCTTCAAAAAAAAACTCAGAAATGTCTCAAACATTGAGAAAAACAAGGAAGGGTACTCAAGAAAACCCACAGGATAAGAAACCACTCATGACTCGAGTCGAGTGGAAAAAGAAATATCAAGAGTTGAAAAAAGCTCTAAAGGAGATTTACACAAACAAAATGGAAACCACGAAAGAGGATGGTAAGGATGTAATGTGTGTTCTATCCCATTACAAAAAGTATACTATCCAAGATTGAAAAATTATAGTCGAACAACCTGTTAGGGAACTACGAAAAAGGGCGAGTCTTACGAAGGACCTGAAAATGCTAAAAGGATAGACTTGGCTGAACCAGGAGAAGAGCCCAGACCTGCTTACATTGCGAATGACCTAACAGAAGAAGAAGAAGAGTTTTTGCTAAGCTTGTTAAAGGCATACCGGGATATATTCACTTGGTTGTACAAGGATCTCAAGGGTGTTGATCCAGAAATCTCTCAACATACCATACCCATGAGAGATGATTCGAAACCAAGTAGACAAAGGCCATACACGTATAATGAAACATTGGCCAGGAAGATAAAAGAAGAGATTGAAAAACTAAAGGAAGTTGAATTCATTTACGAAATTGAACACACAGATTGGGTGTCTCCGATTGTGGTAGTACCCAAGAAGAATGGAAATTGCGAGTGTGTGTTAATCTCAAAAAGGTGAATGCAGCTACCATTAGAGACAACTTTCCTGTTCCGATAACTGAGCATGTTTTAGAACGAGTTGCAAAAAAAGAAGCTTATAGCTTCTTAGACGGCTTTTTGGGATACAATCAACTTTTGGTTGACCCAAAAGATCAACATAAAACTGCTTTTGCAACAGAATGGGGTATATTTGCCTATCGGGTTATGCCATTTGGGTTAACTAATGCTCCAGCCACGTTTCAAAGATTGATGAGCCATGCTTTTAAAGAATATCTTAGGAAATTCTTAGAAGTATATATGGATGATCTATCCGTACATTCATCAATCCGGGCTGATCATTTTGAACACCTCAAAAAGGTATTCGAAAAATGTAGGATTTGATTAAATCTTGAAAAGTGCAAATCATGGGTAGACAAGGAAAAATTCTTTGACATATAGTGTCTAAAAATGGCATAGCTACCGATATTGAGAAGATTCATGTCATTGCTGATTTTCCAAGACCAAAAATAGTCAAGGGGGTACAAGTCTTCATGGCGCATTGTGGATATTACCGACGGTTCATCTACATGTACGCTATAATTACAAAACCCATGCATATCTTGATTACACACTTTGAATGGACCGAGGCATGTGAAGAATCCTTCATGAAGCTTAAGAAAGCTCTCACCTCAGCACCAATATTGAAAACACTAGACTGGAATAGGGCATTCTACGTATATGTAGATGCTTCCAATTTTGCTATCGGTTGTTTACTAGCTCAACGAAGAGATGGGACAATTGACTTTCCTATTTCTTATGCTAGCCGACAATTGAACATGGAAGAATTGAATTACACCACCACCAAAAGGGAAGGATTAAGAATGATCTATGCCGTTAAAAAGTATAGACATTACCTATTAGCCAACAAGTTTGTGTTCTTTGTGGACCACCAAGCTTTGTTGTATTTTGGTCAACAAGCCATGCAGCACAGGGAGAATAATGAGATGGTTCATCATTCTTCTGGAATTTTATTTCACTGTGGTTGTAAAAAAAGGCACTACACATTAAAGAGCAGATCATTTGTCAAGGATTGTTTTAGGAGAACCACCTAAAGGGTAGAGGATGATCTACCAGATGCCTATTTTTTCTCCGTGGAAATGATACCTCGATGGTCGGAAAACATTGTGTCATTGATGACAATAGCTCAAGTGAATTCACAAATACCACTTCCTATCACGATTAGATTAATCAAGCAATCGGGTATGTATCAATTACTAGCTGGCAGGCTATACAAAAGAAATCGGGATGGGATATTGCTTTCATGCATTAATCTTGAAGAAAAAGAATAGTACCTAAGTCAAGCACATGTTACCATACTAGGACTTCACTTTGCGAAAGACCAAACTATGCAACAAGTCTTGAGACTTGGAGTATTTTGGCCGACTATGAGAAGAGATGTTTGATATTTTGTAAAGGATTGCCCTCAATGTCAAAAACAAACACCCATACCTCATGTACCATTGTTTCAAATGTCACCTATTCCTAAGTGGAGTAACTATCTGGTTACTTACTTATCGAGACGAACATTTCTTGAGGATATATGAGTAAACGCCGTCAAAGAGAAATTGAAACTGAAGCAAGAGACTATTCTCTTATTGGGAACCAATTGTATCGGAGAGGTAAAGATCAACATTTGCGTCTTTGTGTAAATGAAAACGAGTATATTACAATTATAGAACAAGCACATGCTGGATAAGCTGGAGGTCACTTTTCAAGGGAGACCACCGCAAGAGCAATCTTGATGGCAGGCATATGGTGGTCAACACTTTTTGAAGATGCCAAAGAATATGTTCAAAGGTGTGATTCTTATCAAGGAGCAAAAATGCCAACACGAGTAGATAGCATGCCCTTAAAACCAATGATGGGGGCTAGAGCTTTTGCAAAATGGGGTATAGATTGGACCGATACAGCCACTTGCTCATAGAACCCAAGCTCAATATATCATTGTAGCTACGGACTATTTGACCAAGTGGGCCAAGGCTAAAGCAACTCAAATGAATGATGCCAGAACCACTACTGCATTCTTATATGAGTATGTATTCACGAGATATGGACTGCCAATAGAAATTTTCAGTGATCAGGGAACTCATTTCCTCAATGAGGTAATCGAGTATTTGCTTAATGAGTTTATGGTCATCCATAACAAATCAGCTCCCTATCACCCACAAGCAAACGGACAAGCTGAGCATACAAATTAAATTCTTAGCTTGGTACTAACTAAAGTGGTTAGTTCAGGAAGGACAAACTGGAAAATGAATGTCTATGCTTCTCTATGGGCTTATCGAGTTTCATTCAAAACAGCTTTAAATGCTACACCCTTTAACCTTGTTTATGGTCTTGATGCCATACTTCCAATAGAATTTCTATTGGTGACATTAAGGGTAGCACAGAATCTTGAGTGGATTGGACATGAATTGTCAGAAAGACTTGAAGATTTGGAAAAGCTATATGAGCAAAGGCTAATTGCTGTAGCTCATATCTATGCACAAAAGCGAAAACAAAAACAGTTTTTTGATTCCCACTTAATGACAAAAAACTTCAAGAAAGGGGACTTAGTTTTAGTCTATTTCCTTAAGCAACACATTCCCAAGTTTAAGAAAAAGGGAAACAGACTGTTTATCATTGAAGATATATCTCCAAATGGAGCAGTAAAATTGTCCACCCTAGATGGTGAACCAATGGCTAATTGGATTAGTGGATGTCGTTTAAAGAAATACAATTTTCTGCTAACCAATGAATTGCTAGAAATAATGCATGCGGCCAAGAAATTGAAGATTAAACGACAACAGGTTATTGATGAAGCCCAAGAGGAAGCTTGGCTTTGGGTACTCAAGTAGAAAGCTGCTCTTAAGAATCAACAGATACCGATTCTTATTAACACTCTGGAAATAGATGATCGACAATGGGAATTACCTAAAGATGCAGTTTCAACAGATGATGACTGGTTAGACGGAATGGACCTTCACATCAAAGTACAACTCAACAATCATAGCACCAATGCTTTGGTCAACACAGGAGCTAGAGTAAATGCAGTAAGTTATTCCACGTACAAAAAGGAAACAAGTCAAGCATTGACATCCAGAATAACGACAATCAAAAGATGCAACAAGAACCCAACTAGACTCATGATTAAGCCAAGAACTGGAAACTGTCATAATTGTGGTGCAGATGATCATTGGAAAAATGAATGCCCAGAGCCTTACAAGAACCTCAAGGCAGTTGAAGCTTATTGCATACACTGTTGCAAAAAGGGAGGACACTTCCCGGAAGATTGCCCAAAATTCTTTAAACAAGGGTAAAACAGTAGTGAACGTAGTCCAAGTGATACCTAGTGGCTCATTTGAGAGTGAACCGATTGTTCCAATTAAGGTAGTCAACAGAGTCCAGGCTAAGAAAAAGAAACATATCTCCTCTGATGATTTGGAAAATACAAAAATTTCCTCTCAAAAGACCAAAAGAATCAGAACCAAAAGGTATGAGATGAGAAAACAGAAACAAAGGGTTGAAATCAAGGAGAAAGCAAAGAAGCTATTCCAAGAAAAGGTGAAAGAAACTGGAAGCAAAATCAAGAAAACCACCATGAAATCTGGAGCATCAATTTTGGTTGACAAAATTTTTTAGCCTATTAATGCAGTCAGACATGGAAGTAGCTAAGCTTGAAGCTTATTAAAATATGATAAGAATCACTCAAGAAATGCTGGAAAAACAAAAACCCAAGCTCAAAAGTATGGAAAAACTTGAGGAGCTTGTGGTAAGAGACAATCAAGAAAAATCCAAAGTGGTGGTGGAACCCCACCTTGAAACAAAAGAGCTAGAACTTATAGTGTCGGACAACGAAGATGCCTTAGACGAAATTCCATTTGTAGAAGAAGACTGGCCAGGATACTTATGTAAAACAGTTAGAGAGATCAATGATGGGATTCCAAATCTTAAGTCAGCTCCTATAGAGGAAGCTTGGTTAGACAACCTACCTCCTGATATGGACATGGATGTACAATCCTTGTATGGGGATTGCGGATCTGAAGCTTCAGGGATTCTAAACCATTAACCTTGAAAACATTACCCTCTTACTTGGGAGATAACGAGGATGAATCCATAGTGTGTAAGACAACTCAAGTAAAAAGAGCAGAACTACACCCATCCAATGCACTCTTACTTTACGAAAACTATTAAAAATCAGTCCATATTTATGGAATGATCTAAAAAAACCCTAGAGAAGGTGGGAATAACAGGAAAACTGAAACACAAAATGGAGAACAAAGAGATTCAATCCGTTCCAATGAACAAAGTCGAAGAATACTACGAAGGGGAAGAAAGAAACACGACCCTTCCAATGAGATATAATGACATGGAAACCATGGAAATATTGGATAGTAGAGTAGGCATAGCCATAGCCACAAAAGTAGTATGGGAATCCTGGGGACAACCATCCATTAAACAAACTCAAATGAAATTGAAATTTGGTTGATGGACATATTGAAAGACCCTTAGGATTGCTTGTAAAGGTGATAGTTAATTCCTGTGGAATTGAATATCAACACATTTTTGCCATAGTAGACTTTGGGAAAAAACTCAATTATGAAATCATATTGGGAAGACCTTTCATGCGACAAGTACAACTCATTCAAGATTGGGGAAACAATTATTTGTACTTGAAGCAAGTGGGATCGATAACAAGGGTTAATTTAAAAGATCACACTTATAGAGATGTCATGAGAACGCCCATACAAGAGTTCGATTTAGTCTCTTCGGCTAAAACTAAGCTTCCATCTTGGTTGAACAAAGACACTCCTATTTGGATGTGTGGAGCTTCAACAAATGTGTTGAAATTAGGGTTGCAGAGAAACACACACAGCTTGGAGAAGACGAAGGAAGCTCAAGGCACACAATAGAGAGTGTGTTACTTAGTGTGCAATGGAAAGATAGATAGCCCTAGAGTGATGGGCGTATATACAATGCACGGGGAAAAAAACCTCCTAAAGAGGGAAAAAATGCCTCGGTGGTCCTAGTGTGTTCACACACATCACTACCACATGTATATGGTAACAAACCCCCCCTGGAGTGATGTGGTGAACGAGAGCTGGCACATGAGTAAAGGGAAGTGCCATGCCCTGAGGACAGGATCAGTCCACAAAGAGGAGTAAGCCCAAAGCTTTGCGAAAAGCTTCAAGCTTCTCACGAGACAATGCCTTTGTGAAAAGATTTGCAAGGTTGTCCTGTGTTGGCACATAAGCCAAGCTGATCTCTCCTGCTGAGAGCCTCTCCCTGACATAGTGGTAATGCACCTCAATGTGCTTTGTGCGAGCATGAAAAATTGGGTTACTCGCAACTGCCAATGCGCTCTGACTGTCAGTGTAGATAGTGTTGGCAGTGTCCTGTCCAACACCGAAATCAGCCATAAGGTGTCTCATCCATACACACTCAACCGTAGCTGTGAAGATTGCCCTGTACTCAGCCTCACAACTCTAAGTGGCCACAGTAGGTTGCTTCTTGCTCAACCATGATATACATGAACTGCCAAGCATGAAACAAAAACCACTTGTGGACACTCGCGTGTCAAAACAACCAGCCCAATCTGAGTCCGAAAAAGCATGTAAGTCTGGCGGAAATGATCCCCCCTTGGGATAAAACAAGCCAAGATATAAAGTGACACTAAGGTAGCGGAAAATCCTCATGACAGCCTGCCAATGCTTAGACCCTGGGCTATGCATAAATCTGCTGACCTGTGAGACTGAAAACTGAATATCTCGCCTCGTTTTACATACATAAATGAGGCAGCCAACAACAGGTTGGTAAAGAGTGACATCAGCAGGATTGCCAGCATCATGTAGACTCAACTTCAAACCTGTTTCCATGGGAGTGGCAATAGGTTTGCAATCCTCAAGTCCAAACTTACATAGCAATGTCTCTATGTAACTTTTCTGACACAAGGCAATACCATCATCACACTGCTTAAACTATATACCCAAATAATGATGCAACAGCCCCAAATCTTTCATCTTGAAAGTAGCATTCAAATCAGCCTTAAATTCAGCAATATGTCTCTCATTTGGTCCAGTGATCAACAAATCAGCAACATAAAGAACCACGATGAGAAATACATCACCCTCACGCTTTACATACAATGTGCTTTCTGTTGGACTATTACGAAAGCCTTGTTTGACCAAATGAGTGTCAGCTTTCTCATACCAAGCACGAGGAGATTGCTTCAACCCATACAAAGCCTTGTTACATTTGCACACTTTGTCCTCTTGTCCTTTTATGACAAAACCGCTAGGTTGCGTTACATAAACTTCCTCAAATATGTCACCATTCAAGAAAGCAGTAACAATGTCTGATTGATGTACATCCCAACCAAAATGAGCTGCCAATGCACATAGAAAACGCACAGTAGTCATACGACAAGTGGGAGAAAAAGTTTCTTCATAATCTATGCCTTTTTGCTGTGCATAACCCTTTGCAACAAGTCAAGCCTTATGGCGATCAATCTCACCATCCGGCTTGCGTTTCAACTTGTAAACCCACTTCGTACCAATGGCCTTTTTGCGAGGAGGCAAATCACATAAAGTCCATGTGTCATTTTCTATAAGTGCATCATATTCTGATTGCATGGCAGCCATCCAATTTTCTGAATTCTGTGCTCCATCAAAAGTCAGAGGCTCCTCAACATCATGTAAGCTAGACACAGCCAAAGCATAACAATCTGATGCATAAGATGCACGGCGAGAGCCTAAACGAGTACGACTAGACAAAGGTGCATCCAATTTACTGTCACGCAAAGTGTGCACCAGCCATTTTGGCATACCTTTAGCCTGCTCATTTTCAGCCCTTTCCTCATTAAGTACATCTGCATCAATAATAGGCTGATCTAAAACATTTTCAGAAACCCCCATAGGCTGTACATTTGCCTCATTGGAACTTACATTCGTATTTCCACCACTGAAAAGAGGCAACAAAGTGTCATAAATGTCCTGTGAGCTTACATTACTGTCTCTAGTACATGACAGCAAGGGATGAATATAATCTTCCACAAACACTACATCCCAAGAAACCAGAATACATTTTGTTTGCAGATGATACAACCTGTAACCTTTTCTTTGAACACTATAACCAACAAAAATACATTTGACAGCCTTATCATCCAATTTTCTGTGCTGCACTTGTAGCACCAAAGCATATGCCAAACAACCAAAAACACGCATGTGCTCAATAGAAGGCTTTCTATCATGCCATGCTTCATATGGAGTAATAGACTGCAAAGCTTTCGTAGGACACCTGTTAAGTACATAAGTGGCACACATGATGGGCTCAAGCCAAAAAGAATGCGGCAAAGCTTGACTTTTGACCATACATCGTGCCATTTCCATCAGTGACCTGTTTTTCCTCTCAGCAACACCATTTTGCTGAGGTGTATAAGGCACTGTACATTGGTGTTTTATCCCACGACTAGCCAGAAATGCATTAAATTCATGAGACATATACTCCCCCCCTCGATCGGAACGGAGGGTGCCCATAGTACATTTCGAGACATTTTCAGCCATAGCCAGAAATTGTTTGAAGCACATAAAAACTTCGGACTTCGCTTTAAGCGGAAATACCCATGCATGCCTAGAGTAATCATCAATGAAAGTCACGAAGTACAGGTAATTGCCCAAGGACGGAGTTTGCATGGGCCCACAAACATCACTATGCACAAGCTGCAACCTGCATGTGGCCCAAACTAAACCATCCTTTGGAAACTTAGAACGCTGCATCTTACCCAAAATGTCCACACTTGTTATACAAAGTGAGATTATACAGCCCACGGCACAAAAGGCCAGATGCATCTATTTCATCACCAAAACTGAGATCATGAACTGTACATCTGTCATCCACAAATTTGACTACAAGTCCAAGTCTAGCATATGCGGATACAGACAAGAGATTCTTCTTGATCCCAGGTACATAAAGTGCATCAACAAGTGTGAAGGAACTGCCATTAGCAGCAGTGAGCACAATCTTTCTAACTCCCTGAACGGGATAAGAGGCGTTGTTGGCACAAGTGACTGAATTCCCATGAGGGACAGACTCAAGAGAGGTAAACAATTCACGATGTGAGGTAATGTGCTTTGTAGCACCACTGTCGAAATACCACACATGTGAATCTGCAGCAACAACTGACAAGCATGCATCATGGACAGCAGGATTGTAAGTGCACTCTGCGCTAAAAGCCCATTCTGCATCAACATCAGCAACACAGTCTCCTTTCACAGAAGACTCAACAATGGCTGCATTTGTAGTGGAACCAGCATTTGCAGTGGAACCACCCTCTTTCTTCTTAGCCTCTTTGGCCTTCAACTTAGGACACGACTTGATCAAGTGATCATTGGCTTTACAATAATGGCAACGCATCTTCTTTTTGCCCTTATCACCAGAATTGCCAGACGAAGTGTTGCCAGTAGAAACATTAGGAACAGTATTTTTGCCACTCGCAATAGAACCATAAGAAGTGGTTGCATAGCTGTTACCACCCTTTCTTTGAGAAGCAATAAAAGCCTATTCAACTGCACGATGTCTAGTCCTGTTTTTTCTGGACAGTGACTCTTGCAACAGCAATGTGCATAATGCATCAAACTTGACAACTTTTGGATTTCCTTGGGTCATAAGTATCCAAGTACTAGCAAAAGTCTGGTAAGAATCTGGTAAGGCATCAAGAACAGTCCACACAAGGGAACTGTCTGAAATGACTTCACTTGCAGAAATAAGCTACTCATTGATATCCTTGACACTAGCAAGGAAAGTTTCCATATCATCTTCCTTATGCATAATCTTCGACTCGAGCTCTTTACGCAGCAAAGCAATTTTAGCCTCATTGCGGCTTGCATAAAGACCTGCTAAAATATCCCAAGCCTGTTTTGCAGATTTTTCTGAACGGATGTGAGGAACAATGGTGCGCTTCACAGACAACGCAATCAATGCATGAGCCTGCGCATCCTTAACATCCCAACGAGCTTGTTCTGCCGTAGGCAAAACAACTCTAACAGCTTGAATCCTTGCAACAAGACGTGCAACATCCTCAACATCGCCTACATCCTCAGAACCAGGACGTACATCAATGCCCTGCACAATGTTCCAGACACCCTTTGACACAAGAACATGTTGCATCATATAAGCCCACATAGGGTAGTTGTCCCCATCCAACCTATCCTCAGCAGAAAACATCTTGAACACATATGTGTTGTTGTTGTCAGCCATGGAAAATGCTGCACCTGATGTGAAAACTGCCCGAAAATAGGAGAAACAGAGCGGGAACAACCTATGCTATATAGCACAAACCGTAGAAGACTGTAAGTCACCTGTTATGCTGAAAACAGCAGTGACAGAAGTTCTGCACAAAATGACGAAATAGCCTGTGCAGTACTGCCTGTAGTGGAACCGGAGGCCGAAATGAGCCCAAATCAAAATTCTGAGCAGACCAGACTCTTCGAACTCCTCCAAAATATTTTTCGACCTGCGAACGCTCGTCAAAGCTCACTGAAATCGGAGAAAGTGAGCAGGCGTGTGCTGGAGCAGCTGGCGACTAAGCCCGGGAGGACGTGACCTGCTCTGATACCAATTGTTGGAATTAGGGTTGCAGAGAAACACACACAGCTTGGAGAAGATGAAGGAAGCTCAAGGCACACAATAGAGAGTGTGTTACTTAGTGTGCAATGGAAAGATAGATAGCTCTAGAGTGATGGGTGTATATACAATGCACGGGGGAAAAAACCTCCTAAAGAGGGAAAAAATGCCCCGGCGGTCCTAGTGTGTTCACACACATCACTACCACATGTATATGGTAACAAAATGGGAGCTAAGAACGAGAAGAATGTATCTTAGAAAGGGATTGCACTGACAAAGCATATGTACCTGAACCCTTTCTATAACATTTTTTTGAGCCATTTGAGTGGACTCAAATCTTAGCGACAATGGATGTATGTGTAAACATGTATATGCCTACTCAATTTTGCAATGAGGACGACTATGACATAATTCCCATACAAATGATCTCAACCCTCCATATTGAAGATGAAATTCAAAAAACCAAGGACTTCATGAAAGCTCAACAAGTCTTTTTAGACCTCCACTATGATGCAACAGATGAGTTAGAAGAACATTCAGCTACCTCAGATGATTCGGGGTCGAAAAAAGAACATGTGAGAGCTAAGCTACTCATGAAAGGAGGGGAGGAAAAGTTTTTTGACTTTCCTAACCAAAAACTGAGAAGACAGAAATGGTATAGAAAAAAAAGAGACGCCAGAAACGTGCAAGCTAGACCTATGCCATCAATCTCCAGTAGAACACAATTCTTGATGCAGATAAATGGACATGAATGTGTCAAGGACAAAATCACTAGCAGGTATTCTTCAAACAAAAATCCAAAAATTTCAAAAACATCGAGAAAAACGAGAAAGGAAACTCAAGCAAAAGCCAAAAAAAAGGACAAGAAGTCAACCATGACATGAGTTGAATGAAAAAAGAAGTATCAAGAGTTAAAAAAAGATCTCAAGCAGATCTATACGACCAAAATGGAAACCACAGAAGAGGATGGTATAGATGTAATGAGTGTTCCATCCCATTACAAGAAATATACTCTCCAAGATCGAAGAATCATAGTTGAACAACTTGTTAGAGAACTACGAAGATAGGGCGAGTCCTACGAAGGGCCTGAAAACGCAAAAAATATAGATTTGGATGAACCAGGAGAAGAGCCTAGACCAACCCACATTGCAAATGACCTTACAGAAGAAGAACAAGAGATTTTGTTAAGCTTACTAAAAGAATACCAAGATATCTTTGCTTGGTCTTACAAGGATCTCAAGGGTGTTGATCCAGAAATCTATCAACATACCATACCCATGAGAGATGATGCAAAACCAAGTAGACAAAGGCCATACACATACAATGAAACATTCGCCAAAAAGATCAAAGTAGAGATTGAAAAACTAAAGGAATCTGAATTCATTTATGAAATTTAACACATAGATTGGGTATCTCCAATTGTAGTAGTACCCAAGAAGAATGAAAAATTACAAGTGCGTGTCAACCTCAAGAAAGTGAATGTAGCTACCATTAGAGACAACTTTCCTCTTCCAATCACTGAGTATCTTTTAGAATGAGTTACAGAAAAAGAAGCTTATAGTTTCTTAGATGGCTTTTTGGGATACAATCAACTTTTGGTTGACCCCAAAGATCAGCATAAAACTGCTTTGGCAACGGAATGGGGTATTTTTGCCTATCGGGTTATGGCTTTTGGGTTAACTAATGCTCCTTCCACCTTTCAAAGATTGATGAGCCATGATTTTAAAGAATATTTAAGGAAATTCTTATATAGATGATCTATGCGTACATTCATCAATCCGAGCTGATCATTTTGGATACCTCAAAAAGGTATTCAAAAAATGTAAACTTTATAGGATTTTCTTAAATCCTAAGAAATGCACATTCATGAGTAGACAAGGAAAAATTCTTGGAAATATAGTGTCTAAAAATGACATAGCTACTGATACGGATAAAATTCATGTTATTGCTAATTTGCCTAGACCAACAACACTCAAGGGGGGTCAAGCCTTCATGGGACATTGTGGATATTACAGACGGTTCATTTACATGTACGCTATAATTGCAAAACCCATGTATAGCTTGATTACACACTTTGAATGGACTGATGAGTGTGAAGAATCCTTCATAAAGCTTAAGCAAGATCTCACTTCAGCTCCAATATTGAAAGCACCAGATTGGAATAAGATGCTCCACATACATGTAGATGCTTCCAATTTTGCCATTGGGTGTATACTAGCTCAATCAGGAGAAGAGAAAATTGATTTTCCTATTTCTTATGCTAGCTGACAATTGAACATGGCGGAAAATAATTATACCACCACAGAGGATTAGGAATGATCTATGCTGTAAAAAAGTATAGACATTACCTATTAGCAAATAAATTTGTGTTTTTTGTGGACCACCAAGATTTATTGTACTTGGTCAACAAGCCATGTAGCACATGAAGAATAGTGAGATGGTTCATCATTCTTCTGGAATTTGATTTGACTGTAGTTGTGAAAAAGAGCACTACTCATCAAAGAGCAGATCATTTGTCAAGGATTGCTTCAAGGGAACCACCTAAAGGAGTAGACGATGATCTACCAGATGCATATCTATTCTCCGTGGAACTTATACCACGATGGTCGGAAAATATGGTATCATGACCATAGCTCAAGTGGATTCGCAAATACCACTTCCTATTATAATCGGATAAATTGAGAAATTGGCTATGTATCAATTACTAGCTATTAGTCTATAAAAAATAAATCGAGAAGGAATATTGCTCTTATGCATTGATCCTAAAGAGAAAACCCAATACTCAAGCACATATTACCATAGTAGGACTTCACTTTCCGGAAGACCAAACTATGCAAAGGATCTTGAGACTTGGAGTATTTTGACCAACTATGAGGAGTGATGTTCGTTCTTTTGTAAAGGATTGTCCTCAATGTCAAAAAAAAACACCCATACCTAACGTAACATTGTTCCAAATGTCACCTGTTCCTAAGTAGAGTAACTATCTAGTTATTGACTTATCAAGCCGAACATTTCTTGAGGATATGACTAAACGCCGTCAAAGAGCAATTGAAACTGAAGCAAGAGACTATGCTCTTATTGGAAATCAGTTGTATCGGAGAGGTAAGGATCAACATTTACATCTTTGTGCAAATGAAGACAAAGTTGGATTAGCTGGAGGTCACTTTTCTAGTGAGACCATTGTAAGAGCAATCTTAACGGCAGGCATATGGTGGCCAACACTTTTTGCAAATGCCAAAGAATATGTTCAGAGATGTGATGCTTGTCAACGAGCAAAAATGCCAACACGTATAGATAGCATTCCCTTAAGACCAATGATGAGAGCTAGAGATTTTGCAAAATGGGATATAGACTTTGTTGGGCCAATACAGCTACTTGCTTATCGAAACCAAGCTCAATATATCATTGTAGCTACATAATATTTGACCAAGTGGGCTGACGCTAAAGAAACTCAAAAGAATGATGCCAGAACCACTGTCGCATTCTCATATGAGTATGTATTCACAAGATATGAACTGCCAATAGAAATTGTCAGTGATAGGGGAACTCATTTCCTCAATGAGGTAATTTAGTATCTACTTAATGAATTTATGGTCATCCATAACAAATCAGCTCCCTATCACCCACAAGCAAATGGACAAGTTGAGCATACGAATAAAATTCTTAGCTCGGTATTGGCTAAAGGGGTTAGTTCAGGAAGGACAGACTGGGAAATGAACCTCCATGTTGCTCTATGGGCTTATCGAGTTTCATTCAAAATAGCTTTAAATGCGACACTCGTTAACCTTGTTTATGGTCTTGATGCCATATTGTCAATAGAGTTTCTATTGCGGACATTAAGGGTAGCTAAGGATCTTGAGTGGACTGAACATGAATTGTCAAAGAGACTTGAAGATTTAGAAAATCTAGATGATCAAAGGCTAACTGCTGTAGCTCACATCTATGCACAAAAGCGAAAACAAAAACAATTTTTTGATTTTCATCTAATTACAAAAATCTTCAAAAAAGGGGACTTAGTTTTAGTTTATTCCCTTAATCAACACATTCCCAAGGTTAAGAAAAAGGGAAACGGACCATTTATCATTGAAGATGTATCTCCAAGTGAAGCAATTAAGTTATCCACCCTAGATGGTGAACCAATGGCTAATTGGATTAGTGGATGTCATTTAAAGAAGTACAATTTGCCACTAGACAATGAACTAGAAAGAATGCATGCAACTAAGCAAAGAAAGATAAAACTACAGCAGGTTATTGATGAAGCTCAGGAGGAGGCTCGGCTTTGGGTACTCAAAAGGAAAGCTGCTCTCAAGAATCAACAAATACCTATTCCCATCAACACCTTGGAAATAGATGATCAACAATGGAAATTGCAGAAAGATGCACTGTCAAGAGATGATGAATGGTTAGGTGGAATGGACCTTTGCATCAAAGTACAACTCAACAACCATAGAACAAATGCATTGATCAATACAGGAGCTAGAGTAAATGCAGTCAATTATTCCACGTACAAGAAAGAAACAAGTCAGTCTTTGACAACAGGAATAGCGAGACTATTAAAGGATGCAACAAGAATCCAACACCAACATTGGGAGTAGTCAACTTGAATGTGATAGTACATGGATGTTCATGCACTCATCAGTTTATATGTTTTACCTGATGAACACATGAATGAGACAATGATTCTTGGAATCCCTTGGATGCGGACGTACAAAGCAGTACCAGATTGGGATACAAATCAGCTCAAGATATCACCTAAAGGTGGACAACTCATTGTTCCAATTGCACCAAGCAAGGAGGAGTGGAAAGGGAGTAATCAGCAGAGAAAACAACCAAGCAATCAATCTTCTCCATCCTATCGACAAGTAAATGCTCCAAGTAGCATGCAAGGAGTCAGGCAAGTATGGGTACAAAAAGCACAGCTTACGGACAAGCCGATTCAAAATTGGGTGCCCAAAACATCATCGCCAATACCAAAGACGATTCCAAGGTTCAAAACACAGAGACGAGCATCTTCGAGCAAGCAACCTAACACAAAATGGATTTGGAAGAAAAAGGAGCACTTATCTCCCCCACAAACTGGAAAATTGATCAAGCAATGAGAGTTAAGTCTCAGAAAACTCAACCACACCATTCTAACCAAGACGAACCAAGATATCAATGGTGGGTATAAGCTCAACAACAGTCAAAACTGATACCAAAAGCTCCAGAAATCAGCATGCCAAAGCATCCTCATGGTACAATCAAGCGAAGGGCACACAAGCTATAAGATTTTCTCTTTAAAAGATAGCATCAAAAAGCCTCGACATTAGAAGCCCTTCAGTTGGTTACTCAAGACCCAAATCTTGCACAGCATGACGGTTGTAACTGCATTGATCTTCAAAGCATGGTAGATCCAACCACGGCTATGCATAGACACAATTTTTCAACCCAATCACACAGTCATCCCGGAGTATGCCATCTAGGAGGGGTGGAAGGACACTAAGTAATTAAGCGCAATGTTTGAAGAGGGAGGAAAAGGTTTGATGTTAACGTGTGATTTTTTGCAAAATTACCTAATAATGTCCTTATAATTCATCAACAGGGGAATTTAATTGATAATATCTCCTCGATGAATGTAAATAGTGTATATACTATCAAAAAATCTTAAAAAATTAGTCATTTTTTGTTATTTTTCATCATTTTTCTTGATATTGAGACTTAAAAATGGAAAAATCCAACAAAAAATAATAAAGCCGTGTTTTTCTTAATTATTGGATTTTTACTTTACTTTTTTAGTGCATTTTGTTATTTTCCTTGATTTTTTCAATAAATAGGTCAAAAATTATTAATAAATAGCAAATGAGCTCAGATGGAAAAATTGAAGATGCGATGATGATTAGAAAGACAAGGTGGACAGTCACAAAAAAATTCAATCAAATCGGCAGATGGAAGCGGGAAGCCTAAATTAGGCGGCCATGCCTATTTTTGCAGAATTCTTGCAGAATGAGCTACAGAAATCCGATTGGGAAATTTTTTGAGTTTAACATAGATTTCACGGCTTAGTAGGACTAACTGAGGAATTTGGGAAAAAATGGTTTGGGAAGTCCGAGTATAGATACCCAAGGTAGGCTAAAATGACCTCATTTCACTTGTTGCCTTTGGAAAGAGAACTTTTCGACCTTCTTCGTGCGCATTTTTTCGAGTCCACAATCGCCTTTTTTCAGCGCCATCTCACACGAGACATGAGCGGTAAGTTCTACACTCATCAATGATCCATTATGTAAGGCCGGTAGCTAGTCTAAACCCCTAGAAAAAACCCTAGAATCCGAGTAGTGCATGAAGACCTACGACCAAAAATCGACCATAGCAGCCTGTCGGCTAGCCAAATCATATGAGACTTGAATTGTATCATGCCCCAGCATAATAGAACACTTCTATATCAATAGTTGACCATTTGGCAAGGATCGAGGGGGTCCCCAATAGAAAAGCTAGGTTTTTGGCAGATGCCAGAATTGGATTCTGACTCCGCAGACAGCTTACATACGAGGTCTATACACAATGTATATGATTGGTTTCATAAAATCAATCAAGCCAAGTCCTCAAAAAGCAGAAAATACTCGAAAGCTACAAAGCATCAAATTCGACATCCTAAGTCAAATTGACTCCAAATGGGCCAAAATTATATGAGTTGCTTCATGACTATGTAGCGGACAAGTCCACAACCTCAAAAAAGACTAACCAACTCTACAGGCCATGTAGCCACAAAAATCAATGATTTCAGAGTCGACAATGCACAAAGTGATACCGGCAAGACCAAATTTTACCAAATTCAATTTAGGACTTGTTTTAGGTGTATAGAATGTGTTTAGGTCAAAATTTTCAAGTTTTGCAAGAAAAAGTTGATTGTAGTAAATAATCACGATTATTTACTTTTGCAATATTTTGGCTTGAAAATGGTATCATCACCTCACCTATCACTTGTACACACCTATTACATGCCATGTATGAGCCAAAATAATAAGTTATAACTTAGAAAATTGTCAAAAAACGCAAAGAAGTCCTTGCAAGCCAAATTTTGGGTTATGACTCATGGTTTTTGATCTAAATCACCTCATATCACATACACAGGGTCTACACCATGTCTAGAACCAAGTTGCACAAAAAAATATTCAATTTGATAAAAAAAGTTAATAATTGCAATTATTTACTTTTTTGTCAAGATGGGAGAAAATGCAAATTTGCCATCATGGGACCAAAGTACATGATGTTCTAAGCCCACTAACCAAGTTTGAACAAATTTGGAGCGCAAAATCTCAAAATCTATTGTTTCAAAGACCTAAAGACTAAATCTGACACCATTCTCACCCTGTGCACTCAAATGAGCCCATATTTCAATCAGTGTATCTAATTGATATATACTTCAAGCCTATAATGCCAAATTTGCAAAAAGTTGACAAATTTACTCAGTTGTAAAGAATCACGTATTTACTTTTGTTACAATTTTTTGTTTGGACTTCATAATTTTGACCTTTGCATGTTTTTATGCATCTATGCATGTTCAAAAATTGATTTGAAGCAAATTGAACTCAATTTGTTAGCAATTCAAGCTGAAGGACATTTCATAGCGGAATCTGCCAAATTTGCTAACTTTGACACTCTATTCACTTAACAGGATCCATGCAAGCTACAAAGAAGGCTAAGAAGAGGGTCTCTCAAAAGGAGAATCTGCAAGAGTTGCCACCATACCAACTAGACCCCAGTTCAGTAAAAACAGCCAAAGCGACCTATCTGTTGAAAGAACAGTTAGAGGAGAACAAAACCACATTATTCATAGATAGGTTCAAAAGTGAAGAAGGACATCAGGTAGAGCTACAACTTTTTTCAAGAGAAGTCTACGATGTCACAGCAAAGCCGGAAACAAAAGAAGCTAACAGAAGGCTTGGATTCAGAGAGTTCTACAACCAAGAGCCATGTGGAGTGGATTTCCAAAAAGCTTATGAGCTCCTATCCACTAGCAAGTAAGATGGAACAGCTCAGATCTTTGACCAACAAGGGAACAAGGTCGAAGTGGTAATTACGAAGGAGATCGTGGCCGAAGCTCTCAAACTGCCCATAGAAGGGATGACGATGAGATCTAGAGATAGAAAGAGGGCAGGTACCTTCACCAAGGAAACCGTTGCTGCAACATTTTTTGATCTTATCCAGAAGCAAGTGGAGGAACCAGCGAGGTTATACCACCAACACTTCCACTTTCTTGCAAAGAGACCGCCAAGGTACACGACACCCAATCATGCAATTGCAACCACATTTACACAAGTGTTAAAGTCGACAACTAGTCAACCCATCGACCACGCACAGTACGTGTTGTCCACATTGAAGGACAAAGAAAGAGGGTAGGATAACATATCTGGGAGCACCTGAGGTACTCACATGAATAGCATACCATGCTATTGGCATGGCAGACAATTTTCCACCTGTCTCAGATCAGAAAACATGGATCATGTTTGCACAACCATCCCCTCGAGCTACAAGATCCACCAAAAGAACTTACAAATCCGATGAAGAATTTCTGCCAAGAGCTCTCTCGAACGGCATAGCAGTGAAAGCTCCAACAATGAGAAAGGAAGAGCACCATTGAAGAAATGAAAAGAAAAGCAGTGGCATCACATCAAGAGGAGCCTCAAAAAAAGCTGGCAAGATTTGAGAGAGAGAAGCACTCTTATGAACGAAGCCGCAAGCTCAAGGCAAGGACCCTGCAAAATGGGTACATATAGAAGTAAAAGGACCAAGAACAAAGCACCCTACATGAAGAGAAGCAGAAGATCCAAAGGATTTATTGGAAAGAATGTATCAGGAGGTAGAGGCATTGAAACTGAAAGAAGCTCAAGAAGCAGAACAAAAAGATAGAGCAGATGCGACCGAACAAGAAAAACAAGTAGTAGAATCAACCACACAAGGAGAGACCCAACATGAACAAGGTGACATGTCTCCCCGAACTTCTTCACCTGATTCAGAATAGAACAACCACCCCATGCCAATCCCACCACCGTCATGAGCACATAGAACCACACAAGCTAAGCCCACTAAGAAAAAAGAGCGTGAACAAAAAGAAGCAACTACTCAGGACCAAGCCAAAGCAAAAGAACCAAAACCGCAAAGAGAAGCAAGTCTTGAACCAAAGGAGTTGACAAGATTTGAGAAAACAAAGGAACAAGAAACAGAGGAAAACCCTTCTACCCCCAACAAAAAACAGTCCAGGCATCCACGAAGCCTCAAGATGACAGAAGAGGGCCAAGCACAACCTCAAGGGCAAGAACAAACCCGGCCCCTCCCACAACCAGCCACCACGACCTAACCAAGAGAGTCACAAGAGACTACGGAAATGTCTAGGTAGCTCACAAGAAATGAAGACTAACAGAAAAATGATGAGGTAATTCTGCAAGTCAATGAATATGTAAAGCAAATGCAAGATATGACAGAAAAACTACGATCAGCAGCACTTAGCTGCAACACAAAGGCTAAAGAATTGGAGATGGTGATTGACGCTCTCCAAGGAGAGTTAGAACACAGATTGAATGTCATCACTGATCTACAAAAACAAGAATTGAAAGCTGAAGCTGAACAACACCAGCTAGCAAGAGACAAACAACAAAAGGAAATGGAGGAGTTAGGTGAACTTCTCATGAAGTTGATAGATGCTTGCAAAACCAAAGATGAACAAATGACAGAGGTTACTAACGAAATTTTAACTACAACTCTGTCAGTGCAAAAGATCCAAGTACAACTAGATGTAGCAAACGTCTCATTGCAATATTCAAAGCAGAGTATCAATGGTCAGGAAACCTTTTTGTGATAAATATGAGAGAATCTCGCATTAGCCTCGATCAAAGGAATAGACGAAGTGTACAAAGCACTGGAAAAAAAAGAACAAAGATCTCAAACTAGAGCTAAAGCTGGAGCTGTCACAACGTAGAGACCTGGCATTAATGCAGGTACAACAAGAAGAAGAGCTACTCAAAGAAATAGCCGAGCTGAAGAGAGTCAACCAGCTGCTGAGAGATGCACGTCAAGAGATATAGGAAGAAGTAGATACGTCAGAGCAGCCACACATTGATATTCCCTCGGTCTCTTTAACAGAGATGGAAACACATCCATGAAAGGGCTAGGCGGCAAGGAAGAATTTCAGGTCTCATTAGCAGAAGCAGATGAAGTGCCAATGGTCAAACTTTCAAAAGCTAAGGAAGATGCACTTAAGGAGAAGGTTACACAAGAGATGGATGAGCAGTGGAAAGCAACGATGGAATGGGAGTTGAGATATCTTCACTCTGTCAATGTTACTCAACTCACTCCCAGTCAAATCAATGCACAATGGCATCAGCAATCCTTGTCATATCCCTTGATAAAGGTGGAGTTGCTCCAGGTCAAGGAAAGACTTTATAAAGACGTGCAAGTAGAAGGTTCAGATGAAGACCACCCTAAGTGGAGGAAGAGCGGGTTGAACAAGAATCCAAGATACCTGATTCTGTTCACAAGAGCACCTGCGGAACTTCAAAAGGATCCAACTTTTTGTCTTGTACCAAGAGTAAGGACATGGCAAGCACATGGGGCAATAACAAAGAAGCGGCCAACATGGCTGGATTATCCAAGATTGCCAACTCCAGAAAAGGGATTGCCCACCAACCCTAACGGGCGCCATGTCATTCTTCAAAAGTCTACCTGATCTTTCATGTGCTATGCTTTATAAAATTTGTCGAATGCTGCTCACATGCATTGAAGTTTTTCATGAGCCAGAGCAAGTAGGAGCCCCGTGGATGTATTTCCTTGAGGGCAATAAGGGTTTATTCTACGATCTCAGTGGCCAACCTTCCGAAGAAGTCCTCTATGGCTTCTACTCCTACTGCATGTTCTTACCTTCCCATAACATGTTGGCGTTTGAGGAAGGATTCTACATAGGGTTTTTCACTTGGCGAACAAAGATTTTGGGCCAGTTTATCTATTTCACAGATAAACTTTATAATTGATGAGCCGGGGCTACAAGCTTCCAGATTATAATGACCGCCAAAAACCTTGGCTAAGGTATAAAAGCCAATTTTTGTAAGTTATTTTCAACTTTTGGATAATGAAATACACAACATGAGCTAACGGTGCTCACTTCTCTCCTTTTCGTGCTTCCTACTCCCTTCCCGATGATCACATTGTAGTCGCGTCTGCTGCATTGCAACCGCAGGTAAGAGCTCTACGCATTGACATAAGCATTCCACAGTATTTCGTAGCTTTTGGCGTTGTCGACCCGCGGCCTAATTTCATCATAAGTAGGAATTTGCACTTCAAAATAAAAGACTAAGTATAGGCGGGGTATTGGGGCATCATTTCTAATCATTTAGATGCATTCTCGGTCAAAAACGACTAGGTAAAAAATCCACTAGTGTTAATAATCACGATTTTTGCACTTGACCTAAAGTGGGATTTGAGACCATAAACATGTGTGCTTAGGTCTTGTAAACTTGTCCTAGAAGTTTCGTTACGTTTGGATGTCACTTGATGCTGTAACGGATGTGATTTGTTTGTCGATGAGCGATTGGCTTTTGGTGATTTCAGTCACTTGAGTGTAGCTTGAGTTAGATGCGAGTTGTTTGTTGTTTTCCGAGAGATTGACAACCTCTTGTAGCCTCTATGCACTAGTCGATTCAGCTTCGTCCCATGGATTGACAATTTGATCGTGGTTTTCGCTAAATCTGCACTAAAATAGGAGTGAGGTTAGACACCCGTCCCAGAGATGACCTCTGCTCACCCTCATGTGCAAACCTTGGTGCAAACGCCACCGACAAGCAAAAATGTACACTTTTTGTTGTGCGGAGTACATAGTGGTAGAGGCATATGACTTGTGATGTCCGTGAGCACCATGGCAGGTGTTGCGTGAGGAAGCAAAGGATGAAAAGAGAGAGGGGGGAGGGAGAGGGAGGAACATGGGAGGGGAGAAGGGGGCATGGGGGGGAGAGGGAGAGAGAGGGGAGGAGGAGGAGAGAAGGGTGTAGGGAGGGAGAGGAGAGGGAGAGAGGAGGGAGAAGGAGGAGAGAACAAAGGCTTTTTTGTTTAAGGAGGGGGGATTTTTTTTTTCAAAAAGTGGACTTTCAATGTTTGTAGGTTTTAAAAAAAATCAAAAAATGATTTTTTCATATGTATATATATTGAAGAGGAGTTTTAAGTAAAAAATAAGTAAAAATAACTTTTTGAAAAAAAGTCAAATTTTGGCTCTTAGTGACCCACGTTTTTGCTGATGTGGCCACACCCCTTTACTCCCTTTACTTTCAAAAAGCTAGAGAGAGAAAGTGACCTCCTAATCCTACATGTGTCTTAAAAAAAGGCTAGAAAAGCCTACTCAAAACTAGCTTCTTGAATTCCCTTGTCCCCTTAACCCTACACAACATCAACCTTAATCCCTAAAAATTAGGATTCCTCACAAGGCCCATGCAAAGTCCATATTTCTCATAATGCTGACGTCCATCCCAACCAAATTGAGCTACCAATGCACATAGAAAATGAACAGTAGTCATACAACAAGTGGGAGCAAAAGTCTCTATAATATATGCCTTTTTGTTATGCATGACCCTTTGCAACAAGTCGAGCCTTATAGCGATCAATATCATCATTCGGTTTGCATTTCAACTTGTAAACCCACTTTGTACCAGTTACCTTTTTGCTAAGAAGCAAATCACATAAAGTCCATGTATCATTTTCTATAAGTGCATCATATTTTGATTGCATGGCAGCCAACCAACTTTTTGAATTTTGTGCTTCATCAAAAGACAGAGATTCCTCAACATCACATAAGCTAGACACAACCAAATTATAATAATCTAATGCATAAGATGCATGGTGAGAACTTGAATGAGTATGAATAGACAAAGGTGCATCCAATTTATTGACATGCAAGTATGCACCAGCCATTTTGGCATACCATAAGCTAGACACAACCAAATTATAATAATCTAATGCATAAGATGCATGGCGAGAACTTGAACGAGTATGAATAGACAAAGGTGCATCCAATTTATTGTCACGCAAGTATGCACCAGCCATTTTGGCATACCTCTAGCTTGCTCATTCTCAGCCCTTTCCTCATCAAGTACATCATGTATATCTGCATCAGTAATAAGTTGATCTGTAACATTTTCAGAAACCCCCATAGGTTGTACATTTGCCTCATCAAAATCTACATTTGAACTTCCACCATTGAAAAGAGGCAACAAAGTGTCATAAATGTCCTCTGAGCTTACATTATCGTCTGTAGTACATGACAACTAGGGCTAAACAGAATCTTCCATAAACATAACATCCCATGAAACCAAGATACACTTTTTTTGTGAATGGTACAACTTGTAACCTTTGCTTCCAGCATTATAACCAACAAAAATTCAGTTGACAACCTTATCATCCAATTTTTTGCACTGTGTTTGTGGCACCAACGCATAAGCCAAACAACCAAAAACACGCATGTGCTCAATAGAAGGCTTTCTATCATGCTATGCTTCATAAGGAGTTGTAGACTGTAAAGCTTTTGTAGGACACCTGTTAATACATAAGTGGCACACGCGATGGCCTCAAGCCAAAACAAATGCGGCAAAGCTTGACTTTTGACCATACATCATGCCATTTCTATAAGTGACCTATTTTTCCTCTTAGAAATACCATTTTATTGAGGCATATATGACACTATATATTGGTGTTTTATCCCATGACTAGCCAAAAATTCATAAAATTTATGAGACATATACTCCCCCCCTTGATCTAAATGGAGGGTGCCCATAGTATATTTTGAGACATTTTCAACCATAGCCAAAAATTGTTTTGAAGCATGTAAACACTTTGAACTTTGCTTTAAGCGGATACCCCCATGCATGCCTGGAGTAATCATCAATATAAGTCACAAATTTAAGGTCATTTCCCCAGGATGGAGTTTACATGGGCCCACAAACATCATTATGCACAAGCTGCAACTTGCATGTGACCCTAACTAAACCATCCTTTGGAAACTTTGAATGCTACATCTTACCCAAAATAAAGCCTTCACAAACATGTTTGACAGGTGCTTTAAGAGCGGCAAAGAAGCTACTATATCAGATTTCTACAAACGCAGCAAACTGGCAAAATTTAGATGCCCAGAACATGCATCCAAAGTTTTGCATCTAAAATAGCCTTAGAATCCACAACTACATTTGCAAAATTCTACCCACACTTTTCATACAAAGTGATCTTATAAAGCCCATGACATAAAATTCTTGATGCAACAATTTCACATCAAAGAACATCTGGAGATGATAGAGCTATAGTTTAAATATCAAAAGATGTTGACATGCATTTGGGTCTAAGAAACAAAAGAAGCCATGGGTGCCACTGAAGAATGAGCACAAAAAGAGATACCACATCTCAAACAACAAGTGGACACTCTAGAAAAGAAAAATCACAAGCTAAAGATGCACCTTGAGAAGGAGGAAAAAGATGCACTGCATTTACCAAGATTTGGAAAATATAATTGACAACAAAGAGATACAAGATGAGTACCAAGCATTGGAAGTGGCTCTAGAGAGGAAAAAGACAAGATATTCAAATCTTTGTGACTCTTCTGATGTGGTCAAACACACCCACCCTCTTGGAAAATCAAGATTCTACACACTTGCTTCCACCTCACAACCCTCTATAGTAAGCTCGGAAGAGCTAGGCACTAAGAGCAGAGCTACAACAAGAAAAGTTGCAAAGGAAACTTCTAATGACAGGCATGCGCACAAAAAATGCACAAAAAGAGCAAAAATCAAGGAATTACAAGAGCAGCCCGGAAAGGCAAAAGCAGATTTGATGGCCCAAGCGGAGATGCATGCAAAGGATCTACAAACTAATGTTGTGGATTTGGGTGGCACCTCACAAACAAAGGCACATGTACTAGTCACCCAAAAGCGCATTTGATGGCCCAATCAGAGATGCATGCAAAGGAGTACCAAGCTAATGTTGAGGATTTGGTTGGTACATCACAAACAACGGCACATGTA
Organism: Adiantum capillus-veneris; assembly: GCF_014529385.1. Lineage (NCBI taxonomy): Eukaryota > Viridiplantae > Streptophyta > Polypodiopsida > Polypodiales > Pteridaceae > Adiantum > Adiantum capillus-veneris. Next base: position 160,880,425 of record NC_140935.1, read on the forward strand.
CCAATCACCCAGACACAGTACCTTGAGTTTGAAAGTACGGAGCAACCACCATTAGATCTACCATGCATATCATCCATAGGAGGAATGCAAGATTTCAAAGAAGAAAAGCAAATAGTGGAGGCTCAAGACGAGAACACTCTTTTAGATGAAATGGAAAAATCCCACAACTTTGGGACTGATTTCAATGCCTATGGATTCCTATTTCCCATTTGATTTGGGAAAATTTCATTTATTTTGGGAATATTATAGATAAGTTTTTTGTTGAGGACTTGTGTTACATTAGACAAAGAGATAGATTCTCAAGAAAATGGTGGTGGTAAGAAACACCTTTTATTGTCCCATCCACAATTTTATTTTCATGTTCGTATTAATTGATACTTTATAAAACATACATAGACACAGATAACAAGAAAAACAATATATGAAAATGAAATGCTATTCAGTTTCTCTTATTAAGCTAGCTTGTGCTTTCTCCATAACATTGGATGGGATTTTAATTGCTTCTGCAAGTCTTCCACCCCTTGAAGTCCATGACCACACAATTGCATCAACACACTCCCAACTCTTTGGGTCAGCAAGATTGCAGCACCAATTCTTTTTTCAGCAATCCTCATATTATTCTTGGATTGTGGGATTTTTTTTTCAATGTTTTGGTGCCCATTATTGAATGAAAAATTTCTTGTAGTTAGGCGATGAGCTCTCTACATCAACATGTGACTCTGTAACTCCTAGACATATCGGATATTCTGGATCTGCGAGTCTCACAAGAACAAAATCCCCTTTCCTTACATCAATTTGAGGCCTAAAAGCTTCCTGTGGCCTTGCAATTTGAGGACCAACATAGTGATCATTCAATTCTTCATATCCTTGAAACTCATCTGTGTCTTCCTGTATCTACTACACTCGATGAATCCCTATAGTCTTTGGCCAAAATGATGTATATTCACCAATTTGTTTATTGGTTGGTTTTTCAAGCTCACTAATTATTTTTTGCCAATAAATAATAACTGGCTCCATGTATTTTGTAGAATCGTGCTCCTTTCCCTTTAGTAGAGTCCATCTTTTCTAGAATTCAAGATATGTCTTAATCCTTTGAATAACAAGCGGACTATCCCTCACATAGTCTGCTATAGGAACCACATCTAGACAACCTACTGGCAATTTTGATTTCCCTTTATCATCTTTTTTCCACAACTCAATTCCTGACTCCCTTGGCATCCAATCAGGTGATTTGGGGTAAATTTTGTACTACGTTATTGGGATTTCACCTTGCATAAAGAAACAAAATTGAAGTGTCTTAGATTGTCCAACAAGAGCATCTTGCCCATCACACATGTACCCTTTAACAAAGGATTCGAAGTCAAGAACTTGCGTCACCAGAAATGGTGTTGGAGCTGAACTTTCACATTTTTGAAAATGTACCATCAAATGTGGAAAAGTGTTTGTCATTCCTGTTCGCAATCTCTCTAAGAAACTGCCAAACATTCCATCTATGTCCTCATGTGTATGACCCACCATTAAGAATCCCAAATGCACGGTTTTGAAAACACCTTTTGCTACCAGCAAGGATAAGTATGCAAATAAATATCGATTCTTATTCTCTCGTGCATAATTATCTAGCTATAGAAAAAGATTCTCAGGCAATTTTCAAAACATGGGAGTGGACATGATATCCACAACACATTGAGAGGAGGCAAGTTAGCAATCTGTTCATTACATCCTTTACTAGCCAACGATGGTTTTACTACTACTAACGTATTCCTCTCATGCTCTTTCATCATTCTGTTTTGGTGGTCTAGAGTTGTCCTTGACTTCAATGCATTGAAGAATGTTACATTGCTGCGTGGCATACCATCATGGCATAAATCTCCTATCTCATGGTTTTTTGTTCTTTCCAAATTCTATAAGCATAATGCAAGGGAACCAATTGTACCATGCAAATCTGAAGGCCATAGACCATTCAACAAGAAATGGCCATACATCCCATGACCATGACCATGTGTTATCATACATGTTAATGATACATGCAACTGATATGTGTCATAAAATATAATATCTAACTTTACCAATGATTTTCTCATATTAAACTGATCATTTAATGTGGGAGAATAAATGGGAACAAGAGTTAGAATAGAGATATGTGCATCTAGACCTGTCTCAACACGGGACCAAAAGGAGAGATGGTTGCATCTCAATAGGGGTCCAAAAGGAGATGGTCCATCAAAGAGCAATGTGAAATAAGTGCTTCTAGACTTACCTCAGCAGGGGACCAAGAGGAGAGATGGTTACATCTCAATAGGGGTCCAAAAGGAGGTAGTCTATCAAAGAGCAATGTGCAACTAATGAAGCTTAAAAGACCTTAGGGTTAGCTTCATTAAAGACCTCCAATGGTTACTGTTAAAAGTCCTTTGACCTTAAGCAAGCTAGGACTGAGCTCGAGGTGGGAACCCGACCTAAACTTAAGCAAGCTAGGGCTGAGCTTGAGGTGGGAACCCAAACTAAACTTAAGCAATCTAGGGCTGTGCTTGAGGTGGTAACCTTAAGCAAGCTAGGGTTGTGCTTGCGGTGGGAACTCGACCTAAACTTAAGCAAGCTAGGACTGTGCTTGATGTGGGAACCCGACCTAAACTTAAGCAAGCTAAGGCTTTGCTTGAGGTGGAACCCCACCTAAGGTGCTTGTCATGATTGATGACTAAGGTACTTGAGGTACTTGTTACATTTAATGAGGAAGTTTCTTGAGAAGCTTCCTATGCATGGGGGGTAATATGCTAGAGTCAAAAAGAGAACCTAATCACTTAATGAGGAAGTTGCTTGAGAAACTTCCTATGCATAAAATCTCAAAGTTAGGGGAATTCTAAAAGAGCACATGGGACACATGTCAAACTCTCACTAAGCTTAACCACATGGTGCGCTTGAATGCTATTGGTTGGTCTAAAGAGGGGTCCAATGAGATTCTACTTCCATCTAACAAATATCTAGATATTTTCAAGCTCTGTCTCTCTAAGGGGTAAGGAGGACACTTGTCAAAAGACTACCCATATGCTTGACTGCATGCCGGATGTGATTGGCTAAGGGGAGAGGGATCCAATGAGCTTGTAGCAAGTAGAATTTTTGCCCAAAGGAAGAGAGGGGGGCGCTAGGGGGATATACTCCACACACACACACTCATTTGCAAGGCTATTCTCACTTGGTGAAAGTTGGGGAACACCACCTCCTTCTCCAAGCTTGTGAGAGTGAAAGCCTACACCAACACTCTTGGTCATGGGTTGCAAATCCAACCAAGAGCTATGCTTCAATGATTAATCTTACCATCTTCTCCATCTTCATTACTATGCTATTATATATGCTAGCAAGAAGATTAATAATAAGTGAGGAACTATTTCTTTCTCCTATGGAATGTTTCTTTTTTCTCTTCCCTATCCTCATTCCCCGCTAGCTCTCTCCACCTTCGAAGGTGTTTGAGGCCTTGGGACTGAGGCTTGGGATAGTTAATACTTTATTCAAGTTTATGTTATGCTTGTGATGCATGAAGCTTTTCATCTTCATTGCATCACCTAGGTTACAAGGAACACAAAGATTGTATTGTACCAACTCTCTCTTGATGGGAGAAATTATAATACAAATGCCTATTGGAGGGGGGACCGGCTCCATATGAATCCGGTCCTCAACTATTGTCATGTTCTCTAAACTCTCTCTCTCTTGCAAAAGTATTGTTCATGCCAAGTTAACTAGGTACCATGTTTATGTTGCTACCATCAATTAAATTCACCCGCTATGCTCACAAAGTAATCTTCCCAAAGTGCTTCACCTAATTTCCTAATTCCGCATTCTCAAAGTTCATAGGCCATTTCCATTACATTGGTATCAGAGCATTAGGTTTTGCTTTTCTTGCTTAAGAAGAGAGGTCCTTAAGTAGCATATTAATGGTTGATTTTGTTAACTATATTAGGGTAAGTGGGACTGGGATCTATTATTGGTTTTGTTGAGCCCACTATGTGGGATATGGTGCACACCTCGAGAGATTTGGTCTTAATAATGGATTCTTTTTAGACTTGCCTACGGCTTTACCATTATTGAGCCATAAGAAGTCCGAAAGGAGCTATCCCTCGGCAACTTAGCTATGTTAGACTCACTCCACTACTCTCTATAAACTAACCAATTTGAGCCGTGGGTGTAGATACTTAAGTGCCTATTTTCAAAGTCTAAGAGGAGTAGCAACTAAGGTTTTGAATTGCCAAAGCATACACTAAGTAAACACATAAGATCAATTAACATGGCTGACAATAACCAAGAGAGTAGAATGAACATTGATAACTATGATTTTGCACATGAAGGTGCTAATGATGATGCTCCCATGTTTGTTAATTATCTTGTTACTAGGTTGCAACAAGCTAGGGGCAACCCCTCTTTGCAAGACGAAGTTACTCAACAACTTTGTGCTTATGGGATTTTCTTTCCTCTCAAAGTGGAGAGAGAGCTTAGGAGGCCTCTTGGTGAGACCCCCAAAAGAAGACTCTCTCCCATGCGAGAGGAGGAATCCAAAGTATGAGAAAGTAATGACTCCCTAGATTCCTCAAAAGATGTTGCTCCATGAAGATGGAGGTATAGATGATTGCCAACTCCTCCCAAGAGGAAATAATTAACCCATAGTCCTTCTCCTTGTCACTCTAAAAGGGAAGAGAGGAAACAAAGGAAGAAAAAGGTATGAAAGAGGTCACCCTCTTATCCTTCTTCTTCACCTTCCTCCTCTACCGATGAAAGCTATGGCTATTCTCCTAGAGAATACAAGAGGGGAGGACATCGCAAATCTTACCCTGCATGGCGAAGGTCACAAAAGTTAAAGAAGTTCAAAGATGGAGGAAAGAGTATCTCTTTTCTCACCTATGATGGCACCTTCAATGCTACCGACAAAGTATTGGCCTTCATTCAACAATTTGATGCGGACTATGGAGACGAGGGCTTCACGGAGTCCTCCAAGCTACACCATGTAGCTATGCACTTCAAAAAATTGGCTCATCAATGGTGGGCTAGCCTTTGTGGCAATGGCAAAGCCCCAAAGACATGGAAAAACTCTACGAGTTTCCATCATGAAGCAATTCCTTGCAAGTGATGCAAAGGACAAAGTGCTTACCAAATGGTGAATTTTAAATCTTCTCTCTCATGAGTCTATCCACAAATATGTGGAAAAGTTTGGGATTTACATCTCAAGAGTACTATCTTTCAAAACATATACTTTTTCGTGCAAAAGAAACAATTTTGTGAGAGATTACCCAAAGAGATGGCCGAGTATGTCAACTCTCAACGGCCTAGTTCTATCACCAAAGTAATTCACCACACCATGGTTGCTTCGCGCATCAATTTCCAACAAGGGGCTAGATGGAATGTCAAGCCCATGGAAAATAAAGACAAAAATGATGCCAAGGCGAAAACCAATGCCCAAAATTCTTACAAGGCTATTCCAATAACAACAATAGTTGGTCCAAGGAGAAGGGAGTTTACAAAGGTAAATATAAACTCTCTCCTAAAGAGCTAGAATCTTTTAGTAAGGACCACAAATGTTTCAAGTGTGGGGAGCAAGGCCATGGTTATTGTCCTTGCCCCAAGAGAATTGCCCACAATGAGACTCCTAGAGTCTCTATGTTTGAAGCTCCAAAAGAGGATGCTCATTGCCAAGGATTTCTCCTTTCCTGTGCTTGGGGAAAGATGCAAGAGCATGATGCCTTTATTTTGTTTGACCCTAGTTCAACTCACAACTTCATATCCATGGAGTTGACCGCTAAGCTAGGCATACAAGCCCACAAGATGGGAGATGAATTGAAAGCCAATGGAGCTATCAAGGGGCAAGACGTCTCAGTTACTTCTTTCATTGGAAAATTAAGGCTTCATGTCCAAAGCTATTTGGACAAAGATGATTTCTTCATCTCCCCTCTCAAACATGAGAATGTTATCGTTGGGGCACCATGGTTTGAGCACATGGCTTCCAATATGAAGTTCCTTGAAAGGAGAATCTACTTCACTACAGGGAAAAGAGCATGTACATAGATTCTAATGAGTTGGGGAACACCATATCCCTGCAATAAAGGGAATCAAGAGGAATTAGAGTTGTCTAATTTTCTAAAAGGATTCCAAGATGTTTTCATTGATGGCATCCCTAGTGAGCTATCTCTAAAATGAGGGATGATGACCCTGCAATTGAGCTCCTATCAAGAAGCTCACCGCCTAACAAGCCTCTTTATCGAGTTTCACAAGCTCAACAAGAGGAGATCATGAGGCAATTGCATGAATTCGTTTTAAAAAAAGAGGGGGGGGGGGGGGGGGGGGGGGGGGGGGGAATGGTGAGGTCTAGCTCCTCTCCATTTCGTTCACCATTGCTTTTAGTGCAAAAGAAAGAAAACACATATCACATGTGTGTCGACTATAGAGCACTAAATAAGATCACTATCAAAAATAGATTTCCTGTGCCACGGGTAGAAAATCTACTAGTTTTGGCCTGAAAAATGCTCCAGACGCATTCAAACTCATGATGGACAAAAATCTTCAGGACATCCAAATTCTCTTGAAGAGTACAAGCAACACCTCCAGGTAACCTTTCAAGTTTTGAGAGAGAATAAAATTTTCATTAATCAAAAGAAAAGTGATTTTTTTCTACAAGATATTCAATACTTAGGTCACATTATCTCTAAAGATGGCACCCGTATGGATGCAACAAAGTTAGAGGTAATAAAAAGATGGCCTAATCCAAGGAATCTACAAGAGGTACGAAGCTTTGTAGGTATGTGTGCCCATTACATGACTTAACAAAAAAAGAACGTTAAGTATTCATGGACTACAAAAGTGCAGGAAGCTTTTGAGAAGTTTATCTCTCAACGTGTGTTCACACTACTAGATCTCTCAAAGCCATTTGAGGTCCAATCTGATGCTTGTGGTGATTGCCTTGGAGCTATTTTGCTTCAAGAAGGGCATGCCATAGCATATGAGAGTCAAAGACTCAACTTCAATAAGTGAGTATTGGGCAAATACAAAAAAAGCTATTAGCTATTCTATATGCCCTAAACACGAGGAAACGCTATCTCTTGGGAACTCCATTCATCCCACGAATGGATCACAAAACCTCAAGAACTTCATGACGCAAACCAAGCTTTCCGACAAACAAATGAGGTAGGCAAAATTTCTTTTGCAATTTAAATTTCATATTGCTCACATTGTTGGCAAGCACAATCAAGTGGTAGATGCACTTTCACAACGACCATGGGTCAATGTGATGTCTATGGAAACTCACAATGATCTATCTCTTATGATAGATGAGTCTGCTACTGACCAAGACTTTAAGTATTTAATTACAGCCGTTATCTTCCAAACAGCAATAGGCTATGTGTTAATCACCCATATAATACGAAAGTCATGTATGAATCCCATACTTATCCTTATGCGGAGCAAAGAGGGATTCCATAGTCTACTTTTCGAGGAGTAGAAATGAATTTTTGTTGGTCTACCATGAAAAGTAAACATACAAGAGTATGTTTCAAAATGCGTGGTATACTAAAAGTTGAAAATTGATCAAGGGAAGCAATTTGCATTGTTTTAGTTGACAGGCTTAACAAGAAAACACACTCTATGCTTGTCAAAAATACTATTAAGGCACATCAAATGGCAACCCTCTTCAGATATCAAATTTTCAAGAATCATGGATTTCCAACATCTATAGTGTCAGACAAAGATCCTAGAATCCTAGTACAGGACTAGATCTAAGGTTCATAAAGACTTGTGAAGCCCTAGATAGAGTACTTACTGTCGAATTGACTTGTTATCAACTTTTTCCACTTGACTTGATTGCAACTTATGTCAAACTGCAGATTCCTTTGTCTGCAACTTGATTCATGTATCAATTTTGATCAAGTTAGGTATTCTTTCACAAAGACTGTGTGATTTTCGCTAACTATTGTGATTGGTCTATGTGTGTTGAAAGGACGCCCGTTCAACAACGTTTCCATTAAAGATTCCTCAAAGATTCTGTAAAGATTCCACATGAAGATGGTGGTGAAGTAATGAAGATGAAGATGGATGCTGCAACATGAAGATACAAGTTCATGGACGTCATCGAATATCCCGTTATTATTATTTTGAGCCATTACGGCCACTTTTGTAATGTTTACAGGAACCTCATATTTTAAGTCGGCACTTGTATTTTGGCTGCAGATGCTTGTATAATGAGTAAAGCCAACTCAGTTTCTTGTAATTAATCTCTGTAGAAGCCTAGGGACAATTCAGGTCATTTGGTCGGACATTAGGTTTGAAGGCTTGGTATATAAGCTGAAACCTAAGGCTTTGTAAAAAACACATTACATTATCTCAAATAATATACAATCGTGGGTTTTGCAGCACACAGTAGTGAGCTTCACGCACACACACCGTCACGCACACTAATCACATTGCAGATATTAGAGTAGGAGCGTGTTAGCATCGAGGAGCTCTCCGCATCGACGCAAGCAATGCAAACTGAGGACCACATCGCGAGCCCGCCTGCTACGAGCTATATTTGGTCGTAAGTACCTCAAACGACATCCGTTCTGAATGATCAAGTAGTCGTTAGAATTAGGGCGAGAAGTTCTTCGTGTTGATGTCTTTATAGATCAGTTCCGGACACTTTGTAAATTGCTGTTTTGAGTCTATCGCGACAACGATTAGAGGTCTTACAGTTATGGTTTTCAAGGTTTAGGTGTTTGGCCATATAGGATATATCCTTGTGAGTCTTACCTTCCGATTTCAAGTCATTCCGATATGATTTGAGACTGTTTTGAGCTTGTAGTGTTTTGTAGGATGCGTTGTCTGTTTCTTTGCTTATGGTAGTGTTGTGGTAGGATTAGTGACTGTAGAGTGTTGTTCGTGTCTAGCTCAGGGTTGACAACCCAAAGATTGCCTCCATGCCCTAGTCGGGTTAGCTACGTCCTCGGATTGACAGTTTGTTGGTCTGTGTTCTCGCTGTGCTCCATCGTCCGTCGCGGCGTACCCGCTAACATTGGCGCCGTTGCCGGGGACGAAGCGCCTAAACTAGCGTAGACCGCATCACTCGTGTTTGGTAGTATAGCATTTCTCTAGTGTTTTCTAGCGTGTTGTCACCATTTGGCTTCTTAGTGGGATGTCAGAGAGGGGATCTCTTGACTGAGCGATAGCCAGGGAGCCTACGTCTCGCCGAGGTGGTCCACCATGAGGTTGAGGTATGGTTATATTATTTTGTTGTGTGTTTAGATTAGGTTTTATGGTTTGTGTGTTTGGTTGTGACTTATGGTTGTGAAGAACTCGAAAGAAAGAAAAAAAAAACGCAAAAGGTAAGCAGGAGGCTGTATGCTTGCCAGAAAGCAAAAACAACCATTCAACCATCCAAAGTAGGACTTTAGGTAGTGTAGGACATCTGATGTTGATCTAGAGCAATTTTGACATGAAAATGTGTTTGAAAGCACAAAAGGCGGAATTGTGCTGATTATGGTAAAAGTGCTCTAAAATGGTCGTTTGAAAGCCGATTTGAGTGCTTGCTTTTGCATTGGAGACCTTAAGGTAGGGGGAAAACACAGATTTGGTCCAATCCAAAAGAAAAAAAAACTCTAAAAAACCCAAAAAACAAAAATCTGAAACCAAATCTGCAATTTTCAAAAACGTTTGACCTCAAGACCTTGTTTTGCATATGCTCCAGAGCTTGTATGTGAAATTTCAAAGCATTTGCATCAGTGCTTGTGCATCTAAGTGGGAATTTTCTTTTTTTGAGTGTAAGGAAGTGAAGTGTGAAATGCTTGAATCCAAAGGAAAAGAAGTCCAAATTGAATGAAACTTTGGGGATAGGCTTCTAAGGGCATTGGGAACCAAACTGTCAAAAAACAGAGAAAAAAATACTTCCCAGTGGCTCTCTGCCCAGTCTATCGTGATAGACTGATGAATTGGAGATAGACTCACAAACAAGCAAAATCCCTCATACCACAGGTAAAACACATCAATACAAGACTGCTCCCAAAAATTGAGTGTACTTGGACACTTGCTTGAACACTAAACCTCAAGTCTGGTGTTTAGAGTCTAAGTTCAGAGACATAGTGGTAAAAATACCTTGACCAATAGCCCAAACATTGCACAGCTTTGTGTATTCACTATACAGAGGATAAGGAAACTAGTTGTGAAGAGAAATTTGTAAAAAGACCAAAACTGGGAAACTTTATGAGCCTATCGCGATAGGTTGGGGATATTTAGTTGTGGACCTTATTTTGCAAATCCCTCATAGGGATAGCTTAAGCAGAGCCTACATAGCATACACACAAAATTTCAAGGTGTTTGGATCACTAGAAGTGAATCTAAAGCCCAGATAGAGATTCAGGTTCTGACAAAAACACTAAAAATGGCCCAAAACACAAACCAAGTGTCCAAATTGCATGAAATTTGAGGGATAGACACAAGAGAGTAAGGGGAATCTAAAAGTGAAGTCACAATTTTGAGTTGACTTTTCCTGCACAATTTGCTGTGTCTATCGCGATAGACTCATGACATTTTGAGTGGGACAGTTTTTGGAAATTGTGACTAGATAGCTTGAATCCACTCCTCACCTAGACCTTAACCATCATTTCAAATTTGAAATTGGACATCAAGAAGACCACTAAACCTCAAGTCTGGTGTTTAGAGTCAGACTTCAAAGACAAATTGGGTAAAGGGACTTGACCAAATTTCCAAACCTTGTGAAACTTGGTATACATGATCTACAGTGGGTAAGGAACACATCTGTGAAGAGAAAATTTGAAAAAAGTGTCATTTTAGCATACTTGGTGAGTCTATCGTGATAGACTAAGAACCCAGTGATAGAAACTGAATTTCTCAAAAACCTGTGTGGCATAGCTTGGAAAGGTGCTATCAAGGACACATAAAAATTTTGAAGTCATTTGGACATCAGAAAGTGGGTCTAAGACCATTTGAGAGGATTCAACTTGTAGAAAACACCAGATTTGGTCTAACTGACAAAGTTAAAATCCAAACCACTTGAAAATTGGCAGGAGGACTAAGGAGATGTGTTGGAACACAGTGGTATAGTCAAAGTTCAAGTTTGACCTATAAAAAGGGTACTTGTTCAGTCTATCGCGATAGACTCAAAGCAAGGCCAAAGAAATTTTTCAAAACCCTCTGGAGCATAGCTTGTTTAGCCTCTCAGGAGGTTACACACAAAATTTGGTGGATTTTGGACATTGGGAAGTCATCCTAAGTTTATTTTCTAGTGATCAAATAGACTCAGAATTCTAGAGTTGGAGTTAGAGACCTAAGAAAAAGTCCAAAACAAGTGAAAATTGGTGAGCAAGGTGTACAGAGCATAGGGAACACAGTGGTAAAGAGAAATCTGGAAAATTTTCAAAACTGAAGAATTTGTTGAGTCTATCACGATAGACTAGGTTTTTTTCACAGAAATTGAAAATTTTGAAAACTGACCTTAGGGCCTTGTTCTACATATTGTTGTGAGCCTATGGTTAAAATTTGAGTAAATTTGGAGCATTGGAAGTGCATCTAAGTGGATTACTTCATAAGATCAGAAAAGAGACTATTGTTTGATGCAAGTTACAAAGGAAGAGTATTCCAAATTGGTTGAAACTTGGTGAGTAGTATCTCAAGAGAAGGGGGAACTCAAAGCTGTAAAAACAGTTGAAAAATTGTATCCCAGTAACACTCTGGTGAGTCTATCGCGATAGACTCAGAAATTCACTGTAGAAAAATCAAAATTCAAATCTGACTTCATATTTGGGTTCAGAAGGCCCATTATACCCTGTACACAAAGTTTGAGTGCATTTGGACATCTGCAAGGGGTACTTGGTGAGTCTATCGCGATAGACAACTGAGGAAAAAATTTTGAGATTTTTTTTTGAAACCAAGTATACCACTGGGTTTATCATTGCCTAAGGAGTGCACACACCAATTTTGGGCTCAAACTGACCACTTGCAAAAACATCAGATAGAGCAACTTTCCAAATTACATCTCACTATTTTGGTCCAACACCATTTCCTGAAATCACATTAGATAGACCACAAATGAGAGTTGATGCGAGGTCATATTATGGTGACGTAGGATCGGTAGCCTCCGAAGACAGTAGACCTGCATCGTTAAGAACTTTGCCACAGTACATGGAATATTTTGAGGCAAAGTCGGAGAATGTGAGAGTTCCATCACAGAGGCTAGGAGGGACAAACGAATTGGACACAAAAATTTTGACTGACCTGCTATCCACGCCAGTGAAGTGCACAATTACGTTGGCAGAACTTTTGAAAATCAGTCCAAGTATGTGGACGGATATAGGAAAATGCTTGGAAAAAATTGGGATCAAAAGCCCGTTAAGGTTCCTAGAAAAAGAGCTAGATGAGATCGAGAAGCCTAGATCAAATGTAAGATCGGTACCTATGAACAAAGTAGGAGAACACTGTGAAGGAGAAGATGGTAATGCCACTTTGCCTGTCGAGTACAATGGGATTGAAACGATAGCTATACTTGATAGCGGAGCAGGAATTGCCATAGCAACAAAACGAATATGGGAAAATGGGGTAGGCCCGCCTTTAGAACAACCAGAATAAAATTACAGTTAGCTGATGGGCATGTGGAAAGACCCATGGGATTGCTAGAAGCAATAGTGGTGTCTTCTTGTGGTATAGAGTATGTGCATACTTTTGCCATAGTTGACTTTGGTAAGAAAAATAACTATGAAATCATCCTTGGAAGACCATTCATGAGGCAACTCAAGATTATACAAGATTGGGGTTATGATTATCTATACTTGAGACATGCTGAAACCACAACACGTGTAAATATGAGAAATCATAGTTACCAAGATGTAACTAGAACGCCCGTGGAAGATTTTGATTCTGCAACACAAAGTGGATCAACAGACCATCCGTGGATGGGCAAAAAGAAAGAAATCTGGATGTGCGGAGCATCGGAGTGTAGTGACTTTGGGAGAAATGAGAATTCCTTCGAGAGGGTCTTAGAAGATGATGCTTACATAAGAGAACCTTTTTTGGAAGAGGCGTTAGAACCGCTAGAGTGGACTCAGATATTGGCTACTTTGGATGTCTGTGCTAATGAGACCACACCAACAAAATTTTGCGATGAGAATGGGTATGACATAGTCCCCTACTACATGCTAAGGGTTATGGGTGAGACAGATGACGAATCTGAGTATGAGTTCGAAACAGGGTTATCAGCTATGGGGATAGCACAAAACCAGATACCTAGCCCGAATACTGGTCATATAGAAATAGGTGCTCTTTGCGATCAGTGTGCGATAACACACTTGATTACAACCTGTCCAACTCGAATGCATAGTACAAAAGAGGAGCCGCAAGTCAACAAAGCAAAGTTGCAGGAAGAAGGGCTAAGATCCAAAGAAGATGCTTCAGGTCCAACGCCTACAAACGAACAATATGAAGACTTGGAAACAATCAAAGAAGAGGTGCAACAAGTGACAGGAAGTTCAGACACTATTGGTGACATTTCAACAGCTGAAGTTGAGGAAGAAGAGCCTATGACTCTACAGGAACCAAATGCCGATTTTGTCTCTCCAAAAGACATATCAGAGGAAATGGTGGTCAAGCAGGAGCTAGAACACACAAATGAAATCACAAGTGTGAACAATGAAGAAGAAGATGACAAGGAGTCCAGGCGAAAGATTTCTCAAGTCACTCAAGAGAACATAGGCAATCTAGTACCAAAGAAGATCAACTTTTTGCTAAGTGCACAAGACGGAGTCAAGATGAATTTTATGGCAGAAATTGATACAAATTCCACGACTAATGTCATGTCATATGGCATGTGGTTACTTCTAGGTAAGCCAAAGCTTTATGATATTCAGATAAAGGTAAATCTCTCACCTGAAGTAGATGTTATAAGCATGGGGATTGCAGAAGCTACTCTCCAACTACACTCACAGAATGTCAAAGAAAAATTCTTTGTGGTAGATTCTCGAAAAATGGGAACACACTTGATTTTGTCCAAGCCATGGGCACAAGTCTTTGAAGACAAGCCGGAATCTTCAAAAATGGTCATCACAACAAGCTGTCAAGTGGCAATAGAGGTCAAGCATACAACAATTCAAAGATTCTTGGCTATTGAAAAAGGCAAAGCTAAAGTAAGTCCACAGTCTCTAGCCCAGCCAATGCAAGTGCAAGACAAAGCCTCTACATCAAAAGCCAAACCATCAACAAAACAATGGAAACCCAAGCAAAAAGTCTATCAACCGAAGTTTCCATCGCCCGAAAGTCTCCAAAGGAAGTCAAAACACGTCAACCAAGTGCTAGTATCCAAGGCACAGATTAAAGTTAATGATCCAATTTGGATACAATCACGGGAACAACCTCAACAAGAAAAGATAACAGGATGGATCACATCAAGCGAGTCAATTATTGCACAAGGCTACAAGAAAGGAAATTCAGATGTTTGGGTCAACAAGCTCAAGATAACAGCCTGGCGATATCCATCCCATGACAACCACTCAGTCAGGAATCAACAAAGCCGTCAATGTCAATCACATAACTCAACCAAGAGAAAGGACAGGTACAAAAAGCAAAAGAGAAGGTCTTCCATTGGACAAACCATACGACAAGTCTGGGTAATGAAATCAGAATTCTACCAGACTACCCAACAAAGTCAAGTGAAGATCACCTCCAAGCAAGTCCAAAGATTCATTCCAGTTGAGTTACTCGAAGCACAAGGATTCTATGAGGGTAACTTTCAAATCTGGTTACCTAAGGTAGTAGCTTATCAAGGAATCACTAAGGAAAAGCAAGAAACATCAAGAAATGAAGAGCAGCCACCCGCTACACCCAAGAGTACTACAACCTATAGATGGATCCCTCGTCAATTACTATAAGAGCAAGGCTTTTACAAAAGTAGCAGCCATATTTGGAAATTAAAGACAAGGTACCATCAAGTCAAAGAAGAAACAAGGCAAGTGGCAAAGGAGATCACACCAGGCCCAATAACAATGTGCGTTCCAAAATCCGCGATTGAGGCTCAACAACAAGAAAGATACACAACTCCTTTACAACCTCTTAACAACAAAAAGAAAGCAACAGTAAATGCGGAGGTCACAGTTTTGAAGAACACTATCTGGAAGAAGAAGACTTCATCAACCATTGCTTCAACATCAATAACTGTCTCATCAAGCGACCACAATTTGCTACCAAGGAATGAAGAGCAGATATATGCCAATGTATTGGACAACATGGCATCTCAAACAGAAACTAACGAGAAAGGCCTAAACATCAAAAGCATATGGAATTGGATTTCAAGCTGCGATCAGGTAAGTCCAAGTCGCCATTAAACTTACATGGCATAAGAGTCTAGAGCCGGGTAGCTAAGCCACTAAATGAGCGAAGTGTCAGACCCAATCTTCAAGTTAATATTTTTCTGTGGTCTATGAGTCTAGCTAATAGGTATAAGCTCAAGCTGGAGAGTTGAGCATACATAAAGTCATGTCGCTCATGCTGGAAGAGGTGAGCATAAGAGTCAAAGTCCATATAATATATAAGGTGGAGAAGGCAGAGTAGTCAAAACAAAACACTCACACACTTGACACATAAGGAAGAGTGAAAAACCTCGACAACGAAAACCCTTCTTGTGAGTAGTGAAAGCTTTTGAAGCACTCATGCTATATGTTTTGATCGCTACACTAACTCCATGAAGAACCCATCAATACTCTTCTCTCGCACCACATCTTGTTTAACATGCATAACTCTGTGCAAGCATATAGATGTCCCATCATTGGACATATGCATTAGTCACTCTTTTTTATTCCACCCATGCACTTACACAAACAAATGGCGATGACCAAGCGGAAACAGGTCTTATGAGCCTTTGCTCAACAACAACGACTCTGACTTCAAGCTACTAACACTTATCCATGTATATCAAGCCCATACTAGTAGCCATATAGCCATATGTACTTTAACTCAGCAGAACTCTATAACATCAGAACCTAAGTACATATAGCCTCGCAATTAATTATGACTAAAGACATTTTTTCCCACTGGGTTTTTCCCTTTAGTCTTATCCAGGTATCCAAGACCTTCATTTTGTATATACGCTACATTTTACTTTTACTCTTTTATTTTTTATAACAACAAAAACAAGAAGAACCACGATATCCCCACACTACTAATTGCAAATCTACTGACAAGTCAAAAGTGAGAGGCCAAGAAACAGCTTGACAAAGCTTCAAGTCAACTTACATGTACAACTGCCAGATAACAACCACATGAAAAGAAAACTAGAGCTACAATGACAACAAACTGCTGCACCAACAAGTCGATACAACCTCATGCAATTCAAGATACAACAACCAATCGGAGGGGGAGAGTTTCACGCTTCAAATACACTACATGTACAACTTCAAGGCAGCTTTAACATCATGCAAAGAAACCAACTGTAGAAGAGGCTGCCACAACAACTTCAACCAACACCAAGACATCAAGAACTCGTCAAGGCCAGCAAAGACATAGGGTCTTGTCGGGGATGACAAGAATTCGGAGGGGGAGAGTGTTGAAAGGACGCCCTTTCAACAACGTTTCCATAAAGATTCCATTAAATATTCCTCAAAGATGTTGTAAAGATTCCACATGAAGATGGTGATGAAGTAATGAAGATGAAGATGGATGCTACAACATGAAGATACGAGTTCATGGACGTCATCGAATATCCCGTTATTATTATTTTGAGCCATTACGGCCACTTTTGTAATGTTTATGGGAACCTCATATTTTAAGTCGGCACTTGTATTTTGGCCGCAGATGTTTGTATAATGAGTAAAGCCAACTCATTTTCTTGTAATTAAGCTCTGTAGAAGCCTAGAGACAATTCAGGTCATTTGGCCGGACATTAGGTTTGAAGGCTTGGTATATAAGCTGAAACCTAAGGCTTTGTAAAAAACACATTACGTTATCTCAAATAATATACAGTCGTGGGTTCTGCAGCACATAGTAGTGAGATTCACGCACACACACCGTCACGCACACTAATCACATTGTAGATATGAGAGTAGGAGTGTGTTAGCATCGAGGAGCTCTCCGCGTCGACGCAAGCAATGCAAGCCGAGGACCACATCGCGAGCCCGCCTGCTACGAGCTATATTTGGTCGTAAGTACCTCAAACGACATCCGTTCTGAATGATCAAGTAGTCGTTAGAATCAGTGCGAGAAGATCTACGTGTTGATGTCTTTGTAGATCAGTTCCGGACACTTTGGAAATTTCTATTTTGAGTCTATCGCGACAACGATTAGAGGTCTTACAGTTATGGTTTTCAAGGTTTAGGTGTTTGGCCATATAGGATATATCCTTGTGAGTCTTACCCTCCGATTTCAAGTCATTCCGATATGATTTGAGACTGTTTTGAACTTGTAGTGTTTTGTAGGATGCGTTGTCTGTTTCTTTGCTTTATGGTAGTGTTGTGGTAGGATTAGTGACTGAAGAGTGTTGTTCGTGTCTAGCTCAGGGTTGACAACCGAGAGATTGCCTCCATGCCCTAGTCGGGTCAGCTACGTCCTCAGATTGATAGTTTGTTGATCTGTGTTCTCACTGTGCTCCATCGTCCGTCGCGGCGTACCTGCAAACAATGTGTATCACTTCAATTAGAGCTAATTTAGTCAGCAACGGAGACTTCCAGACCCTAATTTTGCAAAAGGTCAAAGGATTAATCTGCAGCCTGGAAACTGAGTGAGCATGTACCAATTTGGATCCGATTGAACCTAAAATTTTGTGGTGGCCTTGTATTATGCTGTCTAACACTGTATAAGTTCAAAAGTCAAAATTGGTGTCTCTGTGTAGCAGTAGTAAATAATCACGATTATTTACTTTTGTCAATTTTTTGCACTTTTTGGCTTGGTTTGCCAAGTATACAACCTGTTAAGGTCCTTGGACAAGTTTCACTAAGTTTGGACAAAATTTGTTCAAGTTTATCAACTGTTTCGTGTCTGCGGGCTTGATTTTCAAGAATCTGGCTTAAGTCCACATTCACCAAAATTGATTTGTGGTCCACATTCACCAAAATTGATTTGTGTGTTCTACTTGATATGCTTGACCTTGTGGTATACGCAAATGTGCAAGATCATCAATTTTTGAATCAGATGCAAATAATCGTGATTATTTACTTCAACTAATTTTTTGTAAGTTTTTGTTTTAATCTTGGCACAGATCTGTTAAGCACCTCAACTTAAGCACCCTAGCCAAGTTTCATCAAGTTTGGACATTTTTTGTTCAAATGGTCATCGGTTTTATATGCGCAGACTGACTTTGCAAATTTGGTCACAATTTTCAATCCAATGATCCAAATCTTACCAAATTTGCTTTGTGGGCTTATTACAACATGGTAAAGCTATTGGTATGCTAACTTAGTCAAAAAAGTTGAAAAATGAGGCAGATGTAAATAATCATGATTATTTACTTCTGGCAACTTTTTGCATCTTTTTGGTCAAGTGAGCATGTACACATGTCTATCACATCCATATAAGCCTAGAATCAAATTTCATTGAGTTTGGACAATTTGTTTTCCAATTTACACTCAAGTTCTCGAAAATCAGTACAAAATTTAGTTTTTACCCAGTTTTTTGCCAGTTTGGTGATCCAAATTTTACGGCCCTTTACAAAAGTTGTTTGTACACATGCAATGAGTCATTGGTATCAAGCTTGGTCAGTTTTGAGCTGAAAGTAAATAATCGTGATTATTAACTTTAGGCCCAAAATGAACATCTTTTTGAAATTTTTCAATGGACAGTCTTTTTATGAGCTATTTTAAGCCTATGAATCAAGTCAAAACTTAATTTGTCTTAAAATGTCAAGAAAAAGTAAATAATCTGAGTTTTTGCAAACTCTTGAAATTTTTACCTCAATGTGTCCTTGAGCTTACCCAGTGGTTCATACAACTTTTAAGCATACTCTTCCAGTCAGATTGAGTGGTTTGGAGTCTTTTCGTGCTATTTCTAGCCCTAGACCTGAAATTCTGCAGCTTCAAATAATAACTCACAATTGATCTTTTCGGAGAGAGCAATGTTCTGAAATCCACCTCGGATCTTACTTACCCTACTCCTAGGTTCTAATGCAATGGGATTGTGGAAAGTGTCCACAAACACTCATTTTCTTGTATTTTACGGTTTTCTGAGCATTGATCTTAAGACTTGTCTCCTCTATTAATCATCCTCAAAATCCTAATCTAGTTCTACAATCCTACAATCCTAAATGCACTCAGCACGTACGATTACTTCCAAGCTACCTCTACACAGCAAAAGGCGAAAATCTTAAACTATGCGGTTCTAAGAAGAAAGTTTCTACTCTAGGAGATCCTAGAGGAAGTTAAAGGATAACTTCACAAGATGCTCATGTTTTTCTCTGTTTAGGTCTCTTCGATCCCCAATAGCGGTGCCAAATGTGGGACGGGTGTCTAACCTCACTCCTATCTTATTGCAGATTTAGCGAGAACCACGATTAAATTATCAATCCATGGGACGAAGCTGACTCGACTAGTGCATAGAGGCTACAAGAGGTTGTCAATCTCTCAAAAAACAACAAACAACTCGCATTTAACTCAAGCTACACTCAAGTGACTGAAATCACCAAAAGCCAATCGCTCATCGACAAACAAATCACATCCGTTACAGCATTAAATGACTTCCAAACGTAACGAAACTTCTAGGACAAGTTTATAAGACCTAAGCACACATGCTTATGGTCTTAAATTCCACTTTAGGTCAAGTGAAAAAGTCGTGTTTATTAACAGCAGTAGATTTTTGACCTAGTCGTTTTTGACCCAAAATGCATCTAAATGCTTAGCAATGATGCCCCAATACCCCGCCTAAAGGAGTACGAGCGGAAGTGCGATGCGAGAGAGAGAGTGCGATAAGAAGAGCATGACGATATGGTGAACTCGCTCTACTGTAATGTGTAGAGCATAGTGAGTTCTTATTAGGTTTTTACAAAAGAACATGTGTACATACCTGGCGGCCCGCCCACTTACCTGGGCGACCACATTGGGCTTTATACCCCAACAACCTCCCACTTAATGTCCAATGTGGTACTTTAAGTGTGAGAGAAGCTACTATACAAGCTAATATACAAGAGATGTAGAGAAGTGATGTACTACCCTACACCTAACTGCTTGCGAAAATGCGCAAAGCTCTCTGAGGGAAGTCCTTTTGTAAGTAGATCAACAGGATTTTCTATGGTGTGAACTTTGACAAGCTGAAGTTGCTTATCCTCGAGCATTTCCCTGATGAAATGATACACATGCTTTGTCTTTGAGTGATAAACTGGATTGTGAGCCAATTGTATAGCACTTTGACTATCACAATATAACACAGACATCTCTTCTTTGATTCCCAAATCTGTTACTAGTCGATTAAGCCAAATTGATTCTTTGCATGCCTCTGATGCTGCAACATATTCAGCCTCTGTAGTAGACTCAGTAACACAATCTTGTAATCTAGAACGCCATGATACTGCTCCACCAGCCAATGTAAAGACATACCCTGACGTAGACCTTCGATTGTCTAAGTCACCTGCATAATCTGAGTCTGTAAAACCCTTTACACTTAGCTCCTGACTCCCATAGCATATACGCATACTCTTTGTAGCTTTCAGGTATCTCAATATTCCTTTCACTGCCTCCCAATGTTTCTTGCCTGGGTTTGACATGTATCGACTTACTACTCCCACTGCAAATGCAATGTCTGGGCGAGTAGCAATCATTGCATAGATCAAACTACCCACTGCAGACGCATATGGAATCTTATCCATTTCAGCCTTTTCTTCCTCAGACACAGGACAATCTTGTTTGCTAAGTTTCACATATGGTGGCAATGGAACACTCAGTGCCTTTCCCTTCTCCATATTGAAACGTTGCAAAACCTTGTCGATATACTCTGTTTGAGATAACCAAATCAACTTCTTTGATCTGTCTCTCTCAATGCGCATACCAAGTATATGACTTGCCTCACCCATGTCTTTCATGTCAAACGATTTTTCCATCTTTGACTTCAAAGCTGAAATTTCTTTCAAGTGCTTGCCAGCAATCAACATGTCATCCACATACAAAATAAGGATCAGCCAACTGCCATCCTTAGCCTTCTTTGTATATAGATAGTCAACTTACCTGGGCGACCACATTGGGCTTTATACCCCAACACTGCCTATACTTAGTTTTTGATTTTGATGAAATTAGGCTGCGGATCGGTGACGCTAAAAGCTACAAAGTACTGTGAAATGCTTACGTCAATGCGTAGAGCTCATACCTGCGGTTGCAATGCAACAGACGCGACCGCAATGCGATATCCGGGAAGGGAGTAGGAAGCAGGAGAAGGAGAGAATTGAGCGCCGTTAGTTCACGCTGTGTGTTTCATTATCCAAAACTTGAAAATAACTTACAAAAATTGGCTTTTATACCTTAGCCAAGGTTTTTGGTGGTCAAAACTAAGAATCTGGGAGCTCTAATTAAAGATGGGTAAAGACAGGTTGATACAATCTGGAAGCTTGTAGCCTCGGCTTATCAATTACAAAGTTTATCCATAAAATAGGAATAACAATATTCCAAATTTATCAAAATAATAAGTGTTTTTACAATGAGAGATCCAAAAAATGATATTTGAGTTAGATTGCTGCTAACATCATCCCAGGAACGTCGTACCGTCGCCGGTGAGACGAATGTTGATGGTTCTTCAATATCTTGGGAGGGGAGAAGTAGGCTTGTTAGGCTATTGCAATTGGTTGAGTATGGGTACAATGCATCTTTGCATTCGTGGATGCACAAATGTCAAGCTCTTTAGGTCAAAACAGTGGCATTACAAGAAAGTATTTCCTCTTCAAAGAGAGATGTTGAAACTCTCCAGCAATAATTGCAAGAAAAGGATGTGTACATTATGAAGCTTGCCAATACCATCACACATTTGAAAGAAACACCCCTTGGTGCAAGGTGACAATATACTTCTTACTTTTGGTTGTGTTCTTCTTATCATAGACTTTGAAGTCTAAAGTGTTGTCTCTACTTGTTTTGTAGTGCTTGGCACAAAGGTTGCTTTTGTGCATAAATAGTGAAAGGTTGCAGGTTAGAGAGGTCAAGTGTCACCACTTTTTCTCTAAAATAGCCTTCTTTGTTACATCTTGCAAGTAGGTGCTTCAAATCCATGCTTATTAGAGGTGGGTAATCTCATCGTAATGTATATTTTAGGATTATTGGATGGAAATACTTGCAAATTTGTAAAGCATATACTTATCAAGTGTCTTTATTATATATCTTGAAAATGTTGAATTCATACATGTTTTTGTTTTAAGAACATGTCTCTAACGCGTCATGATACAAGGTGACCTCTTACTATGCTAGTTGAGTGGCGTTGTTTGCAAGAATGGCTCAACAAACTGGCATAACATGAAGCTTTTATGATGGCACAAAGCTCTCCTCTAGCAATGTGGATCCCACTATACCAAAAATCATTATGCTAACATGGGGAGATCCCTAGTAGGACAATACAATAGCTTTTCATCAACAACACACCCTTTCCTAACATGAGGGCACCCCCACCAAAGATGTTTTTATGTGATAGGTCACCCCATGAGCATACTATGTCATGGAATGGATGTAAGAACTATGACCGCACTACCCCTTGGAAGTTGTTCACGAATGTATATCAAAGTTAATGAGAAGAAATTTGGACCTTTTTGTTTGCTGATGTTTAGGAGCACTCTAGATCTACCATATTTTAGATTGTTGATAAATTAAATAAGATTTGTAGTCATTTAAAGTGTAAATTTATTTTTGTAAGATTATACATGAGAAGACATGATAAAGTACAAGAGATCTTGACAGAATAAACCTCGATGCCATACCTCTCCTTGAACCCTTTGATTTCTATTGTTGTGGGAAGTCCAAGGGAAGCCTATTTTCAAATTTTTAGCAATAACGTTTTTTTGAAGGAAATTTTGGTTATTTTAAAGTTTGTACACAGTCTAGGAGTTTATTCTGATTGTTTTCCTTCAATTTCAAATTTTGACCGAGGCCACTCCTTGGAAGCCACTTTTGAAGGTGTTAGGGCGAGATTTTGGGAAAGTTTTGTATGTAGGAAAGACAGACCTTAACACAATAAAAAACATTGGTTCTTTGAGTATTTTCAGATTCCATGGTTTTAATGCTCGTTGGAGCCTGTAGATTAAGGAAACAATAAGAAATGTCTGTTTTACATCACTTTTTTAGAGATTTCCAACTTGCACATTGATTTTTGGAGAATCCGAGCAAGATATGATTTTTTTGCATTACATGATGGCCGAAGAGCGTGACGAGATGAACAAATTCATGTGAGACAAGCACAGATAGATTCGAAGCTGATTAGAAGCTAGAAGCTGTTGAAAACAGCCTAAAAGTTCAACACTAAATTATATTTTTAATGCTTGGTGATTCTTGTGTGTAAAAACCATGGGCAATTTTTTGGAATTGGGGAGGGCAAATAAACTTCTTTTTTAAGTGGACGTTTTTTTAACTTTAGAAGCATGCAATCCTAAGAAGAGGTGGGGGTGACGGCGGGGCCGGGGGGTGGGGTTACGGTTGGGAGCTTTCACTCCAGCACCTCTCTCTCTCTCTCTCTCCCTCCCTCCCTCGCACGTCCCTCTCCCTGTGTGTCTCTCTCAGTTTTGAACCTTCTCGCCTTCCTTGCTGCCTCCATAGCCATCGAACTGCTGTGTTGGAGCTCTCTCTCTCTCTCTCTCTCTCTCTCTCTCTCTGTGCAAATGGATAGTAGCGCAAGAGATTACTGTCTTGGTGATGCTCAGGACCTTTCTTTCGATGACATAGAAGGTGATGCTCAGGACCTCTCTTTCAACGAGGTAGAAGGTGATGCACAGCTCCTCTCTATCGACGAGATGGAAGGTGATGCACAGTTCCTCTCTTTTGACGAGGTACAAGGTGGCCCAAGCAATGTTCAGCAGATGCACATCAATTCCATTAGCACTAGTATTCCAGCCGGTAATCAGGCTTTTCTTCGTGATTATTGGTTGCAAAGAAACGCGCACGGAGAAGCAAGGAAAGACATCCTACGTCTGCTCTTGGATTACGGGAAGCCAGGTCAAGAAAGAACATTTGTGCAGCGGTGGCACGATGTTGGCGCAAGCAAACAGTAGGGATTGCAAAGAATGAGCATAAGGAAATATTCCGGCAACTCGTGGACCACCAAACATTTTCCTTGCTGCAACCATCAAATTTCAGCAAAGTCGAAGACACTGTTGTATCGGGTGTGCGCAACACTTTGACTCAAATCAAGGTCCCTCATTCAGCAAGTGAACTTTTTGTAAAGAGAAGCTCTTTGGCAATGATTCTGAACAATAGTACAAACTCACAATCAGTAAACCAATCCAGAATGGCTAGTATCTTGGGGATCCATCGAAGGAATATAGCTGCAGCAAGCTCATGGCTAGAGAATAAAGATGAAGATGAAGTGTTGCCATTGAGTGCTTGTGAGAGACAATTGCCACGAGGAACCATTATTACCAATGAAACAAGAGATTTGGTGTATGCCTTTTGGACATCAGAGAGCAGAGTTTCACCCAACAAGAAAGACATATGCAAGATGAGAATTCGAAGGAAAAGTGTCGTCAAACATCCTATACATCTACTCGACGAATCTCAGGTACCAACAACTTCTAGTAATTGTACATCTTGTTTGGTGCTACTTAAGGCTTATTTGGTCCAGACAGTACCAAATTTGGTAGTCTGTTGTACGGCAGAGGGTGTTTACAGTACCAAAGAATATCCATAAAGTACCAAATCCTAGCTATCGACTGCCAAAGCCTATCCATAGAGTTTAAAACCCTCTCTATAGAGTACCAAAACCTAATTATCCAGTACCAATGCCTATGTATAGAGAACCAAAAGTCTATTTACAGAGTACCAAACTCAACGGATACCACCAAAGCCTCTCTGTAGAGTACCAAATCCTAACACTATAGGACTAGGATCTATTTACAGGGTACCCCACACTTCTGATAGTACGAAGCCTATATGCAGAGCACCAAATCATGTATATCGAGTACCAAAGGCTATCTATGGAGTACCAAAGCACATCTGTAGAGTATCAAATCCGGTGTATCTAGTACCAAAGCATATGTATGCAGTACCAAAGCAGATCTGTAGAGT
This sequence comes from Adiantum capillus-veneris, assembly GCF_014529385.1. Taxonomy (NCBI): domain Eukaryota; kingdom Viridiplantae; phylum Streptophyta; class Polypodiopsida; order Polypodiales; family Pteridaceae; genus Adiantum; species Adiantum capillus-veneris. Next base: position 160,905,588 of record NC_140935.1, read on the forward strand.
ACCAAATCCGGTATATCGAGTACAAAATCCTAGCTATCGAGTGCCAAAGCCTATCCATAGAGTTTCAAACCCTCTCGATAGAGTACCAATACCTATTTATCCAGTACCAATGCCTATGTATAGAGAACCAAAAACTATTTACAGAGTATCAAACTCATCGGATACCACCAAAGACTATCTGTAGAGTACCAAATATTCTCTGTAGAGTACCAAATCCTATCTGTAGAGTATCAAAGCCTATCACTATAGGACCAAAGTCTATTTACAGGGTACCCCACACTTCTGATAGTACCAAAGCCTATATGTAGAGTACCAAATACTGTCTATCGAGTACCAAAGGCTATCTATAAAGTACCAAAGCACATATGTAGGGTACCAAATCCGGTATATCGAGTACCAAAGCCTATCTATGGAGTACCAACTCAGATCTGTAGAGTACCAAATCCAGTATATCGAGTACAAAATCCTAGCGATCGAGTGCCAAAGCCTATCCATAGAGTTTCAAATCCTCTCGACATAGTACCAAAACCTATTTATCCAGTACCAATGCCTATGTATAGAGAACCAAAGTCTATTTACAGAGTACCAAACTCATTGGATACCACCAAAGACTATCTGTAGAGTACCAAATCCGCTCTGAAGAGTACCAGATCCTATCTGTAGAGTACCAAAGCCTACCACTATAGGACCAAAGTCTATTTACAAGGTACCCCACACTTTTGATAGTACCAAAGCCTATATGTAGAGTACCAAACTCATCGGATACCACCAAAGACTATCTGTAGAGTACCAAATCCTCTCTGAAGAGTACCAGATCCTATCTGTAGAGTACCAAAGCCTACCACTATAGGACCAAATTATATTTACAAGGTACCCGACACTTCTGATAGTACCAAAGCCTATATGTAGAGTACCAAATAATATCTATAGAGTACCAAATCTACGGTACCACATTGGGAACTTTTTGGTACGTTGAACTTGGGTGCACGTTTGTCCACTATTACAGTACCAAATTTGGTACTTTTGGGTACTATTGAACTTGGGTGCACATCTGTCCAATATTATAGTACCATATTTGGAAATGTTGAAAGCCAGTTTTGACACTACTACAGTAGTGAAATTTTACCAGTACCATGATGTTGGTTTTTTTCTGAATCTTTTTGTTTTTGTGCCATAGGTTGAGCTGTACCAAAGATTCAAGAAGGCTCACCCAACAGTGGTAGCTTCTCTTAGATGCTTCGAGGCATTGAAGCCATACTTTGTACGGAAGTTGAAGGACAGAAATACTTGCTGCTGTGTGGTTCATGTGCAGATGCTCTATTTCAAAGCGGCCCTTAATCAAATGCGGCAGAACAAGTTCGGGCACCACGGAAAAGGTCACCTTTCCACTTGCTCCATTTGTTGCAGAGGTGATGAGAGAGGAACGTGTTTTGCAAACCAAGCAGTGTGTCAGCACATCACCGTTATGTGGGAATCCATCATGTGCCCAAAGCCTCCAAATTGTGAATACCATGCAAAGAAATGCTTGATGGGGGACTGGTCACAATGTGGAGTATGGAGGTTGACATTTTGTCCCGATGAGATAGCAGAGGATAGCAAGGAGGTGTCTGTGAAGGTTTTCATGGAGGTTGGAACAGGACAGGTTCACAAAGGTGGGAGTGAGAAGAAGAGAAAGGACTTGATTGTGCAACGGATGAAAAGTGGGACTTTTCTTATCCTATTTTCAGCCCATCTGATAGGCTTCATCAGGCACAACTTTGTCTTCTGCTGGCAAGGCCAACAATTCAAGGACTGTTTGCAAAGTTTTCCTAGAAATGTTGTAGTATATGTTATTGACTTTGCGGAGAATTATTCCTTTAAAGTTCAGAATGAAATTCAATCAATGCATTGGTGGTCTACCCAAGTCACAATACTTGTGCACATCACTTATTTAAGAAATGCAGCAGGTGGTACACAGAAGATGCTACACTTCTACCTATTGGATGACAAGCAGCATGACACATTGTTTGTACAACATTGTTTCTTGCTGCATGACAAGTGGCTGAAAGAACGAGGACATTGTCTGCAACAACATTGGGTTTGGTCAGATGGTGCTGCTTCACAATTCAAGGCCCATAGACCTTACTATTTTGTGGCCAGGTACTATCAAATGACAGGCTTGCACATGATTCATAACTTCTCTGCATCCGGCCATGGAAAAGGTGAACATGATGGGGCAGGGGCAGTCATCAAGAGAACTTTGACGCATGAGGAATTGAAACCAGATGGTTGGCATATGAAGTGTGCAGCCGATGTTGTCAACTTTTTGAAAGCAACTTTTCAGCCAAGAGAACAGTCTCAGAGGTGTAATACGCAAAGAGTCTTTTTTCTTATTGGTGCGAATGAAGTGCAGCGCAATCTGCAATGGGACTGTGAGCGCATCGTTGGCTTCCGCTCATTTCATTGTGCTGATGGCTATTCACTGGACAACCACACCGCCATACTCTTTCGATCACTTTCATGCTTTTGTGATCCGTGTATGCGTGGGTTGTGGAGAAGATGCAGGAACAAAATGCACATTGAAGAATGGAAATATGTTTGCATCAAACCCTTGCTAGAGTCCGGGGATACAATTAGGGATGACGAATCAGATGACGAGGAGGAGGGTGGAGATTCAACATCGATTCCGATGAGCCAAGTGTCCAACCTGCCACTATATGAAGGATGCCCTGAAATGTTAAGTGGCATGTTGTCCATAGGGGATAATTTTGCAGTAAAAGCAGCTGAGGCAAACGAAGACTTCTACATTATCAAATGCACAGAAGTGTTGTACCAAACGGTGAAAGCACAAAAGGATAAGTGGCATAAAAAAATTGTTAGAGGAGGGAAGGTTGTTGAAGGCTTTTTTTATGGCCAAGTTGAAGGAAAAGCTGATACATACCGTCTATTGGATCACACATCTCCGGTAATGATCTACTCACATCTTGTTAGGGCCATACGTTTCCCGATGGAGCCTATTGCAGGATCCCTAGGTCAAATTTTACAATACAAGTTGTCTACTGAAGTATATGAGAGGATACACAATAGCATGCCATATCATGATGATGAGAGTGACGAAGGTGCATCCATGTTACTTGAGGGCAATGAGAAGCCCTGATTGAACTGAATCCGGTAGTCAATAGTACCAAATCTGGTAGTCAACAGTACCAAGTGTATTCCGCACTATGTGCTTTTTAGTGATTGAGTCAACTTGATTTTTTGGCCGTGAGCTTTATCTGTTCTCTCTATCTAGTTCTGTGTTGGTATGTTACCTTTCATTACATTACTGTTTCAGTTGTCCTCACTATATGTGCATTTGGTACATTTTGGTACAGTTGAACTTGGGTGCACGTCGGTCCACTATTACAGTACCAAATTTGGTACTTTTTGGTACTGTGTTGAACTTGGGTGCACTCCTGTCCACTATTACAGTACCAAATTTGGTACAATTTGGTACTCCTTGAACTTGCTGTATCACTTATGGTTTACTTTATTTCTTGGTATTTTTCAGTTTGTCTATTCGTATTTGATACGACCACCTTGAACAATGTCTAGAACTACGTTGATAACATGAAAGGTATGCCAAACATAGATGCTATCTGCCTCAAAAATTAAAATGTTGGGCAACATGGTTAGCTCCAAGAGGTTTCAACAGAATTAGTTAGAGGTTTCAACAGTAGAGATCAAGATACCAAGACAGTCTGAACAAGAGAAGTGGTTTCCATTATGTATAGTATCGGGTTACAAAATTCCACTATTTACATGATTATGGAAATCTGCTACCTCGGGGGATCAAATTTATAGGATTACCCCTCCATCTATATGAAGTAATCAGTAATGTACCCAGAAATATCGTCTTCAGTGTCAAAGACTGGGTTTTTGCGAGTGTACGCTATTGGGTACCGATCCCTTATCCACCCGAGCAACCAAGGCAAAACAAAATCCAGCAAGTAAAATGGGTAATCGTTTACTACTACCATGGGATCGTATGATCGGATTGCTATACAGTTTTCATAGTCATTTTTAAGAGACTTGTATCTACAATCATCTACAAGAATAGTGTTGTTGGCATCGTACTTCGGGTGCCTTGCCCACAGCGTCCATAGCTTCTTCAGGAAAATGGGCTTATCGCCCATGTGTTTGGGCACAACCGGCACCTCCGACATATGGCCCTGCCATATTTCATAGTCCTCTTGGGAGAGAATATCTGCTAATGCCAAAAAACGAGGTTAGAGGTATGCGTAACTTATGTCCTGCAACATTCAAAGCGGGCATGCTTTACCTGCAAAATATTTTTGCCTTCTATGGTTGGGGAAGCACGCATTCACCATGTGTAACAGTTTTTCCCTTCTACAGCAGGACCACAACACTAGGCTGGCTTTCTGTTTAAGCCGTAGGATGAACTGCTCCGCATCCGGCCTTACAAGACAAATTACATTCCCTCCGAGATGGACTACCCGTGGCATGCGCTCCTTTGGCAGGCACTCAAGTTCCTCAGGGATTTTGCTGCAGCTGGTTAGTAGCACGCCATTAAGATTAAGCACAATCATCCGCCCACGTCTAGCAGCCACATCAGGCTCCAACAATGTGCTTGTCGGTGTCTCGTCTAGCCACCAACTTACTACAACACCAAAAAACATAATGAGTGGGGACAAATACACAGTGCAAACATCATATCTAAAAGTAAAAACTGGTCCAAAAACTATCAAATTTGGTACTGTATTGCACAAGTGATAAGGACTATCCGAAATCGCAAGTTCAAGAAATACCAAATTGGTATTGTAATAGTGGACAGACGTGCACCAAAGTTCAACAGTACCAAAAAGTACCAAATTTGGTACTATAATGCACATATAGTGAGGACAACTGAAACAGTAATGTAACGAAAGGTAACATACCAACACAGAACTAGATAGAGAGAATAGATAAAGGTCAGGGCCAAAAAATCAAGTTGACTCAGTCACTAAAATGCACAAAGTGCGGAATACAATAGATTCTCACTGGCTACAGTTTGCATGCACGGGATAATTGATCATGGGCGCGATTGCGCTTCTTTCTCTGCAAACAGAAAAGTTCCTACAGGGGCACGGAATCAGGGGAATCACCTCTCCGCTTCGAAACAGCATTGGCAGCAATAGAGTCAACGCCCCCATTGGTGCTGTCCACAACAGTATCGTTCACAAGTACTTCTTCCTGCTCATCCTTGGCCTCCCTCCGATCTTTGTTGCCTTTTGACCCCTCTTTGACCTCCCCTTCACTCCCCTTTGTGGTTTCCACCCCCTCCCCAACACCCCCCTTTGTGGGTTCTTCCTCTCCCTTCTTGGCCTTTGCTTCATCGAGCTTTGTGTTGGTAGCATCCTGGCTTTCCTCCGCATCCAGCTCCACAACAACAAGGACTTTACCTTCCTCCTTGTCCTTAGTCTTTTTACCATCTCTGGCCTCCTCCTCAATTTTACTTTCGTTACCACCTGTCTTTTTATCATCTCTGGCCTCCTCCTCACTTTTACTTTCGCTGTCACCTGTTGCCTCACATCTTTGTCCCGTCACATTGTCTTTCCCTACAGAATTACCTTGCTTCAGATCGTGGAGAACATCTAATATCTCCCTTGGCACCTCATCCACGTCCCATATTCGACTTGCAGCTGACTTTGTGGCGTGCTGGTCAGCAACTACAGCATCTTGCTCCTCTGCAAACACAAAGAAAGACAGCACATACTAACTTGTATGAAAACCTCACTGAGTTGCAAGTGCGCATATGTATTAAAAAATGCACAGATACTTACTCTTGACAACTTGAAGCCCACTGGCCCAGGACTTTGCCAAATCAGAGATTACCATATTACAACCCGGCTTGACACACTGATCCCTGCTTTGTAATAGAGCACTGAAGCACAAGGGATGATACTGGTGTCGGCACTCTAGCATGAAGGTTCCGACTACATGTGCGCACTCCAAGGGCTCACCGCATGCAACACACATACCAAACACCGGGATCACATTTATCGAATCATTAACCTGGGGCCTAGGATATAGTAGGAACCTCTTCCCAAGCCTGATATCAGACAACATCTCCTTCACAAATAGGGTATGCTCTTGACCTTCCTTCCATTTTTTCTCCAGAGTGTCATACTCAGCCTGTTGACAACCAACGGTCCCAATTAGTTTCAAAAACTACCAAGAAGTCATACCTTGACTGGTACTTCTAAGTATTGTACTACGAAACAGAACCCAAACTACCAAAACCACCAAAACTACCAAAAACTACCAAACTCGGGAATCATATAGTACCAAAAACATATAAATACCCTCAATGCAGAACTAAACTACCCAAACCTTATCAAAACTGCCAAAAGCCACTTTTTGCAGCACTTTCAAATAGTACCTAAAAGTACCAGAACTACCAAAAGCCACTTTTTGAAGCACTTTCAAATAGTACCTAAAAGTACCAAAACTACCAAACAAGCTTTTTGCATCACTTTCAAATAGTACCTAAAAGTACCCAAAGTACCAAAACTACCAAAATCAAACTACCAAACAAGCTTTTTGAAGCACTTTCAAATAGTACCTAAAAGTACCAAAACTACCAAAATTGAACTACCAAACCCACTTTTTGCAGCACTTTCAAATAGTACCTAAAAGTACCAAAACTACCAAATCAAACTACAGAAGCCACTTTTTGCAGCACTTTCAAATAGTACCTAAAAGTACCAAAAGTACCAAAACTCCCAAAATCAAACTTTCAAATAGTACCAAAACAACCAAAACTACCCAGACTACCAAAGAAACACTTTTTGTAGCACTTTCAAAAACTACCAAAATTACCAAAATCAAACTACCAATTACACTTTTGCAGCACTTTCAAATAGTACCTAAAAGTACCAAAACTAGCAAAACTACCAAAGCTATCAGAATAAAACTACCATAACACCTTTTGAAGCACTTTCAGAAAGTACCTTAAAGTACCAAAACTTCTTCATAGTACCAGAAATACCAAACCATAAGACAAAAAAAACCATAAACTACCTAGAATAAAAACAGTTCTACCATGAGAACCTAATACTACCAATCCCAACAAACCAAGCATAAACAGTTCTACCATGAGAACCTAATACTACCAATCCCACCAAACCAAGCATAAACAGTTCTACCAAAGGTACCTAACACTACCAATCCAACGAAACCAAGCATAAACAGTTCTACCAAAAACTCCCAAAACTACCAGTACCTGTTGCTCTAAAATCTCCTTGTCGAGCAATGACGTATCTTCACTGATTCCGTATCGACGTAGCATCCTTTGACAGGAAGCCAAATCAGCTTCTATCACATTGATTTCTGCGTCATCGCTAGTGTTGGCCTCTCTCAGTGTTTCCAGTTGGGTCTCATATTCCTTGATGTCGTCCATAATCTGCTTGACAAGTTTATTGGAACCCTCTGCCCTCAAGAGTGTTTCCTTCTTCTGCTTCAGAGACATTGTCAGCTCTTTCAGCCTATCGGCTACCCCGACACATGTCCGAGGGACTCTCCCAACCATAGCTTCAAGGTCCGCAATATAATCAGGTGTCTTCACCTCATGACGCTGTGGGGGGACTTTCTGTGTAGGGGGCATACTACCGACTGGCGTAAGTCGGGGATTCTTGGTATTTGACGGGTGGCCTCCTTGGGACGCATCGTTTGCCTTTCGCCAATTCTCAACCTTCTTTTCCAAGCCTCTTGGTCGGGAGGAACACATGTTGAGTACACTCTCACCAAACCTGGCCCATGCAACCCTATGGCCCGCAGGGTCCTTTGTGGCTGCATGACACTTCTCATATGCAAAGCAGCGGGCAAATTTTGTAGTGATCTCCCTACATGATGGTGGGGCTTGGTCCCGGGGGATTCACTGTGTTTTTCCGTATGGTACCACGTGAGTGTACAATAGGGGGGTTCTTAGATTTTGTACATAAGCGTATACAATAGGGGTAGCCCCTCATTATTTCATACTCATACCGTACACATAAGGGATGGGGGGGAGGAGGGTGGTTACATTGGGGCTCCATTCAACTACCCGAGCCACCTTAAATACATCAGTAAGCCTCTCTCTCTCTCTCTCTCTCTCTCTCTCTCTCTCTCTCTCTCTCTCTCTCTCTCTCTCTCTCTCTCTCTCTCTACATCGATAATACTTTCATGGCGTGGTGAAAGTAAGGACAAACTTGAAATTCTCTTGTTTTTTTGGTCAAAATTAGAAGCTTTTGTCGGTAATTACATTAAAACTTATGTAAATTTCCTCGTTTTCTTAAAGCCAAGCTCAAACCCCTCTAATTTGTCAAAATACCCTTCAAATTTTTAAAATTCCCAAAGTACCCATGTATCTATTTTGGTTGGAGTGATCAACCTTTTCTAATTTTTATTCCTTTTTTACAATTGAGATGCATTTTTGAGTGGTTAGCATGTAATTTGTCACATATTACGTCACAGAATAGGTGATTATGTCCACAAAGATAACACATTAGTGTAGTCATCAACAAAATGTCAATCATTAAGGAACAAGAATACATCCTAATTCCTCTCTATCCGGCCATACATTGGCTAGAGAGAGAGAGAGAGAGAGAGAGAGAGAGAGAGAGAGAGAGAGAGAGAGAGAGAAGAAGAAGAAGAAGAAGAAGAAGAAGAAGAAGAAGAGAGTTTTAACATCGTAGGAAACTATCCCAAGATACCTTAAAGATCTAGTGTTAACCCTCACGGCACACGGACACCCTATGATCTATAAAGTGTATTGTTTAGAGTCAGGTATCGGGCTTGTCGGACCAATAGGAACAAGGTAAGGGTGATCGCCGATGACAGGCGCACTCTAACTGGAATATTCAAGGAATTAGTTGGCTAAGTATGGGCGCCCAAGTGTGAATGGGGTGAGCTCATATAAAAGCCACTAAACCTAATTTTTACTCATTCTCTCATTGTGCAATAGAAGCCGCTCTTGCTCCATCTCCACCTTCTCCTTCACCATCTCCTTGTGTGTGTGTGTGTACGTGAGAGAGAGAGAGAGAGAGAGAGAGAGAGAGAGAGAGAGAGAGAGAGAGAGAGAGAGAGAGAGAGAGAGAGAGAGAGAGAGAGAGAGTGATCGAGCGTTGCGGCGGCACAACGGCGGCGAGGCGGTTGAGCGCGGCATAGCGGCGTCTCCCTCTTCTTCGCGGCGCGGGAATCCTTCATTCACAACTACGCAGGAAGGTGAGTGACACACCATTCTTCCTTGTGAGCTTGTCTGTTGTATGACTGTGTGTTAGGAGCCTTTGTGGCTCGCACACGGCGCGTAGAAAGTCCCTAGCCGTGACATTTTTGGCACCGCTGCTAGGGAGCTGCTGCGCGTGAAGCTCCAATGGCGACCTGTAAATTGTATTGAAGCTATTTTTTATGTAGGAAAGGCGCGGCTTAAGTTTGATTATTGTTGTTATGCAAAAACAGTAGAGAAAGACACAATGTTGTTGACTGCATTCAAGTTTTCTGTGTTCTGTTAAGCTCTGTTTTGCTAGTTCTATTAAGCTCAGATTTCACCTTACACAGTTAGCATTTCTTGTGTTTATGCGTTTTCTGCATTTTCTGGTTTGCACTGCACAGTTCTGTCAAGTTTCAATTTTTTGCATTTTCTGGTTTGTGCACACTTAGGCGCACAGTTAGTTAATTAAGTAGGTTAGTAATTAGGTGAACCACTGATTAGCAGGTCAGTAGGTAGGTGAGACAGTAAATAGTTAGGTGAGGTCAACGCGCACCAAAACGTGTACCAAATAATATCCAACAAAATAATAATAATAATATATATATATATATATATATATATATATATATATATATATATATATATATATATATAATAATAAAAATAAAAAAAAATGAAAAATAAAAACGTGAGTGAGGGGGAGGTTATAAAATCGAAAAATAAAAACGTGAGCGAGAGGGAGGTTATAAAAACGGACGGGTTGGTTTGTATAAAAGTGAGATCGGGATCATTTGACCCAATCCCAATCCCAAGCCCAGCCCAAGCTCTGTCTCTGTCTTGTGATGTAGGGTAGTCTCACTCCTATATATATAGGCTAGACTCACAAGGAGGGAGTGAGGAATGTGGGATAAGTCCTACACTCTCCTCTCCTTCATTGCACACTAGGACTTGCTATTTGGAGCCTAGTTTCCCAGCTAGGAAAAGACTGTTTCGGGCTTTTCTGGAGCAAAATAGAACCAAACGATGGGCTGTAAATCACAGCGCGTCCCTCCTAGCGATACGCTCGTTTCGAGCTATCACACGGCCCATTCCACGACACGCTCTAAAAAATCTAGCAAAAAAACAAACAAAAAACACGCAAAAAACTAGTCACAAGGCCTCCTAGAGCAGCTTTTTGACACCTTAGGGTATCAAAAGCACATGCACTTACGCTCTGGGCGGGTGCTAGAACACGAGCATATTGAGGGTGCCTCTGTTCATACGGACACCCATTACCCATCCACGATAGGCTCTAGACCCTCAGCGGGGACACAAGGTAGCACCACCCAAGACCTTAAAATAGCCGCTAGTGATTCCTCCTTCGACTCAGAAATCATGGAAGCATACCCTACCCAAAACACTGAGAGAGAAGGCCATGCACCTCCCGAAGCTCCACAGCCCAGTACTAGTATGTTTAGTCGTTTCATGGAAACATTAGGTAGAGCTACTCGCTCGGAACCTGATGCAAATGAAGCACACGAAGGGGGTGGGGAAGTGGACTCTCCTTTCACATAGCACGTGGACCCCACACCCCCAAAGAGTGTCCATGTGGATATCCTGCCAACTTCTTACTAAGAAGGCCCTGTTGAGCTGCCTCCTTCAGAAGCTCCCTCTAGAGTACTGTTGGTGACAAGTAAAACCATGGGGAGCAACATTGCTTCTACCTCACAAGAAACCGTTAACACGTCGACTCTAGAAGGATTGTTCATTAATGATCATTGGACATACGACCTCCACACTGAGGTGTTGACGGATCTACACTCTGGCCATGCCTACCATGTAGGATGGATAAAGATTGTACGATCCACCTCTAGTGCCACGAGCATCGAAGATCAACAGAAAATGATCTGTAATGTTATCCATGGCATTATTCAATTAGAAAGGCAAAACCGAGGGGTAAATATACTCTCAACTGGCCCCATGAGATTTCTGGATACGAGCAAGGCTCAACAGCCTACTCTATCACAAACGGAGACTCCTCTAATGAGTCCCATGGACCCATCTTAAGTCATTTCACCTGGGGTCTCTATGCAATCTAAGCCTCCGAGCGACAACTTTAGCTTCCCTAACTTGGCTCAACCCTCTATTAAGGAAAACACAGTGCTCACTCCAGGGATAGACCTGACAGAGAATGTACCGATGACATCTACGGTTAGCGCAGTGCCACTACCTAGTGTCGTAGTACCTAATATGGGGCCTCGACCGTATGTGCCTCTAGCCCCTTATGCACACATGGCCCCCACACCTCCAATTGTACCACTTGTTTATGCTCCTCGAGTGCCACTCCCTAGCCCTTATCCGAGTGGACCTATGCCCCGTTATGTTCCATATCCTGCATCATCCACACATATGCCAAGACCGGTACCCGTCCCTCTCCCACATATGATTCCAAGAGTACCTCCACCGGCCCTGCCTCCTCACATAGGTGACTTGGCAGCGTTTTCTCAAACCATAGGTCGATCTATCGTGGAAAATATGTGTCATGCATCTGATAGAGAGCCTAGAAGTAAGGCAGTACAAATTGCTAAACTCACGCAAAAATTCAATGGGGACGAAGATGCTAGAAAACACATTGAAGTGTTTGAACAAGTATGTGATTCCTTAGGGGAACGCAACGAACTACATAAGTGCAATGCCTTAAGCTTGTCATTAAGTGGGAAGGCTGGAGATTGGTATAGAACCCTAAGGGTGGACGAGAAAAAAATCTACCCTACCCTTCGAAGGTTGTTTCTAAAGGAGTACATACGAGAAGGTGTGCTTTGGGGTGTAGCATCTCAGCTACAGAAGGCCGAACGTAAGGAAGGAGAGTCAGTAAGGGACTTCATTAGTCGTCTAAAGCACTTAAACTCTCGCTGCCATGTAAATGAGCGCTTCAACAATAACCAACTGCTTGATCAATTCATTCGAGGGTTGAGGAATGAAGGAATCTATAATGTACTAGTGATTAGAGGTATCACAACCTGGGAAGATGTCACTGCCAATGCAATCCAATTAGAGGACAACTTGATGATAGCAGGCATGAGGGTGTCTACTGACACGAGATCCACTAGCTCACAAGCCATTGAGTATGAACCCATGACTGCAAAGCCCATTGCCAATGAGCCAAAGGTATTTGAGACATTCTTGACAAACCTCACCAAGGCAATCCAAGAGTCTCTTAAGGATAATCGACCCCCTCAAAATAGTCACATGTATCCAAGAAGGGAGCAACAATGGTGTTCCATTTGCTTAGGTCCACATAGCACTAGTGAGTGCCCTACGTTTAGAGTAAAATTTAATGGAACTTGCAACGCATGTGGTAGGTATGGTCACCAAGCTAAGGATTGTTTAATGATCAAACGTATGATGGCAAATAGACCACCTGTAGCCTGGACGGATGCGCCTCGAGCTCCTGTATTGATGCCTGCTCCACCTGTTGAGCAACTACCGCAACACATGGTCCCTAGATCTCAAAATGTTGTACAAGCTACACCGCTACCACCTCCTGTGCTAGGACCGCAGCCCCCGCATCCAAGAGTCGCCCCTATGAACCAAGTGGGTTGCGAGCCATCTAATGCTTATGCAGATGGCTATGAGGAGGAAATAGACACTAGTATTGCCTACGGACTTGATACATTGGAAGAGTGTCCTATATACTACATGGAAGATTGTTGGGGGAAAGTCAAGCTGGTTTATCAAGCTGCTACTCTCGCATCCAGAGGTCAAAATATCAACACCCAGGCTAGGAGGCCACCTCTTCAATGCTACGAGTGTGGTGGACCACATCGGGCAGCGGAGTGCCCTATTAGGCTGCAAAAGAATGCTGCACAGATGCAAATGAATCAAGGGAGGACGTCTGCAATGCCAATACTCACATGTAATCATTGTGGCATAGATCACTTGATTTCCCAATGCCCCTATAACCCAAATGCGCCTAAAATCGCACCCCTAAATTTGGTCGAAATTGCTAGTGTGACATCGCCAATACCGCCTGTCGCACCCGCTTATGCGATTACACGGTCCATGCTTCAAGGGCCAGGCCATATCCTCGAAGAGAGAGATACCGCGTCAGTTATCCAAGCAAAGAAAAAGAAGACACGAAGGAAGAGGTCGCAGAATACGGGAAATTCAAAGCCAAGTTCCAAAACAAACATAGGAACAGGAGATGACCCCGTGTATAGGAATGACCTCGAGGATGATTCAGATTCAATCGAGACAATGGAGACTAGAACCAATACCACAAAGGGAAAGACCGACAAAGAAAACCGTAACATGGAACCAAATGAAAACCGAATAAGAGAAAACCATAAAGAGCCTCTGAAAACACCACAAGTGTTTCCAAATCCAATCCAAGACCCCCAAGATAAACCGCAGGGGCAAAAAGGGAAGAATCGTAAAAAGAAGATTGGGACGTACCCAAACCCAGTAGACGAGATTGAGCAGGTGAAACATCTAAGAGGTTTAGTGGAGGAGACTCAAAGGAAACTAGAACCAGAACCCATTCATGTCAAAATTCATGACACAGTGTTTCCCACGCAAGTTCATCCACCCCACATGAACCATAGACCGTTAGCCATACCTAGTATCATCCAAGAAGGGAGTGAGGACGGGACATCAGAAAGTGAGCATACACCTTTCTTGTTGGAAAGGATGTTTAATGAAGGAATACCTGATCCCATTGAGGAATATGAGATTCCATCCTCACCAGTTCCTAGTCAAGGACCTACACCCTGCAAAATGCCAATGAATGTTGCCAAACTAGTGGACTTCATGTCTTCTGAGGTCCGAACCACGATCATAGCAAAGCTGTATGGAGATCCTGAGTTATTCTTTGCACTTCGAGCATTCCTTAATGGAGAGCTACAAACGGGATTACCGCAGTTTGCACAAACAAATAGGCCTGACTCGATTATAATTGATGAGGAAAATCATGTGCAATCACTTGACTTAGATGGACACGAGTCTGTGATCGAGGTACCCATTAACGAATTAGGGCAGTATTTTGAAGGCGACGAGTCTAATGCAACCCTACCCATCACTACCAAGGGATTAACTATAAAGGGAATTCTTGATGGTGGTGCAAGAGTTAGCATCGTTACAAAATATTGTTGGGAATCCATGGGAAAACCCCGCCTCAGTGTTACTAACATTGTGGTAAAGATGGCAAATGGTACCATAGCCAAACCTATGGGGATGCTCAAGGATCTTAAGATCAAAGTTCTAGGACACAAGGTACGACATACGTTCATTGTAATGGATTTCTCTAAACACCTTATGTCATATGAAATGATTTTAGGAAGACCATTCATGAGGGAAGCACAAATGGTTCATGATTGGTCTAAAAATCATGTCTATTTGCAATTCCAAGACCTTGTCCTTAGAGTGGATTTGGTGACTGGTAAGGTACACCCCTTAGGGAGTAAAACCATTATTGATCATCGCTCTGACACCACAGTTCACTCGGCCCCACTACAATATTGTTACACTTGTAAGAAGGATACAGACATTGGCCAAGATTCTCCTTACATGGATGTGTTACCGGGTATGACGGAATCAGACAACTTGGACTGGGTACACCTAGTTGCAACCATAGATACCTGGGGAAATAGAAGAACCACTTGGGTCACACCAGAGGGGGAGTAGGTACCACAAATTGCACCTCTGAACATGATAAGTGCCATACATGCATCTTCTAAGGGCAAGGCAATTGTAGACCAATCTGACAATGACACCGATAGCTCAATAGAAGACTTTGACCAACACGACTCAGACACGGACTCCCAGAGTGAAACGGATTTTGAATCTCATGAATTAGAGAGTGGAGCAAGTTCATAGTCAAAACATTTGGAAGGACCGAGCACATCAACCGATGATAGCTCCTCCGAGAGTGAAGAGGACACCAATGAGGACTCCTTTAGTGAGCCAGATCTAAATGCAAATCAAAAGCAGGTCTCGAATAAGAAAAAGAAAAACTTTAAGAGGCGTCGATATCGAGCCAATGTACGTGCTAGGATAAAAAAGAAGAGATCCTCAGCAGAATGGCTCAGTTATATAGGAGCATGTGATGCTCATCGAAAATTGGTAGACGATTGGGGTGAATATCTCCAAAATGTTATGTGGTGTAGACCACGACCCCATGACATAGCCCAATTAGAGATCATAGACAAGCCAAAGTTGAGCCGCACTGCAAGGAGGCGTCAAAACCAAGAGTTAGCTCGACAACACAAGAAAGCAGAAATAGAAGCACAGACCAAAGCACAACCAGAATCCACAGAGTTGCATCCTGCACCAGAACATTTCAAATCTTACACCACAGGGGAAGCAAAGGTTGTGTACACAAAAGCCCAAAGAATACCTATCGATGGGAATAATGGAATCTATGATGGTCCGGCAATAGTTAAAGAAATAGAATTAGCCGATCCCGGTGAAGAATCAAAACCTGTTTTTATTGCCCAAGACCTCACAGAAGTTGAAGAGGCGATCCTCAAAGAGCTTCTCAAGGAATTCAAGGACATATTCGCTTGGACATACCATGATATGAAAGGTGTTCCACCTTCTGTGGTCCAACATACAATCCCTATGATTAGTACTGCGAAGCCCGTACAACAAAGACCCTACCCGATGAATCCTAAGTACGCAAAGATCATTCAAGAAGAACTAGAAAAGCTTATCAAATGTGGGTTCATATATCCTATTGAACACTCTGAATGGGTGTCTCCAATAGTTATCGTGCCAAAAAAGAATGGGAAACTCAGGGTGTGCGTGGACCTCAAAAAAGTTAATGCAGCTACTAGAAGAGACCATTACCCCCTACCATATTCCGAACATGTACTCGAAAGAGTTGCAGGCAAGGAAGCTTATAGCTTTCTAGATGGGTACTCAAGCTACAACCAAATCACGATAGCGCTAGAGGACCAAGCTAAAACTGCCTTCATCACAGAATTTGGCGTGTTTGCATTTCGTGTGATGGCTTTTGGCTTAACAAATGCCCCTGCTACATTCCAACGATTAATAAACACTGCTTTTAAAGAATATTTGAGAGAGTTTTGTGAAGCTTTCTTAGACGACCTTTGTGTTTACTCTTCTTGGAAAGAACATCTATCATGTTTGCGGAAGGTGTTTGAAAAGTGTAGGTTATATCGTATCTCATTGAACCCGTTCAAATGCCAATTTTGGGCCAAGCATGGAGTTATTTTAGGGAATATAGTATCTAAGAATGGTATCTCAACCGATGAGAGCAAAAATAAAGTGATTCTAGAGTTACCACCACCAACCAATTACAAGGGAGTTCAAAGGTTCATGGGACACGTGGGTTATTATCGACGGTTTATTTTATTTTTCGCTGAGATAGCACGTCCTTTGTACAAGCTTCTCATTGAATTTAAATGGACTGAAGAGTGTGACCAGGCCTATGAACAATTGAAGAAAACACTAGCAAGTGCTTCGATTTTAAGGACACCTAACTGGCATGTCATTTTCCATGTGCATATTGATGCATCAAACTTTGCTATTGGGTGTGTTCTCACTCAACCAGGAGAATATAAATTGGACTATCCCATTAGCTTTGCAAGCCGTCAATTGAACGATGCTGAAAGGAACTACACCACTACAGAGCGAGAAGGTTTAGCAATGGTTTATGCAGTAAAGAAATTTCGCTACTACCTTCTGGCAAACAAGTTTGTATTTTATGTGGATCATCAAGCGTTGCTGTATCTGGTAAACAAGCCATGCTCCACAGGAAGAATCACACGATGGTTGTTAATTCTTCTGGAGTTTGATTTCACGATTGTAGTGAGACCCGGTAAAAGGCACGTCATGGCTGATCATTTGTCTCGCATACCCAATGGTGAAGCCCCTATAGGAGTTGATGATGAATTACCCGATACTTCCCTATTCATAGTTGAGACTATGCCTGAATGGAGTGAGAACATTGTTAACTTTTTAGTTAATGGTTTTCCACCCAAGGAACTTCGTAAGGATATCGCTCGAAGGCTAGTAAAAGAATGTGAACCCTATTGTTTGATTGCCGGAACTCTGTATAGACTAGGCAAGGACGATATTCTTAGGCGTTGTGCCCGCGAGGATGAATATTTGTATATCTTGCAAGAAGCACATATGGGCATAGCAGGAGGACATTTTTCAGGAGACCTGACTGCTAGAAAGGTGCTGCAATCAGGCTATTGGTGGCCAACTTTATTTAAGGATGCATCACTTTTTACAAAAGGGTTTGATGAGTGCCAACGTTACAAGACCACACAGCGCAAAGACAGAATACCCTTACATCCTATTAAAGTAACCCAACCATTTGAAAAATGGGGCTTAGACTTTGTAGGTCCAATTAGTCCCGCAGCTCGCAACACTCAATCTCGATATATTCTAGTTGCTACGGACTATGTAACAAAGTGGGCTGAAGCTAAGGCTTCACAAAAAGCTGACGCGAGGACAACAGCTAAGTTTCTTTTTGAGAACATTATCACAAGATTTGGTTGCCCTTTTGAAATTGTTAGTGATAATGGTGCCCATTTTATAAATGAGGTAATAAGAGAGCTTACCACGACCTTTATGATATCCCACCATAAGTCTACACCTTATTACCTGCAAGCTAATGGACAAGCCGAGAGCACCAACAAGACTCTAATCTCTATTTTAACCAAGATTGTAGAAGCTCATCGCACTGATTGGGATTTGAAGTTGACATCTACTCTATGGGCTTATCGTACTCCTTATAAAGTGGCTATTAATTGTACGCCATTCAAAATGGTATACGGCCAAGAAGCGGCTATGCCTTGGGAGTTTGTCATTCCTAGTCTTAGGGTAGCTTCGCAAGAAGGATGGAATGGTAACCCCTTAACCGAGCGTTTGTATATCTTAGAAAAACTAGACGAAGAGAGACAGTTGGCTGTGCAAAATGCTCTTGTGGAAAAGGATAGGAGAAAGAAGTGGTTTGATCGCCATGTGAAGGACAAGGACATCAAAGTTGGTGATCAAGTCCTTATGTATGGAGTACGTAAAGAGAAGAAAAAGTTGAAATATGCTGGTAAAGGACCATATAGAGTATGTGAAATTACCCCACAAGGTACCTTTCGTGTGGAAACTCTTGATGGAGGTGAAACCATTGGATTCCTCAATGGGAGTAAATTCAAAAGATATTATGATCCTTTAAGCTAAGAAGAACTACGGGCCATTCATCAAAAGAAGGCCGCCAAAGCACAAACCGAGTTAAAGAAGATACAAGCTCAAGCTGAGGCTAAGGAGCGACAACAACGTATAAGACAAAAACGAGAGGCTAACCTTGGAGTCACAAATGCATTCCACGTGGAAATCGAAGAGGATTGGTTGGACTCTGACACACCTCTACAATACCCTATTGAGTTAAATAGTGCCTATGGAAAAGTGCTATATAACGCCTTATTGGACACGGGTGCTAAATATAATCTACTATCCTATGGGGTGTGGTGTCAGTTAGGGAAGCCACCTCTATCTGAGAGTATTATCCAAGTCAAGGGTGTCAACAAGAAAAAAACTACGGTTTTTGGAATTTGGCACACTTCTGTCAGTTATGACAATGGAATTGTAGCTCAAGACTTTTTGGTCATGCCTACTGGAACTATGGAGGGTAATATAAACCTAGGACGCACGTGGATGATAGCCACCAAATGCACTATTGATTGGGGGACTGAGGGTGTCACAACGCAAAAACCAACTCTTATCCCTACCACTCAAGCCATAGTCCCTGAGATGTTGCCTAAGGAAATAAAACCCAAGACATTGCATGTCCAGGAGGTTGAACCATACGTCCCCATAGCCCAACTCTCTAGATCTTCAAATGATGTAGTTGAAAGAAAGCTTGAGACACACAAGAACTATCCTAATATAACAAAGAAAGCATACAAGTGGGTCCCTAAAGCTTCTTTAGTAACCATGGCTGATGCTAAAAAACGGAAGCCTCGTAAGAAACGTCCCACTCGCTCCAAGAAATGTAAGAAAACGTGGCGCTGGATTCCTAAACGACTATTAAAAGCCCAAGGATACTATAAAGGAAATGATCAAATCTGGGTGCCCAAACGTAAATTGTACTCTTACCTGTCACCTGGCCCATGTAAACCCAATCCTATGGCTCCAAAACAAATTGAAAATCGTGGAAAGGAAAAAATCACGGAATGCGACACACCTGCTCCAGAGCTAGTTTGGGTACCAAAGAAAGAACGATTTGTTCCACCTAGCTCAGGAACACGAAAAGAAAATGAAGCTTCTTGCTCTTCATGTAGTTCCTATACGGAAATAGAAGCTTCGACACAACCTCCACCTACCATTGTACATATCCATACAAGCAAGAAAGAGTTTGCACCTCCCATTGTAGATTCACCACCTCCAACAATGTTGCAAATAAAATCATGGGAGAGTACCTTACCACCCTTGCAACTAGATGAAACACATAGGGTGATCGAAAACTATTGGTTAAAGCCTTTACCCATAACAAATTGGAACAATTGGTTTCAAAAGGTGACGACATCATTCCAAAAAGTATGATCTACCCAAGGAAGGGGGGAGTGTTTGCTGACATCCGTCATTCACTTGCTTCCCTCTCAACCTTCCTCCCTGACCTCTCAATCTCCAATCTTAGGGAATGTATATATAAAGCCTTATACTCACAAAAACAAGATAAAAAAGTAAAATAGCAAGAGCCATAACACAAAATAATAAAAACAAATTATACACAAGAACACGACCCTTGTAATATTTGCACTCTAACCATCATCTATTTGCGTGTACAGATATGGCTAGTACGCTAGAGTCATCCACTCCTGCCTTGGGTGAGAGATACCCTCGTTACTTTTCACAAATGTTTCACATGGTCTTTCCAATGCTTGCATGTGAATGGGATTTGATAGGTACGTTAGCATGTGAGAGGAATTTTGAGGAGTTAGAATGGCTGATACGTCTCTTGACCACGTCTGATCCATACTTAGTAGAGAGTGTTTCTCCCATTGCACAAGCTTACCCTTTTGACCAAGATGACTATAGGCGTCTAGTGACCTTCTTAGTAAACATGGGTACCTATGATGAAGAAGAAAATTTACATGACTACACGGATGGCACATATGGTCTCATGGATGATGACTTTGTTTATCTCGACGACGAGGATAGGGGTTTAGCCTTAGGGTTTCCCCCCAACCTCTACAATATCCTATTCCCTTGACTCTTTAGGGGGAGTGCAAATAATTAGGTTAGGGTTCCTTATGTTTTTTGTTGTGTTCAATAAGTGTTGGTACCTTTTCCCACTAATGTGCCTCTTGGAGGTATTCCTTTTGTTTCCTAGTGTGTACAGGAGCGTGTTGCTATTGATAGGATTTGGACCTTGATGGAACCTTTCTCTCGTTCACACTTCAAATCAAGCGCGACCATCAACACAAACAGGTGTTTTATGTCCATTAGCATTGCCCTTATCTTTTTGCATCCATGTTTTTCTGCTTTGATTGTGATTGGTAGCATAATATTCAGCGCATTTTCTTAGTATCAAACATTTAATTCAATGTAATGTTTTGTCATAATCACTTGTCTAGGATTAAAAATCAAGCAGTCCGACTAAGCTAGTTTGACCAAGCTAGGTATTAGAAATCTTCTCTTAATACCATGGGGAATGCCTTCCTAATAAGCAATGGTTACTTAGGTTCTTAATCCGATTTAGGCAGCATTGTGTGAAATGTACTAGGGCTTTCTAGTGGGCTTAACCCTATTGACCTTTAGCTTAAGTATTATAAAGGGAGTTTACTAATGTGATGAGCTTGGGGAGGATAATGGTGTTATATGACCCCCCAAAGTTACAAAATTAAAATGCTAAAAATGAACAAACAAAAAATCAAAGTGCAACAATGTAAAATTTTAACCTGGAAGATAAATCCCTGCTTAAATTGGTACTTCACTCACATGTATCGCCTATGGTACTAGAGCCCTAGAGGTTCCCAGTGTGGGCGCTTTTCCTTGAAAAGCAAAAAACCCAAGGCAGACAAAATAAGCACACACATCAAAATTGAATCAATGTGAAAAGACTTTTGGGGGTCAAAGAAAAGGTAATCAGTCAGGCGATGATTTCATGAGAAATTCCTTTTATCGTAGCTTAACTACAAGGTCTTCTAGGTATAGCCTCTAGTCAGCCCTCGAACATCAAATACTTGGCTCTCGCGATTAAACAACTTAATTGACCAGAAAAAATTGAGAAGTTACCCATGGTATTAATAGTCGAGCTCTAGTGCCTTTTGACAGTTAAATTAGCGACCCCGGACTTGTTTAATTTTTTACCTTTAGATCTGTTTATGCATTTGATTATATTGCAATTTAATGTTTATTGCTGACAAATTGTCTAAAATTCTGTTACAATCAATTTGTCTGTCTAAAATTGCATATGATTTTTAATTGTATATGAGAATGCAATTACTGTGGCAATGTTGTTTGATTTTGCAGTGATTGAAGAAGGCTACGCACATCCATGTCGACTGCTCTTCCATCTCGACGAACGAGCTTCAACTGGATAGCTTCCGAGGACAGAATCTACATCAGGAAGGGGGGCATGTTAACCCTCACGGCACACGGACACCCTATGATCTATAAACGTGTATTGTTTAGAGTCAGGTACCGGGCTTGTCGGACCAATAGGAACATGGTAAGGGTGATCGCCGATGACAAGCGCACTCTAACTGGAATATTCAAAGAATTAGTTGGCTAAGTATGGGCGCCCAAGTGTGAATGGGGTGAGCTCATATAAAAGCCACTAAACGTAATTTTTACTCATTCTCTCATTGTGCAATAGAAGCCGCTCTTGCTCCATCTCCACCTTCTCCTTCACCATCTCCTTGTGTGTGTGTGTACGTGAGAGAGAGAGAGAGAGAGAGAGAGAGAGAGAGAGAGAGAGAGAGAGAGAGAGAGAGAGAGAGAGAGAGAGAGAGAGAGAGAGAGATCGAGCGTTGCGGCAGCACGACGGCGGCGAGGCGGTTGAGCGCAGCGTAGCGGTGTCTCCCTCTTCTTCGCGGCGCGGGAATCCTTCATTCGCAACTACGCAGGAAGGTGAGTGACACACCATTCTTCCTTGTGAGCTTGTCTGTTGTATGACTGTGTGCTAGGAGCCTTTGTGGCTCGCACACGGCGCGTAGCAAGTCCCTAGCCGTGACATCTAGCCGACGAGGAGAGTTGAACTCAAGACCTGTTGAGAGAGAGAGAGAGAGAGAGAGAGAGAGAGGGGGGGGGGTTGGAGAATGTTAAAGCTGGTATTTATTATGCTAGTTCAAATGTAGAAATGACATATGTGAGAACATAGATTTTCACTCTATATTTGTTTCACCACCTTTCATGGAAATGAACTACACCAAATACTTGGACAATACTATAGTGCTCAAAGGGTGTCGGGTACAACTTTACCTATTTAGCTCTTCAAAAGGTAACGCTTAAATTAACTTCTCTATCAGTTGGAACAAATTATTACCTTCTGTTTGATGACACCATTCCATGAAACAATAGTTAGTCTAGTAATGGTTCCTTTTGTGATAAGATCCCATTACCATATTAGAAAAGCTCAAAATATTGTCCAAGCCTTCAAATTTCTCATCAATCGAGCAAATAACGACAATATTATAGGATCATGTTTGACCTTGCCTCTCTTGGAAAACTATGCACATCAAGGTTGCCTCAATCTCTCTCTCTTACTCTGCTAAATCTTCCTCTCTCTCTCTCTCTCTCTCTCTCTCTCTCTCTCTCTCTCTCTCTCTCTCTCTCTCTCTCTCCCTCTCAAATTTGTCTTCATCTTTGGAGACCTCTACCTTTCTCAAAAGTGTGCTTTACATCGATTGAAGAAAGGCACCAACCAACCTTTCATGTGCCAAAAGGGTGACAGCCGACCTCCCCTACATGTGACAGGGTGACAGCCGACCGCCCCTACATGTGACGAACCCCCTACTGGCTCCTCAAAAAAGAAAATAGCCCCGAGCCAAGAATATTCCCTTCTCCCTTGCCTCTACGTGAGCTCCTCCTTCCCTCCTTGGGCAGCCTACCTCCCCACTTTCCCCCTCCTCCTCCTACCTCCGTTCCCCTCCTCTCACTCCCCCATTTCGATGGCACAGGCCTGTTGTTAACCCTTCCGTTACCTCCCTAACCTAGAAGGTTGCAAAACTCCAACCCTAACTTTCTTATTAGAGCATCATAGATCCCTTTCTTCTCCAAAATAACACAAGCCATTCTCTAAGATTTTTCTATTTTTATTTGCCTCCCAGCTATGGCAGAGGTGAGGGTTGAAGGTGTCTGCAAGGTTGAGAACTTAGATAGTGTCGAGCAACGGTGATCCACCTTCCCCAGAGTCCTATCATGCACCCTACACAAGGGAATCTATATATATATATATATATATATATATATATATATATATATATATATATATATATATATATATATATATATATATATATATATAGAGAGAGAGAGAGAGAGAGAGAGAGAGAGAGAGAGAGGCCTCCTCTACAGGTGATTAGCCGTGATGTCCTCCACCACCCTTCTATAGGGTTCTGTTCATGCAATCCCTTGAGTGCCATATGGCATCTTACCTTTCCTAGCACATTCTTTTTATCTACCTATTTTTGCTTCAACCTTCTTTCTAATGAAGCATCTCCAGTCATTCTGTCTAATAAAGCATTAAAAAGGATTGGGTACACCCTATTTTGCACACTTCCCTTTTGATAGAGCGGGAAATCGGCCAGTTTTCATAACCTCTATAGCAGGAGAGCTCCAGGTGGCCATAGCCAAGTAGCTTCTTATCTACTGCTGTCTCACTCTCCTCTCAGCCTTGCCAAGATGCGTGAGATCTTGCACGTGCAGGGGGCCAATGCGGCAAATAGCGACTGGCTTTGCTTATAATTGGGAGAGAGAGATAAGACGATAAATACAGAGAGAGGTCTGTGTTCGGGACGTCCATGATGAGAGATGCCCCAAGCCTTCAATCCTTTCTTCGTCTTTCACACTCTAGCTGAGCGAGCTGCATAGGGCTAGAAGCTCCGTGAGGTTGTGAACTTGTGAAAGAGAGAGTGGGTACGCGACGTACATGAGAGATGCCGATGAATAATGACACTACTGCTCAGTTGCATTAATCAGGCGTTCATATGTCCCCTGCAAATACGAGAATATCTTCCTTAATGAGTCGCAGAAATTTTGGAATGATCGCAATGTTTACATGATTACAGTGTAAAGTCCAGAAGAAACATAAGGTTCAGAGTGCACTACCGACAGATCATGTCATCTTCTTGTACTCAAGAGTATAGTTTGACCGATGGAAACACCTAAGGTTACTCAACAAAGAGAAATGGCTATCATAGTTAAGTGGTCTCTTGTGCATTAGCCACTGCACATGTGATTTATCAAAGCTTGAGAAATCCACGAAGGGCCCCGACATCTTCAAGCACAATGGAGCATGATGTAGTAGCAGCCCTCCTCCTGCATTTCAAGCCTCACATGCAGAAAATGGCATGGTGAGTGCAAACTTTGCTCCTGCAAGGTGAAACTACCAATCGGTGTTGTGTTATGCGTGCGTGCGTGCATGTGTTTTCCTCTTCTTGAGGTTTCCCACCAGTAAAGCATTACGAAAATAATGTGTGTGTGTGATATTTTTATCTTCAATTGCCTCCTTCAATATAGCCTGCAATATAGTTGTACAAGACTCATCACAGGGGTTGTATTCTTGGGCATCAAAATTAATGCATACACTGAGAAAGATATGACAATATGATTGACAGGGAGACTAGTCATCTCTCTCGAGAACATTTCTGATGATTTTGTGTATGTATGATGTTGACAGATAGAGCGCATCACAGCTATGGCAGCCAAGTACATTGGTGACGGTGGGCGACATTTTCTACCTCTTCACCAACAGGGTCAGGAAGCCCACTAGATGCAGCATTGCAGGTCCCACTCCTCACAATGGGAGGAGGGGCTCCCTTGGCCGAGCCAACAATTGTAGAAATAGAGGCACCGCCTTTTGGATTGACAGAAGCCGAAAAGCCCTTGGTAGTAGAATTGGCAGTGGCATCTATGGAAGAGCTTTTACAGGTGGCTCAAGCTGGGGAACCCTTGTGGGTAGCTGGTGGTAGTCAAAAGCCTGGTGCTGTCGAGGTGATGGAACAAGAGGTATACCTTCAGAGATTCCCAAGAGGGATTGGGCCCACGCCTCTCGGCCTCACTTCCAAGACTTCTCGACACACAGGACTGGTCATCATGACTTTTACTTCTCTGGTGGAGTCTTTTATGGATGCGGTATGTTTCATATTCAGGTGCATGCATGGTTTCATAAGGCTGGCACTCTTTCTTTCA
This sequence comes from Adiantum capillus-veneris, assembly GCF_014529385.1. NCBI lineage: Eukaryota > Viridiplantae > Streptophyta > Polypodiopsida > Polypodiales > Pteridaceae > Adiantum > Adiantum capillus-veneris. The sequence continues at coordinate 160,931,158 of NC_140935.1, forward strand.
CTGTGAGAATGCATATGGCTAGGTTGATACTAGGTTGAATATGGCTTGATTAAGAATTGAAGAGTTTTGGTCATATTTCTACTCTACTTATTTGATTTGATGGCACCACATTGGTGTTAGCCTCAGTTGATCCCATGGCTGGAATCTTGTTTAATATAGCTTAACCGTTTCTTGTTTCCAGAATCGTTGGGCTGCAATGTTCTCTTCGATCGTCTCAAGGGTAAGAATAGTGGAGGTCCTTTCAATGGGGGTTGCTGGAACTTATGATGGGGCTATTCAACTGGTAAGTGAACTGGTAAAGAGATGAGTATGTATCTGCTATTATATAATGTCAAGAACTTCTTCTAGGGCAGCCTATGTAGAATCTTTTGATAACCGAGTGTGGTTGGTATTGTCTAGAATCTTCTCTTATACAAATAGGTACTTGGTATGGTGGACTGATTCAATGGACAGTGTTCGAACAGGCCCCTATGGGCAAATCTTCTGCCTTGATAACTTCGTCTTTGGCCAGTTCGGAGTTGGCAACAAGTGGGCAAGGGTCACTACACCAAAGTCGCGGAGCTCATTGATTCTGCCCTTGACGTTGTCTGCAAAGAGGTTGAAAACTGTGAGTGCCTTTAAGATCTCATTCTATCGTTCTTTATTCTATTTTATTATGTGAAATGTTGTACGTCATGCCTTCTTTGCCATTTCTCCAATGATACAGTTCCATCTATGTTCGATATAATGATTCTGTTATCAGTTTTGTTTATATTTGACAATGTAGCTAGCCTCAATCGTCTTGTTTGAAAATAATGTTCACATCTTTCCTCAGTGAAGGTTTTAAGAACAATGTTCAGATCTGTCTTCAATGAAGGTTGTCAGATTTCTTTAAGTGAAATTTTCATCGCTGCTGTTCTAACTTCTCTAGCTTTGTAGTATCCCCCCTCACTTGGCAGACATTGGCTTTAGATCTACGCTCACCACTCCCAGCCAGTGCTGGATTCCAAATTTGTTTCAAGTTAGCAAGGCTTTGCCACAAACTCTTTCTTCAATTCATGTTGATCTATAAATTGTATATTGTTTCTATGGTTGAGATGTTTGTCTATACGCTATGATGCAAGCTTCTGTAGTGGCAAAAGCTTCAATGTCTTCATCATTGTGTCATTAATCCTACCGAACTGGTTGATGGTGTGTTGTATACTTGGAATGTCGGGTTTTTTCTTTCTGTTGTAGCTACATCTCATAAAAAATCTAGCTTTTCTCTATTGATCAATTAAGTCTATGACTGCTTTCTTTGAGGCCTTTGTTTTGTAGTTCAAGTTCTCATTCTCAATAGCTTCCTTGTGCCTCATTTTATTAAGCTTCCTCTTTTTAGACTTCTTCGGCAAGGATGATGACGATGCAAGGAGGAGTGCTAACACTCACGATGGGAGGCCAACACCTTGCAAGCAAAGCGATTGCCAGACGAAGGGTGGGTTCTCAGCTCACTTTAGGCGTGACTCATTTTTACCTGCTCAATGCCCTTAGGCTTTAGCTATGGCGTTCGAGTCCTGACCTGCTAATCAGTGATGTTTAGTCTTGACGTCCTGAACTGCTAGAGCTGGTGTTCGATCGTGTGCTGGCCTCCCATCGTGTGCTGACACTCATGATGGGAGGCCAGCACCTTGCAAGCGAAGCGATTGCCAGACGTAGGGTGGGTTCTCAGTTCACTTTAGGCGTGACCCTGCTCAATGTCCTTAGGCTTTAGCTATGGCGTCTGAGTCCTGATCTGCTAATCAGTGACGTTTAGTCCTGACGTCCCGAATTGCTAGAGCTGGTGTTCGAGTCTCGACTTCTTCCAACACAGCCGCCAACGCTGTTGAGTCCCTAAGCCTCTCGTTGTCTATTCAATGCATTAAATCGGCTTTTAGATCATAGTTTAAGGCATCTATCGGTAGTTACACTAAATCTTGTCACATTTTGTCAAATGTTTTCAAGGCAAGCTCAAAATCTAGCTTAGATTTTGCAAGTTAGTGATACTCACAATTTTGGGTGGTAGTGTTGTGTTAACTCAATAAAGAATGTACTTAATCTCAAACTATATGTGTGAGATCATAGCATTAAAGATTTTAAGATCGTTAATTTCTTTTACATGTAGCTACAAATTTTATAGTCTCAATTTCTCACATGGTCATATGGCTTGACCGGGTGTGTTATCTTGAGCTATAGTTTCTTGCCAAGACACGTTTAGAATACCTTGGGTTTATGTGTCACACATACACAATGTTTTTATTTTGTATATAATTACAAATATAGACACGTCTACCATACGTTGGGTCTATGTGTCACACATACACAATGTTTTTATTTTGTATATAATTACAAATCTAGTCTCAATTTGTCACATGGTCATATGGCTTGACCGGGTGTGCCATCTTGAGCTATCGATTTTTACCTTTAGTTCTTCTAGCTATCTATATGGCTTGATCGGGTCTCTTGAGCTATCCATTCTTACTAAACGTGTAGTTGTGTTTCTTTTTACGATAAAAAGCGTTAAAAGATTTTAAGATGGTTAGTTTCTTTTACATGTAGTTACAAATTCTGTAGTCTCAATTTCCCACATGGTCATATGGCTTGATCGGGTGTGTTATCTTGAGCTATAGTTTCTTGTCAAGACACATCTAGCATATCTTGGGTCTATGTGTTATACCACCACTTTGAAGTTAGATTCATTTGACTCTATTGAAAATGTGTTTGATTTTAACGTGTAAGATAATCCTTAAATCCCAAGTGGGAGCCCAAGATGAGGTGAACATTTTTTTTGGAAAAAGAAATTATGTGATGAAAATCCCATGTGGGAGCCCAAGAAAAGGGTATACTGATTTTTTTTAAGAAAGGGGTCTTCGTACAAAAGTAGACTCTAGCAAAATTTCTAAGATTTATAATTTATGTACAAACTCAAAATTAAATACAAATGGTGCTTTTTTAAGAGTTTCATTTTGCTTAAGCATAGACGTGCATTCATATCACATATAATTTTTTTGGTTCAAAAAGATTAATATTTTAATGGGTTGTTTTGTAATGTGTTTTGATTTGACGAGTGAAGTTTTTCATGGTTGTTTAAGATTATGCATTATTTGTTATTTAGAGAACAATCCATTTCATATGTGTGCCTTAAATCCTAAGTGGGAAGCCTACTAAGTAGGTGGCTAGTATCATATATTTTGAGATTGAGATTTGTATCAGTTTACAAGGAAAATGCTATTTGTTTTTTGACAAATTACATTGAAATGATTGGTTTATTTTAATTTAATATTCATTATATTTGTTGTTTTTCATGGTTTGTTCTCTTAACATCTATTGTAAATGAAAACACACTACAATGTACACTTTTTTTCATTTGCAGTTCAACATGTATTTTTGCAAAAGTACGTGCTTCTAAAATTGTTATGTTACTAGTAGTGGGTCATTACATTCCCTATGAAATCCATATGAGGGGGGATGGCTCATTGCGAGAACGTCCATATGTTGTCCGTATGTAGGGGGATAGGTTAGCAAGTAAGATATCGTACATAGGGGGGTTTTTTTAATTTTGATGCACGTAGGTGACATCCCCCCATTACTAGTAGTGAATCCTCCGAGGGCTTGGTACACCTTATGGAACAGGAACCTCCATTCATCCTGAAGCCGTGGCTGCACGTGATTTAAGTAAATCTTTGTCTTCTTCTGGCTGGAATGCCTGAATACAGCGAGCCACTGGTCATCGGGGATGTCATCTTCTGTAAGATCCTTTGGCAGCACCCCCTCCATGCTCAAACCATACTCATCATGAATCTCTTGTGCTGTATAGCAGAACTTTGTCAAGATAGGGTACTCCTCCATCTTGTTTTTTCCTGTGATGTGGAAACAACACGTAAGTAAAGACATTTCCTCATTATATGCCTCATTTCAGTTGTGCAAAACAAAACACATGGAATGAAATGAATGTATCTCATTCAGGTGACAATTGCAAAATTCAGTTGTGTACAAAGCCAAATTTGGTAGTGGTTAGTACCAAATTTGGTACTAACCAAATTTGGTTATGCTGACATCCCTACTGAGCTTCAACTTTGTGCTATGCTCATACACAACATATACTGATTTTTGCACTTGCATGCATGCAAGTTAGCAATCTAAAGAGCAGCTTATACATGTAACTTTGTAACTTTCCTAAACCCTAAATTCCTAAGAAGATCCCAAACATGCACATGTACTTGCTGCATGCAAAAAAAGCAAATGCAGACCTCATCAGATAAAAGACATGCAGAAGCTTGCATGCATGGAAAAGAAAATGGTAAATCACTAGAAAACGCACAGCTCTCATAGCACCTATCTTTAGATGTTGTAGATGACCGTGGAGTCTCATCATCGGCAAAAAGAGGCCCAGGCTTAAATGAAGTCTCCATGGACACAGCAGGTTTCTCCCTCTCCACAAAGGAGGCCCCCTTGCTAGCCCTCGTATTTGGGGTGTCGATGTTCCGAGGGGATTCATACAAATTTCCCTCCTACCATTCTTTAACATAGATGAAAAAAAAGGTTCCCTCCAAAGTGTGGACATATGTAGAAGTACCAACCAGGTAGAAGCAAAATAGGTCCTTTTTTTGTACCACCAAACCATGCTTTCACTCAGTCCTGGATGGGCATTTCACGCGTCCTTGTGGCCAGTCTTGCTTAGGGCTCTGGGCGCCTTTGCATGGCAAAAATTTACAAAATTATTGTGTATGAGCATGAGATAAGGATGTAATGTTAGATGTACAGAGAGCAAGAGCTCCCCCCCTCGGGCCTTATAATGACAAATAAGGGCTTTTTTTAATGCATGGCCATGAGACAAAGGTGTAGTGTTTGATGTAATCAGAGTAACCCCCCCGCCCCTTTTTCGCTATGTTCAAAGGTCTAAAACATTCACTATGTAAAATTTTCCTATATCATGTGCGTTCACCAGAATGGATTAAAAGTACTCCTTATAGTACTTATATACAGATGTTTCTGTAACTTCACAAGAATATAAAATCCTTCTATTGAAACATGTGCTTTGTTACATATACTTTAGTGAACTCCCCAGGTCAAAGGCCTCACAAATCCTGTGCACTAAACATTCAGCACTAGAAATTGACCAAACAAGGAGCCAATTTTTACTTCCTTGTGTCCACCTCGTGTTCTTGGGAATGTTTTGGTTAAGCCATTTCTTTGGTATTTGAAACCACATGTGACCCCTATTGTTATAGTATCCAACCAAAGGTTTCTTGATTAGATGTTTATATAGGCTCGAGTGGTACATATCTTCTATGTTAACAATGCATGTATCTATAATTTATGTTTACACTTTCTCTATCCAATGAGCTACATAGTAAAAATCAAATCCGCAATTTAACAACTAAGTTCACAAGGTAATAGCTATTGGTATCATCTTTAGCAATACCAAAGAAATAGGTACCAATAGCTCATGAATAGGTATATTTAAGAATGTTTGATACCAGAAACTTGTCAACACTACTCAAAAAGGTGGAAACTTAGAGTCTTTACAATATATGTATGATGAAACACGAGTCAATAATAAGTCACCCCTATACATCGACACCCTTATCTCAAGTTGCCATTTCTCTAAGTCAAGCTTGGCATAGGCATAGTATGGAAACAATAAAATGTTGGAAAGCAAGAATTTAGCTTTCTCAACTTGTGAAACGTTGCTAATGATATATTTTCAACATCCCCAAATGAGGACATCTTGATAAAGGTTATGATCCGCTTTAATAAGAATAACAATTAATGATTAAACTGAAATCAAAATATTGCTTGAATTTCTTCAAAGTGGAGATTAAGACTTGAGACTTGAAATATCTTACATGAAAATCAAAATATCCATGAAGGTCAGCAATATTTCTCAAATCTATATGAAACTCAGTAATCTAAATTAAATACTCTCACTCAATGCGACACCATTTAACAAAAAAACATATTTATATTGCATTTATAGAGGCCCATCCAGCCTCATGAAAATAATTACAAATGGAGAGAATGTTGTTGTTGTTAGGCTTCTCTTACAAGTATTTATCTTCTTCATCTAGAGATTCATATACACTTGAGTATTGTGTGTCTATGACACTAGGAAAAATAGTTATACTATATGGATGACTTTTCTAAGAGATCCTAGAGAGTACCTATTGATTCAAGATTCTACAAAAATTCTACTATTCTTATCAAAATCCTTTAACATGGTAGTGAAAGGTTCCTCACGGAACAAAAATAGAGTGATTTCCATCTTTGCACATTAGGAAAAATATGAACCCCAAAAGGGCCTTGTAAGGATCTCTAATTTTAAGGGACTAAGGCTAAAAATATGTGTGGTTTAGGAGACAACGCCATTGAATGAGGATATTCTCATAGGATTTTTTAGGCTATCATAGGCTTTTTGTAGGTTGAAATAGAGGCTAAGGAAGGAGGATAGGTACATTGTCTCTCTACCCAAAAGAGTGGTGGTCCTTATGACAATAATTACCCTCCCCTCCTTTGTTTTGTCACATCATCAAGGGCGTCTGTATTTTCAGCCCAAAAAAACACTTTTTTCAAAATAATTCTAAAAAACCTCACTTTTACTAAAAACTTCTTCCCAACCTATATATATATATATATATATATATATATATATATATATATATATATATATACTCAAAAATAAATTTTCTCTCTCAAAATCTCACAAACTCTACCTGCAAAATATGAAACTTCCCACTTTTTTTTATTTCCCTCCAAAATCACTCCTCTCTCTCTCTCACTCCTCTCTGTCTCTTCTCTCTCCTACTTTTCAGCACACACTCTACCTCCTTCCCTCTCTCACTCCTCTCCCTCCCTCTTCTCTCTCTTACTTTTCAGCACACACTTCCTCCTTCCCTCTCTTTGTTGCAGGTCCACTCCATAGCTTTGCTGAAGCTCTCCCCCCATGGCTCTCCACTCCATAGCTTCATCCTTCCCTCTCTTGGTTGAAGGTCCACTCCATAGCTTTGCTGCAGCTCTCTCCCCCATGGCTCTCCACTCCATGGCCCTCCTCTCCACTCCGTAGCTCTCCTGCATCTCTCCACTCCATAGCTCTCCTCTCCACTCCGTAGCTCTCCTGAAGCTCTCTATCCCATAGCTCTTCACTCCTTGCCTCTACTGCAGCTCTCCACTCTTTCTTGAGGCCAGCTTTATTCTCCTTGCCATGGAGCTAGGCGACATTACAAACCTCCCATCCACAGCAACATTGTCAAGTTCAAAAAAGATTTCTCTACATGTGTGGTTGCCAAAGGACTTCGCACCCTCAAAGCGTCATTACTTGCAAATTGCACAACAACGCCGTGTTGTAGGTCACACCAATGTGGACCTTTGGGTGCATGGTTGCCTCTACCCTAATGATCCAGCCATCAATGTGTACCCAACATTCAATAGCCTTGCTTCATTCTTACAATATGTAGGTAGAGGGGAGCAAGGTCTTCTTGGATACTGCAAGCGATTGTCAGCTATTGGAGCTGATAGTGCACAATGGTCTTTGCAAAAATTCCACTTCTTTCCCATACCATTAGTGGATTGCACGAAAGGATCTTTCATGCGGATGAGGAAGTGGAAACTCTTAAGCTACAGGTGGAAGAGAAGGATGCTAAGATTGCGAAGCTTGAAGATAAGATCCTGCATCTTAAAAAGACACCCTTAGGTGCAAGGGAACATAAGAGGAGCTTCAATACCATAGAGACTTTAGCCCCCAAAGGTGGTGCTGAAAAAGAAGGGTTACAGCTACAAGGTACATTTTGCTACACTCCAATATGTGTTTCTGTGGTAATGTTTTTGTTTATTCTTGTAGGAATTTTGTAATAATGTTTTTGTCCATTCTTGTAAAAATTTTATCCAAGAGTTGTGTGGTGGCCACAGCCAGGAGGATCGTATCCATTTGTTAAGATTGTGCCTCAAGAAATCGGATGTCGTAGCCCTTTTATGAGCACCCAATGTAGAACATTTAAACAATGCTATCACAAAGGAGGTGATGTGAAAGTTTTCAAATCTTGTGAGCGATGTTGATGTACAGAAGGCTTGTGATGAAGTTGGAATTAGCATTAAGGGATACATTGCCTTATATGGTCTCCTTAAGATGCTTTAAGGGAAAGAGTAATTACTGAGAATGTTTCTCCTATACCACTTAAGGTAAATCTTGTTAAGAGCCTCGAACAAAGACATGTACTTTCGAATAGGAGGCTATTTGCACATAGAGGAGATAATGTCTTCATTCATCTTTACCAAGAAGTCCAAAGGAGTTAAGAAATATACCAATGCAAGCGTAGGTGCAAACACGGGGACAAGGGATTTCCTTAATGTCAAATAATATTTTTGTTGATTTGAGAAGACTTCAAATGGCAATGATACATTTTTATGGTGTACCACCTAATGGTGAGCCTACAATAATGTGTAGTATTTTTTTTCAATTATGATTTTCCTTATGTTATTTTGGACATTTTTCAGTGATAGGCTCAAAGTTGGTGTTTGTGCTCAAGCTAGACGAGTGTCAGATTGTGAAGAAACGAAGATTACAAAGGATAAATATTACTCTCATGAACGAGGCATTATTTCATGCAAAACGTACATCTATGAACGAGGATTGTGCACCATCTTTTAGTGTGCAATCGGAGAAAGAAATTTGGTGGCTTGGTGCTATTGAGGTTTCCAAGGAGACCCATGGAGTGCTTGCTTGGATTTTTGAACACATTCCGTGGATAACAGATGTCATTAAGGCACATCTAGCTAGGGAAAAACTCCAAGTAGATGGCATAGGGGAGTTTGAAGTTGACTGGCACTTATGTGGCAATTTGAAAACAATCAAGTGCATTCTAGGGTGAAAACAAGGGGCAGGAGCTCTGTATCCTTGTCCATTTTGCATTAAGGACTATAAGGGGAATGCACGCAAGATTACGATGTTTGACGAAACAGAGCAAGATGACAATTCAAAAATTACACGTGTGTGGGAGCATTCGGTTCTAAGATTTCCTATGCTGGAGGAGCCCAATCGTGTCATAGAAGACAGTGAATGGAACCCTATAATTAACTTTCCTCTCAAAAATGTGCATTTTTGCACACTTCATGCTTTTATGTGCATCTTTGATTGTTTATTCAAACTTCATATTGATTATGACTTTACAATGAAGCCTCCGGGGAGGTCGTTTGATGCTATCTCAAAAGTGGAAGGGCTCTTAAATTAAATAGGTTGTCATGAGACCAACACCTCCATTGTTACACAAAAGAAAAATACAAGCGCCAAGAAGTGGCCCAAGCAGTGTCCATGAGTGGACTAAAGGCAAGGCATTTTTTCAAGAGGGTTTGGTCCAAGGAAAGGCTATTGCCGTAACATCAACATTTGAAGGTGGATGGAAGTTGTGGAAGGATCTCTGCAAGTATACAATAGACAATGATAGCAATACAAGTGTTGTGCTTAGCCAACAACATGTTTGGGCGGTATTCGACAAGATGATGAAGATACTACAATTTGCAAGCACAACCAATGAGCAATGACAAGAATTCCAAAATTTGGTGGTGGACTTCACAAAGGCAGTCATCATTGCATGGGGTGAATCGAACATTACACACTATATGGTGAGTGCTTGCTATTCTGACTTGGTCTATACTATGCTTTAGTTTTGATCATCGATGTGTTGTGGCTTTTTGGGCAGCACATCCTCTATGCCCATGCTGCATACTTTATGAACATGTATGCTTCATTGGATCTTTGAAGCACACAAGGTATGGAGAAGTCACACTATCATGCAAGGGGTGTTTACTTCCAGAATACAAGAAGGAGGTTTAGTGCGCTCATGCTATCTTCAGGAAATATTCAACTGGTTTTATCGCACCACCTTTGGACGCAAAGTGTTGATTGAACGTACAAGGTCATTTTGCTTGGCAAAAGAAACCCGTCGACTGGCCCATGTTCATTCCTCAGAACGCTAGAGATCCTCAGAAGGTCCAGCAGGGCATGTAGTGTGGCGAGCATCAAGGACTAGGGTTGGAAAAGTTTGGGTCAGGTGGTAGTAGCTGTATTTAGAATCTCAAGAAAATGAAAAATCTACTACATTTGGATGCTCTTTTTTTTTGGATCGAGCGTTTGCATTGTTTGATTGTTTATGCAATTTTAGAAGTGTATGTTTTGCTCTATGTGTTTGAATAGTTCTCCAATTTTATGTGGTTTTAAAATTCAAAAGATTATTTTCTCGTGCTTTTAGTGGCTCTTTTCCACCATGTGAACCCGCCCTTATATGGCTACCCTATATAAAGAGGTAGAAACCCCCCCATTCTCAAACACATAACACTCCTTCCTTCACTAAACACCACAAGCTCTACGAAGGCCCCCAAATGCACTTTCACTATGGCAATGACAAAACAAATTGCAAAGAAGAATCCCAAGACCATTGAGGCGCGCAAATTGCAGAAGATGCCTGCAAATTGACAACCTGAAGAGCTAGTTGAACCACATCAAACAAAGACGGACATGTCCGATGAATGTGAACCGTGGGAAGGGGAGGACATTCCAGTTAACCATAGGGTGGGCGAGAAGACATTGCCAAAAAAAAATGGGCCCGAGGCCATCTAGCCCAGGTCGCCCCACTATGGCGGGCAAGTCACTGCCAAGAGGAATGGTGCCATGCCTTTTGATCAACACAACAATGATGAGCATAGCAGTAAAGATGAGGATTATGATCCAGATGAAGATGCCCCTCAGCCACCTCCCAAGTTCCGGTGAAAGTCAAAATTCTACAGGAAGCTGCAAAGAGCAAAGCCACAAGGAGCTCAGAGGCCCCCACAATGCCAACCTCAAAAAACAAGACGATTTTGTCGAGCGTTTGCTGAGATCCGGCATTACCAGAAGACAGTAGACCTTATTATGAGGAAAGCACCTTTTGCATGGACATGTAAAGAAGTGCTACAAAGATACAACACAAAGCTTTGGATGTCTCCTATTACCCTCGTATCAATTCAGGAGGCTACAGAGGCTTATTTGGTCAATCTCTTTGAAGACACATTCTTATGTGTTGTCCATGCCAAGCGTGTAGCAATCATGGCCAAGGACATGCAACTTGCATGTCGCCTAAGGCAAGACTGATACCTTTGATGTCAAAACCTTTTTATGTAACTAACTTTTGTATTGGAATCAATCTACTTTGGAACCATTGTACTGGATTCAAGTTTTCTTGAAAACTCAATGTATTTTCACTTTGTGACAAATACAATCCGTCTCTTTTTGTCCAATTTTATTATCTATTTGTCTAAATTTATTTTGTTAAATGGTTGAAGGTGAGATGCTAATCAGCTGTACAGAAGGCTAATCAACTGGCAACCAAAGCTAAATAATTTTTTTGTTTGGCTTGAAATTGTCCATTAGGTAAATGTTTTGCTTTGTATTTGCCAAAACTTGCACAACTTGAAAAATTTGTGTTTTCCACAAGACAGTGAGAATTGGCCAGACAGAAGTCTTGTAGGGCCAAATCTCGCTGCCTTGTGGACACATTGAACATTGCATGAAATGTCAGTTTCAGGGCACAAATAGTACCAAAAAAGCTATTATATGAAATTTTTTGGACAATTTTTTTCAATGTACAAAATCAACTTCCAAACAGTTTGCCTTGTCACTGAACATGAACAAAATAGTAAATTGAACTTTGCAAAGATCATGGAGAAGAGAGATAATGTTCATTCAAACGCTTGTATATCTGGCTTAAAGATATTTTGACAGGAGGCGCTTTGCAACCTCTCTATGACGTTCTATAGCGTTGGGTAGAATGGATGTCAGTACAGAAGCAGCTATAGCTTGGGCACTGTCAACCCCCAGGGCTTGACAAAGAGCTATGCATGTCATGACCTTGTCATGGAAGCCAGTGCCAAAAGTGGAAATTGCAAGTGATTTTTTCACAGGAATAATTACATGGGTTGTTTGAGGGATGGTGGCTAAACATATAGGAGTTTACTTGAGGCCTTAAGCACCCACAAAACAACATACACATTCGGGGAGAAATCCTTGTGAATGATGCAAACCTCTTGCATTGGTAGTTTGCCGATGTAGTGTGCTAGGGAAACTTGAGGCCCAAACGTCGTGCGCTCTCCCCCCTTCTGGCTAGCCCAAAGGTCCATGTCCAAAACATCCTGCAAAATTCTAATTAACCAAAAGCAAAGAAGAAAGGCTGAATTATCAACGTAGAAGATGCTTAGTATTACCTCTTGTTTCTTATCCTCATCGTTTATTGTTGGTGTGGCTTCATGGTTGATAGAGGATCTTCTCTCATCAACCTTGGGGGGGATCTGCGAACCAGGTGAATCAGGGCGGATAGGAGCTTGTTTGGCAACACATTTGGCTTGTGTGTGGCAACGAACTCCTCGTCCGTGACTTTGCTCTGCTCTGCAGCAAGAATATCTGCTGTCACTAGCACAATTGTGTCAGCAACAACGTTCCCTAATGGAAGCAGCTTGTCATCTAGAGCTTCTGGTGTAGGATCAAGGGGGAACTCCATCTTGGAGCATATGAGGCTAAGACACTCATCTAGTCGGACACCAAAAGACTTTTCAAGATCATGTAAGAATAGATACTCCTCATCTTCTATAATTATGTTGCTAGGACGACTAATATCCACTTTGAGAATTGCAACAAGGTCACGGCACTCGGGGTCAGGCACCTCGAAGATGCCAGCCATATGCTCTCTCGCTGCAACTGCTTCTTCCAAGCCATGGGGATATTTAGCAGCTTGCAGTCTTCACTCACTTTGGACATCTATAGGCATGGCCTTGGGATCTTTATGATCTACCAGCACCCCACCCACTGCCAACTGCGGTCTCCATCTCCTCCAAGGAGGGCTCCTCATTGACAAGGAAAAAGAGAATAGCAATATTAGACAAGAAAGATTGCCCAATTTTGCACTTCTTGAATGACTCTGCAACTTCCTTTGTCACTTGATGGAAGTGGTTCACCTCTTTTGCAGTCGCTTCAAAGGGAGCTAGTCTCTTTGAAAGTGTTGTGTTGCCCTTGTGGATGTAGCGAAGCAGATCACATGGAAACAAGAGCATGGTGTTGTCTTCAAAGCTCACAGCATACTTGAGTATGTGCGCATGCATATACTCTATGATGCCGTGAAAAGTGTCATTGTGGAGTTGCATGGTTTTTTGTAAGTCCACTCTGCGGGTAAAGAAGCCGTGAAGATCATTGCGTCCAACATATTTGGTGTTCACTAAGAAAAGAAGGAACCATGAAAGGGGGGGGGGTGTCTCTTCCGACGCTGCTTCTGCGTGGGAGGAGGATGCACTAGCACGTGCTTCCATGGATGTGTGTGTGTGTGTGTGTGTGTGTGTGTGTGTGTGTGGAATTGGAGCTGATCTCTTGAGACAGCTAATTCTAGTGTTGAAAGATTTCAGCTACTAGTATGGGAAGATTTCAGACAACAGACTGAACAGGAATGAGAGACTAAACTGGAATGTGGATACTGAAATAAGAATCAGACTTAGGTACTGGAATTAAGGTTCAGATTCAGATTCAGATTCAGAAGAATTGACGAGAAGTTAGTATAACTGAAATATATGCCATGATTGGGATTACAGATCAAGATTACAACAAATATGATTACAAAGAGAAAGTACAGCGGACAATACTGCCAATGATTCTCAAGTACAATTATAGCCAAAGCGCTAACCCAAGCGATAACAATTGCCAACCCGATTACAATTTAATGGGCCCTATTTATACACTTCGGGTTTATTGTAGTAATTACCATGGTAATTACTAAGTAGTTCGCTGCCCATCTTCTAGGAAGACGTTCCCACATAGTGACTTTCCAACCGTCTACATCCTTCCCTTCTTTCTTGAATTTTGGCAAGATTCCAAAATTTCTGGAAAAAAAATTCCCCTGTCTGAATCTGATGTGAGACTGAAAAATCCATCGTCTGGTTTTGATGTTGGGATGCCGGCTTGACCACTGATAGAATGGCCATTCAAAGATTATGAGTAGGAGTTTAAGAAGGACCAAGGATTGCGAGAGGCATCGGAAAAGGCCAAGGTGGAGCTGTCATCTCTCCCTTCCTGCTGAGAAGAAAAGTCACCACTGAATTCTGAGATGGAACTACCCAGTATCCTTCCATTTGACCTTCTTCCGTTTGCCTTTACCTTTGGACCGGGATGGTGCCTGAGAAGTCCCAGTACCAGCATTCTCCTTCTGAATCAGTCGGTAAATGGCCTCCTGCTCAAGCTGATCCCGCCGGGCGGTGGTCATATCTTCTTCATAAGGCGTGAGAGAATGATAGGTTTTGGTGTCAGGATCATAGAGTGTACGCCTGCCCTTACTCAGTCTGGTTTTTGCCAGCTTATGACAATGCGAAGCAGTATGGATCCATCCTTCTGGAAGAGGCTGATTAGTTTTGACTCAAGCTTCGAAAAGAATCTCAGCCATCTCCCTGTACTGTGGTGCCAGACCCAGCTTTGCTGCAATGTCTTTTTCAGGCAATTTGGAAGATTCGGCCGTAAGTTGTAGCAACTAATTAGTAATTCTGGTCAGTCCTCTAACTTGAATCTTTCACTGGGCCATACACAGCTGGATCCTTTGCATCTCCTCTTTTAGTGACTGAATGTCATTGATTTGGAGATCCTCATTGAACAACGTCTGCCAAGTCTTCCATTCTACAGTTGACCGCTCATACCAATCCTGAAGCTCATCAGTAATTTTGAAGTATGTGAGATGATCAACTGGTTCTTGATGTTGAGGATACAGTGCTGGAAAGAATCTTGGCAGCTCAATTTATCTTGCTGGAACAGCATACAAGAGAACTGGAGAATCAGGCACAAATTCTAAGAAATTGAGAACAGCCTGATTCTCCTACTACATAATCTTTCTGGTGATTCTCACTAGCTGGAACAGTGTTGGGAGAGTAGTTGCCTGTGCTCCGACTGACATTCTTGTCTGAGGTCCTCTACTAGTGGTTGTATGGTCCTCAAGAATGGCTTTGACTCTCTGATCCAAAACACCTCTGGCAGTTTGCATTTGCACCAAAACTTCCTTGAGTTGTACCCTAACATCCTTCATACATCTGTAAGTTGGTTTGTTACCCAACAGAAGTTCCAGTTCCAGGGCTAGGGAGCGACAATCTACAGTAGACTTCCTTTGCCAGTACGGGTTTACCACTCTCTCATGAGCATTGAGTATCCATTCAGGAACTCGTTCCAGCATCTGGATTGTACTGGATGCGCAGGTAGTCGGCAAGCTTCTTTATCATGGAAAGCTGCTGATTTCCAATGTTCTACCATTTCCCTAGCTCCCACATATAGCCTTTGAAATCTTTCCAAGTCAGTCAAGAGATCATCATCCTCCAGATACTTTCTGGTGATGGAGGCCTGTTGATGTCTTAATTACCTATTCGGAGTAATGAGCTACAGTGAATGCTGATGATCAGAAATTGGTCCCTCATCTTGTACTTTCATTTTCCCTTTAGCATCTCTGCTGAGATGGGACTGATCAGTTGGATGATTCCCAATGGGACTGGCCTGCTGCTCTTCAGTCTGTTGGTCACCCAACTGGTGGTCTTGGTCCTGTCCTTCCTGCTGGCCCTCATTTTGATCTGGCTGGTCGGGCTGTGACTAGCCTCCTTCATTTGGCCCTGTCCCACCAATCCCAGGTCCTAGAGGTGGAGATGGTGGTGGGGCATCATCATCATCCTTTGTATGCCCAGCTTCTTGATCATCCTCCTCCTGATCAACTTCATCTTCTTCTTCCTCTTCCAGAGAAGTCTGTTGCTCAATATAATCCATTATAGCTTGGTTCATCAGAGCATTATTGTACCACTCACATTGTCCTGCAAATCACTCTGCATACTTTCCATCAAGGACTTTAAATTCTCTAAATTGAAAACAACATGGCCTGATGGGTTTAAACTTTCAGACAAGCTATTGTAGATGTATCTTTCAGTTAGAGAAGCCTTCAGAGCTGTGTGGTGCAGTAGCAGTTTTTTGAATTCCGCCCGCTTCATCCTGAGCATTGTTTCAGCTCGCTCGGCAGCTCTCAATGCTTCATTCCTTTGATTCTTGATAATCATTATTTCAGATTCAGCCTTTGCTAGCTTTTTGTTCAACAACTCATTAGTCCTTTTTGATTGTGCTTCCAGTACCCTGTGTTGTATGTTCTGCTCTTCCTAGGCTTTCTGGAGCTTTTCAATCTGATGTTGTGCTTCTATCAAGTCAGCTTTGAGCTTTTTGACTTCCTCCTCTGATCCAGCAGCCTCCATCAGTTGTCCCATACAACTGACAATGGTATTCCAAAAAGACTTTATAAGGACTAAACATCTGTCTTTGACTGTAGTTGGATCAAAATCAGTAGGGTCATATATTGCCACTGGAGCCACATAGGGTAGAGTTGCATAATCAGCTTTGCTGAGCAGAAGATGCCCTTTCAATTGCTGAGTCTGCATTTGCTGCAACTTATCCTATTTTACCAGTTGTAGAAGGTTTCCAGTATTTGTAGGACCTCCACCAGTCAAAGTCGAGAACGCTAGACCTTTCCCTTTGTCCAGTTGACTCTTGCCTTTGTCCCCTGACTGGTCTACTATCTTCTCAACAGTGTGACTGGCTTGCCATGATCTTTCCCACACCCAGTAGCAACTCTATTCTTTACAACTGACTGGTCAAGCACAGTCTTTTGAGTAGATTGCTGCTCAGTCTGGCTCACTACAGCTTTCTCAGTGGTTACTGCCGTGACCTGGCTTTGTATCTACTTCAAAAATTCACTGCTTTTTGCCAGTGTAATTTTTTGCTTCTTTGAACTGCCAGCCTCTTCTGCAATTGCTTTCCTTTTCAGGTCGGTTGAAATGGTTTGACTGTTTGTTTCCTCATCGTCTGAGGACAGTTCAATGTTCTTTGGTTCAGAAATTGGCTTCTCACTCCAAGCCTTCTTTACCTGCTCATCAGCATATGCAGTAGTAGCCCAATACAGGAATTGCCAAACATACCAAGCTTTGAAAACAGTTTGAGATTTTAGCTTGGCAGTTTGATGGAGTACATTGTGCGAGAGAATTTGGCAAAGATTAATAGGAACCTGTGGATCCAAAATATTGGCCAACAACATAGCAAACAATTTTCGGATACATACGTTGGGTTGTTCTTGAGACTTACTGCTTCGGCTACAAACTTGTAAGCAGTGGAGGCTTCCAGTCCTGCTACTGGAACTCCTTGAGCACTTGCCTTGCGCTTCCGTCTAGACGTTTCATCCTCCTTTAGAGCGATACTTATTTGTTGCGCAGTCGCCACAGAAGGTTTGGGTTCATTGGGCATTCGGAATGCAAATGCTATGGCTTCTGCTGTTACTAACACCTTCCTTCCATTTACCATGGCATTGCCATTCTCAGCGTCGAAGGAATCAAGAACTTGCTTGATGATGTCTGCATCAAAAGCAATCCTTGTAGCTTGCAACACAACTCAAAGATCCCAGAGTTGTAGCAGAGTCATTGCTTGATCAGTAAATACATAACACTGGATTTTACTGTACGGGATAACACGAAGGCTTGCCTTTGCCTCTGCCTTTGCATCAGCAACTATGGCCTGGATTTCCTCAAGAGACTCCTACATCTTATCTGAGAGTTTCTTTCTACCCATGCACTATGAGGTCGATGACGATGAAACAGGCGAAGGAGAAGATGACTTACTTGTTGTGACGAAGCCGTTTCCTGGTGTCGCTGGCAAGACTATCTGACAGTCAACTGTCTCGTCAGAGGTCAAAGTTTGCGGCTGCAGCGAAGAAACCTCGGAGCTTGGCGATGGCGAATGGTTGACAGGAGGGAAGCGTCACGCAGGGAATTTATGAGGGAAAATGCTAACTCTCCTGACTGTTATACGCGGTCGCGCCATAGAAGCTCCACCACTCGCCGCTCCTAGACTTTTGTGCGTTGTTGCTGTCGTGGCAGACATGCATGGACAAGACTGCGACCCATCTTTGAAATGATTAGCACTGGCGTGCCATTTGACCGTTGGCCGCTTAAAAATTGGAAAGTGTATCCATACTGGTACTGGACTAATTTCCAGTCTGTCTTGACCATACTGGTACTGATTCTATGGTCAGCTCGATCTGGTCCTTCTGATACTGGTTCTGAAGTTGGAACTGGTTGCACATGAAAAAGTCCAAAAATATCTGATTCCGGTATCTCTTGATCAACAACCTCCAGTTCCTTAGTACCTTGTTCTGGCTCAGTTTCTCTAGTCTCTGAATAATAAAGCTTGATCTTTGCTCCATTATATACTCCTGGCAACATTAGTCCAGATAAATCTTTCAGTCTGACTGTGCCATTGGAGAAGACCCAATCCACCTCAAAAGGTCCTGCCCAGGCAATCTTCAAGTTCGGCTTCTTGGACCCAGTCTAGACTGATATAGAAGCACTAAGTCTCCTTTCTGGAATTCTCAAACTTTAATTCGACGATCATGCCCGCGCTTCCTTCGTTGTTGAACAATTTCTTGTTCCAATATTGCCCTTTGCCTGAGTTCATCTAATTGCATCAGTTCATCCAGCCTCTTCTTAAGATTATGGTTGAAGTCCAATCCATACTTCACAGCCATTCTCAGACTGGGGATTACAAACTCCATAGGAACCACAGCTTAGTACCATACACCATTGTGAATGGTGTCATTCTAGTAGTTACCTTATAAGCTGTCATATAAGCCCATAGAGCAGTGTGAAGTTTCAAATCCCACTGGTCTGGTTTCTTTTGCACTACCTTAGTGAGAATAGTCTTTATTGTCTTATTGCTACTTTCAGCCTTTCCATGGCATCTGGGATAGTAAGGAGTAGATTTCCGATGCTTGACTAAAAGCATATCCAATAGGATTTCCATAGTGTCATTGATAAAATGTGTTCCTTGATCTGTCACAATCTCTACTGGACATCCATATCGGCACACAATATTCTCAAACAGAAACCTTGCAGTTGACTTGGCTATGTTGTCAGGAAGAGCCTTAGCTTCAACCCACTTGGTAACATAACAAGTAGCCATTACTATGTACTTGTTCTTCCTGGGAGTCACCTTCTTAAAAGGTCCCATAAAATCCAGCCCCCATTTCATGAATACTCCCAGTGGTTGTATTAGCATCAAGGGAGTCATATCTACAGCTGTTGGTCGACCCATTCTTTGGCATATGTCACAAGTTTTACAAAAACTTCTGACATCAGCAATCAATGTTTGCCACCACAGACCAGCTTGCAGAATCTTCTTATAGGTTACTTTGTTGGAAAAGTATCCACCAGACTCACCATTATGCGCTTCTGAAATTACTTGCATTCTTCCTTCCATAGGAACACATCGTCGAAGTACACCATCTACACCTAGTCGTCGATAAAGTAATCCTCCTATGATGGTAAATTTCATGATTTTTATGATTAGAGCTTTCTTCTGATTCTGCTTCCAATCCTCTGGAAAGGCACCTTGGGAAAGGAATTGATAAATATCATACCATTCAAGATCCACTGATTCTTCTGCCTCCAACTGAAATAAATCAGCATCCACTGGCTCATCTCTCAAGGGTGATTCTGAATATCCTTCCATACTTCTTGAAAGAAAATCAGCTCCACAATGGTTTCGGCTAGGCTTATGGAAAATTGTGAATTCAAATTCCATAAGGAACATCATCCATCTTATCAGCATGCCTTGAATAATGACTTTGTTAATCAGAAACAGAAGAGCTTGATGATCCACATAAAAATGGAATAACTTTCCCAACAGGTAACGCCTGAACTTCGTGGTGCTAAAAACCATTCCGAGGGCTTCCCTCTCAGTAGTCGTATAGCCTTGTTTAGCTTGACTGAATCTACGACTTGCAAAATAAACCAGATAGTCTGTTCTTCCATATGGCTGAGCTAATATTGCACCCATTGCCAATCCTGAAGCATCTACATGTACATGGAAAATAATATCCCAATTCGGCTGCCTAAGGACTGGTTTACTGGTAATGGCTTTTTCCAAATTCTGGAAACTCTCCTCACACTCAGCAGTCTAGTTGAACTTACTGGTCTTCTTGGTAAGCTCATAGAGTGGTACTGCTTGAGAAGCAAACTTGTGTACAAATATTCTATAGAAATTCACATAACCCAAGAAAGAACTCAACTCTGAAGCACTTCTAGGTGCTTTATCTTGCTGGACACACTGTATTTTGTCATTGGCCATCTCTATTCCATTGCGGGAAACCACATGTCCCAGTAGCTGTCCCTTCCATACTAGAAAAACAGATTTGAATGAATCCAAACAAATCCTCTTCTCCTGACAGCGTTTAAAAACCATCTCTACAAATAAAAGGTGTTTTTCCTCATCTGAATAGACAGTGAAGTCATCCATAAAATTGGCGAGGAACCGATGAAGAAATTCATTAAACATCTCCATCATACACCGTTGAAATGTAGCTGGTGCATTGCACATACCAAAAGGCATCACCAGATACATGAAAGCTCCCCACTCAGTGATGAAAGTGGTCTTGGCTCTATCTTCAAGAGCGATCTGTAACTGGTTATAGCCGCTATAACCATCCATGAAGCTATACATCTCATATCCTGCGATATCATCAAGCAACATATCAGTAAAAGGTAAGGGAAATGGATCCTTAATAGTCTGGGCATTTAGTTTCCTATAGTCGACACAAACTCTCAATTTCCCATTCTTTTTTGGAACGAAAACTATGGGAAATAACCAATCACTGCTTGCCACTTCTGTAATGAACCCAACCTTGAGAAGATTATCAATCTCCTCCTTGACCTTCTTTGCATAGTTGGGGTTCATCCGGTATCTTTGCAATCTTACTGGCCTAGCATCCGGTTTCAATGGTATTCGGTGTTGACAGACTTCAGGATCTACTCCCTTCAGATCTGTATGTTCCCAGGCAAACACATCTTTATAGTTCTGGAACATTTTTTCGTGCTTTTTCCTTCATTGCCGGGTTGAGGTGCTTGTTAACCTTGATCATTCTGGGATTTTCCTCTAATCCCAGGTTCCACTCTTCTACTTCCTGATCATCTGGGAGCAACCAGTTTGGTCCGCCTCCTTTTCGTTTGGTTGATTCTTCAGCGTAGTCCCAGGATGGTCCATTCATTTTTGAATCATTATTCTGATCCAGTTTGGTATTCTTTAGAACATAGTGGTTCCTCTACTATGCCAGAATCAGCTAGTTCCTCTATTCTTCCAGTTAGTTGAACTGTTCTTTCCCCTGCATTGACTTCGGTAAATTGATCAGGGAATTGTCTCTTCTGCTTGTCACCCTGCTCTTTGTTTAGCAAGACTGCATTCAAGTCGATTTCTGCCAAAGGAAGTATGTTCATAGACGCTAGTATTCGCTCGATTTTCTTGGCTCTGTACTTCTGACACAACTCCTTTGGCCTCAGTTCCTTTTCCAGCTCCTTGTATTGTTGGTCTGGATTTGGATTCTGCCACTGGGCCCCTTCTATGGTCAGAGTTTGGTTTGCATAGTCATGAACAACATGTGTTGTTCTTAACCATGGGCACCCTAGTAGCATTCCATATGCTCCCTGCACATCTAGGACTAGGAAACTGGTTTTGAATTTCTCCCTCCCAGCTCTTATCTGCATGTACGACTCTATGATATGCCATTCTCACTTTGAATGGTGCCGGTTTCATATTAGTGATACCCATTCTTTGCTGAAGATGGGCTCCCATTATGTTGACTCCTGCCCCTCCATCCAGGAAAACACTTGAGAGAGGTTCCCACTGCTTCCTGACCTTGTAGTCTACCTGAATAAGTGGAACTTCATCATCCTGGACAGCCGTCAGGTCCACTTTTCTGGCCTCTGCCTCAGTCTTCCTGCGCTGTCTGATAAAGTTGGCCACCTCAGGCAAGGTCTTTCTTATATCCTCCGGCTTTACAGTCAGCTTCTGGATTCTATCACAAATTTTCACATGAATTTCTTCTCTCTCTTTGTCAGAATGATTGTCAGAGCTTGAAGAACTGGTATCTTCACACTGCCATTCGTTTGCAGTGCTTCTACTCTTTCCATCCACTCCCATTTCATCAGCTAGTCCTTGTACCACAGCTATCATGGTCTCTGTCATGGACGATACTAGCTGATCTTTATCAGTCGATTAGGCTGGTATCTTTTGAATGACTCTAGCTTTGAAACTTTCTAGCTACTTTGGCAGCTTCTTAGATAAATCCTCCGTGATTTTAGCTGCTAGTTCCCACTGCTCTTGTCACTCATCTACTACCTTTTCTTTACCTTTGGCCTTCCAAACTTCCCTTTGTTGAGCCCACTTGCTGTTGTAGGTCTGGGATTTCTTCAATGACTACTCCCTTGCTCCTGGTAACCACCCTGACTCGGACTGGCTCTGGTGCCTTAGTCTCAGTATCGTTACAGGTGCATCTGGACATTGGGCTGCACAATGACCATACTTCCCACAAGTATAGCAATTCATGCTCCTGTTCTGGAAGTTGCCTCTTCCTCTTCCTCTACCCATTCCTGGTTGGTATCTGCCACGTCCTTGACCAGTACCACTGGTACCTGGTCTCTCCTCTTGAGCTACTTTGACTGGTTCTACCTTCACTGGTTCAGTGTAGGCAACCACATTATTCCATAGGTGACCAAAGGCCTTGCAGTAGGTACATTGTGGACATTCAGTGGAGATATGGTTCTTGGATTTGCATCTTGAACACCAAGTCTCCATCTTTCGGACTGGCTGTCACTTGTGTGGCTAATTTCTACAATTTGCCTAGCCATCTCTTCAATTTTCTTGGTCCATGATCCCTTCTTTGATTTCTCCTTTGCTCGTTCATTGGAGCTGCTCTTGGAGCTACTTGACATTTCACTGGAATCAGAAGTTTCAGTAGCACAGCTACTGCTACTGGTTTTTCGCTTCTTGTGGCTCTTCTCCTTCTTAGCCTGCTGTTCTAGCTTTGATGCCCTTTGGACCAGATCATTGAATTTTTTTGTAGGGGCTGGTACTTCTTGTTCCCTAAGCTTCTTGCTTCCGAACCCATTCAGGAACCATGCCCTCAATCTCTTCTCAGACGGTGGTTCTTGCAACTGCCTGGTTAGCTCTTTTATCTTTTCCACATAGCTGCGGACTGACAAATTCCTCTGTTTGATCTTATCTAATTCACAGAGAATATCTTCGTCCCCTCTATTGTCGAAATATTCCAACCTGAAGGCCTTAAGCAATTTGTTATATGATCTCAACTGGCATGCAGGGTAATGGTAATACCATTTCCTCACTGCCTCCATCAAGGTTTGTGGAAAATATTCCCCCCAATCATCCTCATCAATGTTTTTTAGTTCAGCATACTGCTCAAAAGTTTGTATGTGAACATCTGGATCATCCTTTTTCCCCCCTTTGAATATTGGAAAGGAAATCTTCAGGGAAGTTGTGTAATCATTTTGATTACTACTGATCCTGGCACTCCTCTTCTTAGCTTTAGAATGACACTTGGGAGGAGCCTTCTTGCAATTGTCAGTGTCAGCATCCCAATCAATCTCGGTCTCTGTCTCAGTGTCAGTGTCTTCTCTGGTTTTTCTGCTAGAAGTACAGTGACTTCCCTTACTACCCTTGGTATCCTCATCTCTCTGGCGAGACTGAGAATTCTTGGAACTCTTTGCCTTCCGTGCTTCCCGTTCTGCCCGTCGACGTCGAGAATGACTGGAGTGCTGTGAGTCCTGCGCCTCATCAGCGTGACTATGTTCCTCCTGAGCCTCGGTGTCATTCATCTTCTCTTGCTTTGGGTCAGACTGTCTTCCTGACTCCTCAGGAATGGGGTCCACATGAATGGTAGATTTTCGGCCACGATTGAATTTTGGTGCCATTGCTGAAAACTTCACCTGGGAGAAGAGTCTTCAACTCGAGCCACCATGATAGCCAAAATGGAATTGGAGCTGATCTCTTGAGACAACTAATTCAAGTGTTGAAAGATTTCAGCTACTAGTATGGGAAGATTTCAGACAGCAGACTAAACAGGAATCAGAGACTAAACTGGAATGTGGATATCGAAATAAAAATCAGACTTAGGTACTGGAATTAAGGTTCAGATTCATATTCAGATTCAGAAGATTGGACGAGAAGTAAGTATAACTGAAATATATGCCATGATTGGGATTACAGATCAAGATTATAGAGAATTTGATTACAGAGAGAAAGTACAGCGGACAATACTGCCAATGATTCTCATGTACAATTATACCCAAAGTGCTAACCCAAGTGATAACAATTGCCAACCCGATTACAATTTAATGGGCCCTATTTATACACTTCGGGTTTACTGTAGTAATTACCATGGTAATTACTAAGGAGTTCGCTGCCCATCTTCTACGAAGACGTTCCCACATAGTGACTTTCTAGCCGTCTATAGTGTGTGTGTGTGTGTGTGTGTGTGTGTGTGTCTTCTTTCTATCTCTCTCAAGTGTTGACAGAAAAATAAGAAGCCCCCTCCCCTTTATATACACCCCCACCCTCAACCCCCCACCTCCCCTGATGCAGAAAAAGACACCATCCCAAAGCTCTTTGATATACATACAAACACACATGGGTGCGCACAGAAACACCCAAACAAAATCTCAAAAACTTAATCAACGAAGGTGATACTATAATGACAAAAAAGTTTTGAATTTCCATTGAATAGAAGGCTTTACAACGTGGCATAAGATCCGGTTACATTGATCTATCAGATCAACTTAAATACAGTGCACCACCAACCTTCCACTCCTCTTGCACTTTCATGGCTGCCTCCATCCGCCTACCAATCTGAAACAACAGAGATGCTTTTAATAAGACTAACAATTGGCACATGTAGACAACATATAAACTAAACTGACCTTTTGCCGATTGAGATGAAAGTAAGCATCTTTCATTTCTTTGTAGACTAACAATTGGCACATGTAGACAACATATAAACTAAACTGACCTTTTGCCGATTGAGATGAAAGTAAGCATCTTTCATTTCTTTGTAGACTAACAATTGGCACATGTAGACAACATATAAACTAAACTGACCTTTTGCCGATTGAGATGAAAGTAAGCATCTTTCATTTCTTTGTAGCCCAAGATAATCAAGTGTTCTCGTATGTTGGTGAGTGTCCAGTGTTCACTGACTTGCACAATCTTAGAAACACCATTTGACAAAGTAACGGGCATGTCAAATGTCACAAAATTAGCAACACTAGATTGTATGGGCATCCACTTTCCACTCTTACACATCCAACGCTCATAGTGAAAACGTAAGTACAAAGCAGTGCGCACTTTCAAATATCGTGTCCCTATACCTGAAGCACCCACCTTACACTTGTATTTATCTCCTTGGTACTCCCTCAACCATTCTCCAAATACCAGTTTTAGTGCTTCATACATGAAATTCTTGCTACAAAACATAGCAGGTGTGACATAGAATAAAAATGTCTTGAACAGGTGTAAAAAAACATGCACGGGACAACACCAACTAAGCCCTACTAATCTGGAAGCCTTCCCACATTTTAATGAGTAGCAAATATCGGAAAGTATCTTCCCCTTCATTGAGAAAAGTGACCATGCATCGGATTGTGGCCATTCCGGACTCAGTAATGAAGGTTTGTCAACAGCAATGATCTTACCATATCCATCCTTTGAGGCCGGCACTACATATATGTGTGAGTAGAAGAAGATTTTGCGTTGGAGAAGAATTGAAGGTGGCGATTTGGGAAGCATCATAACACCAATGTCCGCATGAAGAGCGTTGAAGGTTCCTGTGAGACTCTTGATTGGTTGTTCCTCAACAACTTCGGATGGGAATATATCTATGACAACACCAACAACTATTAAATAAAAAACAGATAACAAGCATTTACAATCAGCAACGAACAATGTTTTACGACTTACAATGTATTGGGAAATCTCTTGAGCTTCCATTCCTCAAGTGCATGGAACGCCAAGAGTACACGTGTTGAACAATGGCCACTGTGCCATTGACTCTATGGTTTTTGAAATCAAGAAGTCTCCCCACTCTATGGTTTTTGAAATCAAGAAGTCTCCCCTTCCAATGTTTTTCAAGGTTGTCACGGTTTCAAACTCGATGAGATCCTATAGCTACAGGTTGCATGAAGATCCAAGATCCTTTAGAAAACACCTAAGGCACTCATTCCCCATCAAAATCCCTAGTGTTATGCAAGCAAACCGCCTCTATCTCATCCTTTGGATTCCTTGAAGTGGAAGGGGTTGACATGGTAGCACCAGAAGAAGAAGAGTTGTGGTGTTAGAGAGAAAGGCTTGTTGTTTCAGGAATGAAATGAGAAGGAATGGTTGAATGGGAAACAAAGGGGAGAAGAAGTAGTTCAAATGGATGGTGTAGATGAAAGGGAGAGACAGGTCATGCAGCTATGGAAAGCTTCCATTTGTGATGCAGCTATGGAAAGCTTGGCAGGAGGGGAAGAAGTGGCTAATGGCTAGCAAGGGGAGAAGAAGTAGTTCAAAGGGATGGTGTGGATGAAAGGGGGAGACAAGTGGTGCAGCTATGGAAAGATTCCTCATGTGCTGCAGCTATGGAAAGCTTGGAGGCAGAAGGAGAAAGAGAAGAGAGAAGAGGTAGAATAGAGGGTATTGCTGAGAAATGTAGATTTTGGTCAAAGAAAATAGTTTTCTGACCATGTATTTGGTTATGAGAACTTTTAGAGAGTGAAAAGTGAGATTTATGAAGACCATATTAGGTATTTTGGTAAAAATCTCACATTATGGGAATCTCCAAATCGACCGAATTCATGTAATTTGGGAATTTTCCACTTAAAGTGGGAAAAATTGAGGTGTGTGGCTAGTAAATAAAGTGAAAATCTCATAGGATTGTGGTGTTGATAAACACCAAAAGTCAAGAGGATGTACAACAGATGGATTTGAATAATAACTATAAATTACATAAAACAAAGGAAGATACAAAAAAGATTTTGTTTACAAATTGACTAGTATAGTCACAATAGAAGCTCCACATAATTCTACTCCACATTTGATACCATATCTGAACTTTGATCCAAGTGTGGCTGATGTGCACGAGTGAGGCCTTCTTTGGCTTTTAGAGCATGTCTTTCTGGAATCTTTATTCTAGAAAATGGTCCTTCTTTGTTGGGTCTCCAGGACCAAACAATTGCATCTATAGTTTCCCACACTTGTGGGTCCTTATAGTTGACAGCCCAATAACCCTTCCAACAATTACTGTAAGCTTGAGTATCTGTCATCCCACTTTTTCTCGCGCAAGGTGCCCAATATTGAATCAAGAGTTTTCTGTAGTTTGGTGATGTAAGCTCATTATCAATGTCAGATAAAGCCATTGCAAGCCACACTGGATAGATTTCTGTGTCACTCGGAACAAGCATAAGAAAGTCACCTTGGTGCACATCAGACATAGGGTCAAACTCTTCCCTTGGCCTATCTCGTTGAGGCCCACAAAAATGATCGTTCAACTCTTCAAGGCCTAGGAATCTTTCTGCTCCTTGTTGCAAATTCATTGTAGTGCTTTGTAGGTGAGAATATTCTTGAGTTTTTGGCCAAAACATTTCATACAAGACTCCCTCTGATATGATTGCTTTTCCAATCTCTTCAATTACCTTACTCCAATAATCTATCACGGGTCTATAATATTGCGGAATACTTGAACCATTCCCTAAATTTTTCCAAAATTTTATATAGTTCTTTAGCCCCAAAATGACTTCTTCGTGGGCCTTGACATACTCCGCCATTTGTACTAGAGGTGGATCTCCATGTGGTAA
Organism: Adiantum capillus-veneris; assembly: GCF_014529385.1. NCBI lineage: Eukaryota > Viridiplantae > Streptophyta > Polypodiopsida > Polypodiales > Pteridaceae > Adiantum > Adiantum capillus-veneris. Next base: position 160,958,887 of record NC_140935.1, read on the forward strand.
CATTGGCTTGCCTTCTGTGTCTGTTTTCCAAAGGCGAATACTTCCACTCCAACTTGATACACCTACATGTGCCTTATATTGCATCATTGGTGTCTCATCCTGCATAAAGAACCTAAACTGAAGCGGTTTGGAATGTCCAACAAGTATGTCTTGTCCATCACAAAGATAGCCATCACAATATTGCTTGAAATCGGGGATCTTTGTGAGAAAAAATGGACCTGGAGATGAAGATGAGCTGTTTCGTAATGTATCCATCAAATGTGGCAAAGTATAGGTTTGTGTAACTCTCAACTTCTCTGAAAACCTACTAAACATGGCGTCTATGTCCTCATGTGTATGCCCAACCATTAAAAATCCCAGCTGGATGGTTTTGAAAACACCCCTTGCAACAAGCATTGACAAATAGGCAAATAAGTATCGATTTTTGTTTTCCCCTGCACAATTATCCAATTGTAGCAACAAGTTCTCTGGCAATCTGCGAAATGTTGACCCCAATTCCTCTTATGCAATTTCTGACGACTGCACAATGGGCTCTTTTCCATCACTCAAGTTATGGTAGTCCAAAGCATCCCTTGATTTCAAAGCATGTAGTAGTGAAATATTGCTCCTTGGAAGTCCATTTGTTACTAGATCACCAAGAGGATGCTTATCTATCCTCTCGAGGTTATGTAAACAATTAGCAATTGAGCCAATTGTAAGATTTGCATCAGCTGGCCACAAACCATTCAAGACAAAGTGTCCGTAATGACCTTCTCCATGTCCATGAGTGATCATGCCAATCAATGCCACCTGCAGATTATATCCTGAATCCACACCCTTGGGAACAATGCGTAATCTAGGAATGGCAGTCTTCTTTTGATCCATCTTATCATGGATTATGCATACATATTTGTGTGGTTGAGTTTCTGAATACGTGCGCCATGCATAATATAGGCTTCTGCAACTCTTTTGTTGTGCCATGTGAACTTCTCTCTCCCTCAAGAGAAGAGCTCTCTCTTCAAGAGAAGGTTTAGCTTCTAACCTTGCCTTGATTGAGCTACAAATATTGCACTTAGAGAACTCACTCGTCTTTGTTAAAGTGACATGTGGGTACTCTTTGTTCCAAATTCTACCAAAAGAAGATTGGGATAGCTTCTTCTCATAGCCCATTTGGTCAAGTGTCGTGTTGATTTCACATAAAATATCCACTTGTTTGTATGTTGATGGAATCACCAATTGAGTCTCTCTTGAGCCATCTAGCAGTGTTCTACTTCTATGTGGCATCTTCTCAGAGTTGTTTTCCACAAACTCATTTAGTAGTGCTCTTGCTAAACTAGTATGTTGAAGTCCCCTTCTCAATGTACATGTGTTCCCATGTACATATTGGCGCACACCATTTTCAAAGTTCTCCTTGTATCGATAAAATGATGTCTTTGGTATTCCATGTAGCTCATACCATGCTCTACAACAAACAATAGAGCCATTTAGCCTGAATTGGTATCGTGACTTCTCATCTTTCTGATAACATATAGAAAGAACATCATAAACATAATTAGTGCGTGATTTTTGAGACTCTCCCCAAAATTGTTGTCGTAACCTTGTCACCATATCACGATCTGAAAATTGGCAGCATTTTTGTGCACAACAATCAATGCATGATACCCTTTGAATTGATTTGTTTGAAAGGTAAAAAGTCGAAGCTGGTGCTGCTTTTGATTTTTGAGTCCTGTTCATGAAAGTGTATCGTCTCTTCCTTGACAACTGGACAACATTACTCCCATCAAGTTTTTTTCCAACATTGCCATCGTTGGATACATCCTCATATGTAGCATGCATGCCATCAACAGGAACAAAGCCTTGTAATGGGCTCCCATTCAACATTGTTGTCTGCTTGATGGGCCACTTTAGCAAAGTGATGCTACCCACTTCAACCACATCATCAATGCTTGCATTTTCTCTTTCAATACCCACACCCACACAATCAGGACCAAGTTCCTGAAAGTTGACATAATCATGTGGAAATACATATAAGATGGTCCCTTCATTCATGGTTTGCATCATTGTGTCATCTTTTAAAAGGACCCTCTGATTTCTCCAAGACTCTCGAATCATTGCTTCAAATTCTGGGCTTGTCATAGGTATTGCATCTGTAACTAGAGGATCAGAATGATCATGTTCTTCATCACCATTGTAGCTTTCGTGTGGATCAATTAAGTTCCCATTTAATACAAAAGATTGCAAAAGAAGCTTTGACCATCGAACATCACTCCATAATGAGCCTTGGAGAGATGAAGTATCCATTGTAGGAAAAGGTAGAACCACATCCTTCAAGCATTCCTCCACTAGTATGGAGACATTTCCCAGCCCTATCTTTGTACCACCACAAGTGGAATCTGGATCTGTTCTACACACACAACCAATACCAACGATTTCATTGTCAAGTATCATATGTACTTTCTCCCCAGATTCGAAGTCCATCCTGTAAGTAAAAAGATTACATTGTTAAATCCATAGTTATAGAAAAATACTCTTCAAACAAAAAATCATGCTACAACATGAAAAAGGTTTGCATAGGTTGGACAAGTGGTGAACCTTGAGACCAAATCCTCCTTGCTATATTAATGGAAGCAAGGTTGGACAAGTGGTGGACCTTGAAACCAAAGCCTCTTTGCTATATGAGAGCATAGGTTGGACAAGTGGTGGACCTAGTTGTAATACCCACTGCCACCTATCAACTACTATAGGACTATGCTTTCCAATGTCCAAGTATCCCTTGAGTCTTTCAAGGTTGAACACGTGGTGGACCTTGAAACAAAAATCCCCTTTCTATATCAGAGCATAGCTTGGACAAGTGGTGGACCTAGTTATAATGCCCAATATCCAAGGTGAAATACCTTAGGACTTTGCTACCTTGCTTGCCAATGTTTACGTAGCCCCTCATTTCTTTAATGGAAGTAAGGTTGGACAAGTGGTGGACCTTGAAACCAAAGCCTCTTTGCTATATAAGAGCATAGGTTGGACCTAGTTTTAATACCCACTGCCACCTATCAACTACTATAGGACTATGCTTTCCAATGTCCAAGTATCCCTTGAGTCTTTCAAGGTTGAACACGTGGTGGACCTTGAAACTAAAATCCCCTTTCTATATTAGAAAGGTTGAACACATGGTGGACCTTGAAACGAAAATCCCCTTTCTTTATCAGAGCATAGCTTGGACAAGTGGTGGACCTAGTTATAATTCCCAATATCCAAGGTGAAATACCTTAGGACTTTGCTACCTTGCTTGCCAATGTTTACGTAGCCCCTCATTTCTTTAATGGAAGTAAGGTTGGACAAGTGGTGGACCTTGAAACCAAAGCCTCTTTGCTATATAAGAGCATAGGTTGGACCTAGTTTTAATACCCACTACCACCTATCAACTACTATAGGACTATGCTTTCCAATGTCCAAGTATCCCTTGAGTCTTTCAAGGTTGAACACGTGGTGGACCTTGAAACTAAAATCCCCTTTCTATATTAGAAAGGTTGAACACATGGTGGACCTTGAAACGAAAATCCCCTTTCTTTATCAGAGCATAGCTTGGACAAGTGGTGGACCTAGTTATAATGCCCAATATCCAAGGTGAAACACCTTAGGACCTTGCTACCTTGCTTTCCAATGTTTACGTAGCCCCTCATTTCTTTAATGGAAGCAAGGTTGGACAAGTGGTGGACCTTGAAAGCAAAGCCTCTTTGCTATATGAGAGCATAGGTTGGACCTAGTTGTAATACCCACTGCCACCTATCAACTACTATAGGACTATGCTTTCCAATGTCCAAGTATCCCTTGAGTCTTGCAAGGTTGAACACGTGGTGGACCTTGAAACCAAAATCCCCTTTCTATATCAGAGCATAGCTTGGACAAGTGGTGGACCTAGTTATAAAGCCCCTCCTTTCTTTAATGGAAGAAAGGTTGGAAAAGTGGTGAATCTTGAAACCCAAACCCTTTGGCTATATATAGAGGATATCTTGGACAAGTGGTGGGCTTAGTTGTAGTATCCAATGTCCAAGGTCCAAGGTGAACTATGTAAAGACCTTACTTCCAAAAACAGAGTCGTACAAGTGGTTCTCCTTGAAACCAAAACCTCCTTAGTGTATTAGAACATAGCTTGGAGAAGTGGTGGACTTAGTTGTAATGGTGAATGTCCAAAGCAAACTATTATAGGACCTTGCTTCCCAAATCAAGTTTCGACAAGTGGTGGATCTTGAAACCAAAACCCCCTTACTCTATTAGAGCATAGCTTAGATAAGTGGTGGACCTAGCTGCCATGGAAAATGTTCAATCTGAACTGCTGTAAGACGTTGCTATTAAATGTCTAAGTAGAGCTAGCTTCTTTAATGGAATCAAGGTTGGGAAAGTGGTGCATCTTGAAACCAAAAGCCCTTTATTGTATTAGAGCATAGCTTGGACAAGTGAGGGACCTAGTTTTAATGTGTGATGTCCAAAGAAAAGTATTACAAGACCTTGATTTCCAATATTTGAATTGGTTAAGTGGTTAAAACTAAGTATAAAACTTTGACCATTTTCTTCTCGAATTGCCAAAAAGCTAGTTTTAGCCACCCCTAAATGAAAATGGTTTAGGGTGGCCTTAAACAATGTTTTTTCAAAGACTTGAACAAAAGGGTTGCCAAAGAGTAATGACAATTTATTGTGGCTTGAAGTGCCTGAGTATGTGAAAACAAGCCTAGGTTTTCCACGAGGCAAAAGGTGACATAATAAGAACATTGGAAAGTTAGGATTGACCATGTGGCCTAAACTTTGGCAAGTGAAGTGGTGGCCAAGTTTTGTGGCACAGTGTGCACTTGGTCCTATATGTGTTGACCACTTGGCTAAATCTAGGACCATAAGGCCAAACCTTTGGCACCTTAAATATAGTATGGGACATAATCTAGAACTGCTATAGTAAATTAGTAGTATAGCTAATATGTTAATATTTGTATTATATTTAAGTATATGCTAATATAATTTATGTTCAAAATTTCACTAATGAAGAATGTTCCCATTTAGCACTCCAGATGCGGGGTCTTAGGGCAATGCCACAATGGGGTGACAAGGCAGTGCTTCCACGTGAGGTTTGGGGGTAGCGCTCTTGATGGGGATGTGGAATATAGCGCTCTCGATGGCGGGGCTTGGGAGGTTGATTTTGGGATATTGTTCTGGGCGGGGTCAAGGGGCGGGGTCGAGGGGCAGCGCCCAAAGTTTTTTTTTTTTTTAAAAGTGAATTCCTAGTATAGAGTTACGCATGTTTTTCATATTTTCAACCATGATTTCTTTAATTTTGGCCGTGTGAATTGGTTAATTTTTTATATTGCTTTTGTTTTTTTTAATCCTATGATAAAACATGGACTTGTAGCATACGTGGCATTCTAATAAACCCTATCAAGATTAGGCACACAGAGAGCGCACGAGAAACGCACACAGAGAAAGCAGGCGAGCAGCAAACACACAGAAAGCGCACACGGATCGTACACAGTTGGAGTATACGCGCGCGTAGAGGAGCAAGCTCGGCATCGTACACAACACACAGGTGGAGTGCACAGGATTGAAAGTTCGCGCACAAGATAAAGAAACAGCAGCGTACACAACGCTTTCCAGAAGGGCAGGATCGGGCAGTCTTCTCAGGAGACATTACACACCTCACGAATAGAGAAAAAACAGGTATTTCTCTCTCTCTCACTCTCTATCTTTCTCCATATAGAGAAGATGGTTCTCTGTAACTCTTCTTGCACACACACTCTCTCGTCAAAAGACAGAGATACATAGTTTAAAAGTATCCCCGCACACATACACATATTCCCACACATCGTCTTCCTCTCTTCCACATACATAACCACAGTGAAATCTGTTATCTTGTTGTCTCTCTCTTGAAAATACATGCACATATTCCCACACATCGTCTTCCTCACTTCCACATACATAACCACAATGAAATCTGTTATCTTGTTGTCTCTCTCTTGAAAATACGTGCACATATTCCCATACATCGTCTTCCCCTCTTCCACATACATAAACACAGTGAAATCTGTTATCTTTCTCTCTCCTCTCTCTAAAAAACAGGTATTTATCTCTCTCTGTCTCTATCTATCTATCTCTGTATCTTGCTATCTCTCTCTTGAAAATACATGCTCATGTATGTGTGCGTCTGTGTTATCTATGTGTATGTATGTATATTTGTGTTATTTCATTGTAATACTCATACATAATGCAGATACACAATTACACTTAATTACGATATGCACACATAGTATATATACATACATAAATATCACAAATAACTAACACATTGTAATACTAGTAAAATTGAATGGAAGACTTACTTGCGTGATCTGTTAAAGTCGATTCTTGTAGCGAGTTCTGGATGTATGCTGAGCTGATTTTCCTCTAATCCATTTGTAGATATGATTGTAACTTCTATTTCTCAAAAATAGTAGTGTTGTTTAGTGATACACCTAATGGACATAAATGGTTTAAACTAGGACATGTAGACCAAAAATACGTGTATTTCTTTGGATGAATATATACACTTTTTGGTGACCCTTACCACAAGTGGTGGACCTTGAGACCAGTGGACTATAAGGACCTCCAAACAATACCTTGTACACTCAATCCTTCTTGGTATCTAGGTTGGACAAGTGGTGGACCTTGTTCAAATTCTCTAACCACTCTCTCTAACATGGTGACATAATTTAGGTGTGATAAATTCATATCTATGCAAACTAATATCAGTTTAGGCTTGTTAATTTGAATTTGTTTGAATTTATGTACAATATAATGATTTGAGGTTTGCATATTTGAATTTAGGTGGTATAATGATATCTTTTTGTGGTAAACTTGAATTTAAAATCAATTTCGCGTGGAATATTTTAAATTTAAGTAGTAAAATTTAAATTTTTATAAAAAAGTTTGAATTTTAAAATTTGGGCGGGATAGTTTAAAATTTAGGCGGGATATTTAAGATTTGGGAGGGATATTTTAAATTTAGGCGGGAAGGTTTTGAATTTATAGCGAGATCTCCCTTACATAAGAGAGTATAGGTTGGACAAGTGGTGGACCTTCAAGCTAGAGCATCCATGCTACTGGACATGATAGGTAGGGAATCTAGTTGAATATTGTATGTATAATATATATGTAATAGATCTAGCTTGGACAAGTGGTGGACCTTGGAACAAAACCCCATGTAAAACATATCATGCACATTCCAAGTGGTCAAAAAAAATATCATTTAGAATATAGCCTTATAGGTTGGACAAGTGGTGGACCTTAACACCAGATATTCTTCATATAATGACATAGAGTGGAAAACTGGTGAATCTTGAGACCAAACCATGCTACTAGCGATAATAGCTTGGACAAGTGGTGGACCTTGAAAGTAAACCCCCCATCTACGAAATATCGTGGGTTTAAGGTATTTCGATGGAGCCTAGCATCTTGGAGACATCGTGCATCTTGCTTCTCTTCATGTTTCAATGGAGCCTATCTTGGACAAATGGTGGAGCATCCTTCTCTCCATGTTTCAATGGACCCTAGCTTGGACAAGTGGTGGACCTTTGCTTCTCTCTATTATTCAATAGAGTTAGCTTGGACAAGTGGTGGACCTTGGAACCAAACCCCCATTTAAAACCTATCATGGTCACTCCAAGTGGTGAGAAAGAATAACCTTTAAGATATAGCCTTATAGGTTGGACAAGTGGTGGACCTTAACACCCTAATATTCTTAATATAATGACATAGAGTGAAAAAGTGGTGAATCTTGAGACAAAACCACTCATGCTACTAGCACTAATAGCTTGGACAAGTGGTGGACCTTGAACGTAAACCCCCCATGTTTCAATAGAGATTAGCTTCGACAAATGGTGGAGCATCCTTCTCTCCATGTTTCAATGGAGCCTAGCTTAGACAAGTGGTGGACCTTTGCTTCTCTCTATGATTCAATAGAGTTAGCTTGGACAAGTGGTGGACCTTGGAACCAAAGCCCCATGTAAAACCTATCATGGTCACTCCAAGTGGTAATAAAGAATAACCTTTAAGATGTAGCCTTATAGGTTGGACAAGTGGTGGACCTTAACACGCGCATATTCTTAATATAATGACATAGAGTGGAAAAATGGTGAATCTTGAGACCAAACCACTCAGGCTACTAGCAATAATAGCTTGGACAAGTGGTGGACCTTGAATGTAAACCCCTCATCTACGACATATCGTGGGTTTAATGTTTTTCAATGGAGCCTAGCATCTTGGAGACATGGTGCACCTTGCTTCTCCTCATGTTTCAATGGAGCCTACCTTGGACAAATGGTGGAGCATCCTTCTCTCCATGTTTCAATGGACCCTAGCTTAGACAAGGGGTGGACCTTTGCTTCTCTCTATGTTTCAATAGAGTTAGCTTGGACAAGTGGTGGACCTTGGAACCAAACCCCCATGTAAAACCTATCATGGTCACTCCAAGTAGTAAGAAAGAATAACCTTTAAGATGTAGCCTTATAGGTTGGACAAGTGGTGGACCTTAACACCTACATATTCTTAATAAAAGTGGTGAATCTTGAGACCAAACCACTCAGGCTACTAGCAATAATAGCTTGGACAAGTGGTGGACCTTGAATGTAAACCCCTCATCTACGAAATATCGTGGGTTTAATGTATTTCGATGGAGCCTAGCATCTTGGAGACATGGTGCAGCTTGCTTCTCGTCATGTTTCAATGGAGCCTATCTTGGACAAATGGTGGAGCATCCTTCTCTCCATGTTTCAATGGACCCTAGCTTGGACAAGTGGTGGACCTTTGTTTCTCTCTATGTTTCAATAGAGTTAGCTTGGACAAGTGGTGGACCTTGGAACCAAACCCCCATGTAAAACCTATCATGGTCACTCCAAGTGGTAATAAAGAATAACCTTTAAGATGTAGCCTTATAGGTTGGACAAGTGGTGGACCTTAACACGCGCATATTCTTAATATAATGACATAGAGTGGAAAAGTGGTGAATCTTGAGACCAAACCACTCAGGCTACTAGCAATAATAGCTTGGACAAGTGTTGGACCTTGAATGTAAACCCCTCATCTACGACATATCGTGGGTTTAATGTTTTTCGATGGAGCCTAGCATCTTGGAGACATGGTGCACCTTGATTCTCCTCATGTTTCAATGGAGCCTACCTTGGACAAATGGTGGAGCATCCTTCTCTCCATGTTTCAATGGACCCTAGCTTAGACAAGGGGTGGACCTTTGCTTCTCTCTATGTTTCAATAGAGTTAGCTTGGACAAGTGGTGGACCTTGTAACCAAACCCCCATGTAAAACCTATCATGGTCACTCCAAGTAGTAAGAAAGAATAACCTTTAAGATGTAGCCTTATAGGTGGGACAAGTGGTGGACCTTAACACCCACACATTCTTAATAAAAGTGGTGAATCTTGAGACCAAACCACTCAGGCTACTAGCAATAATAGCTAGGGATGACCATTAAGATATAGTCTTTCAAGGGGTGAGAAAGAATAACCATTAACATATAGTCTTATAGGTTGGACAAGTGGTGGACCTTAACACCCAAATATTCTTAATATAATGACAGAGAGTGGAAAAGTGGTGAATCTTGAGAGAAAACCACTCATGCTACTAGCGATAATAGGTTGGACAAATTTTTGATCTTGAATGTAAACTCCCCATGTACAAAATAACGTGGGTTTAAGGTATTTCGATGGAGGCTAGCATCTTGGAGATATGGTGCAGCTTGCTTCTCTTCATGTTTCAATAGAGTCTATCTTGGACAAATGGTGGAGCATCCTTCTCTCCATGTTTCAATAGACCCTAGCTTAAACAAGTGGTGGACTTTTGCTTCTCTCTATGTTTCAATAGACCCTAGCTTAAACAAGTGGTGGACTTTTGCTTCTCTCTATGTTTCAATAGAGTTAGCTTGGACAAGTGGTGGACCTTGGAACCAAACCCCCATGTAAAACCTTTCATGGTCACTCCAAGTGGTCAGAAAGAATAACCATTAAGATATAGTCTTATAGGTTGGACAAGTGGTGGACCTTAATACCCAAATATTCTTAATATAATGACACAGAGTGAAAAAGTGGTGAATCTTGAGACCAAACCCCTCATGCTACTAGCGTTAATAGGTTGGACAACTGGTGGACCTTGAATGTAAACCTTCCATGTTTCAATAGAGTTAGCTTCGACAAATGGTGGAGCATCCTTCTCTCCATGTTTCAATGGAGCCTAGCTTGGACAAGTGGTGGACCTTTTGCTTCTCTCTATGCGAAGAATAAAGTTAGCTTGGATAAGGGGTGGACCTTGGAACCAAACCCCTATGTAAAACATATCATGGACATTTCAAGTGGTGAGAAAGAATACCCTTTAAGATATACCCTTATAGGTTGGACAAGTGGTCGACCTTAACACCTAGATCTTCTTAATATAATGACATAGAGTGGAAAAGTGGTGAATCTTGAGACCAAACCACTCATGCTACTAGGGATAATAGCTTGGAAAAGTGACTGGCCTTGACGTTAAACCCCACATGTAAACAATATCGTGGGTTTAAGGTATTTCAATGGATCCTAGAATCTTGGAGACATGGTGCAACTTGCTTCTTTTCATGTTTCAATGAAGCCTATCTTCCACCAATGGGGGATCATCCTTCTCTAAATGTCTCAGTGGAGCCTAGCTTGGACAAGTGGTGGACCTTTGCTTCTCTCTATGTTTCCATAGAGTTAGCTTGGACAAGTGGTGGACCTTGAAACCAAACCCCCATGTAAAACATATCATGGTCATTCCAAGTGGTGAGAAATAATACCCTTTAAGATCTAGCCTTATAGGTTGGACAAGTGGTCGACCTTAAAACCTAGATCTTCATAATATAACGACATAGAGTGGAAAAGTGGTAAATCTTGAGACCAAACCACTCATGCTACTAAGAATAATAGGTTGGACAAGTGGTGGACCTTGAATGTAAACCCCCCATGTACGAAATATCATGGGTTTAAGGTATTTCAATGGAGCCTAGCATCTTGGAGACATGGTGCAGATTGCTTCCCTTCATGTTTCAATGGAGCCTATCTTGGACAAATGGTGGAGCATCCTTCTCTCCATGTTTCAATGGAGCCTAGCTTGGACAAGTGGTGGACCTTTGCTTCTCTCTATGTTTCAATAGAGTTAGCTTGGACAAGTGGTGGGCCTTGGAACCAAACTCCCATGTAAAACCTATCTTGGTAACTCCAAGTGGTGAGAAAGAATAAAGTTTAAGATATAGCCTTATAGGTTGGACAAGTGGTGGACCTTAGCACCCAGATATTCTTAATAGAATGACATAGAGTGGAAAAATGGTGAATCTTGAGACCAAACCACTCATGCTACTAGAGATAATAGGTTGGACAAGTGGTGGACCTTGAATGTAAACCCCCCATGTTCAAAATATCATGGGTTTGAGGTATTTCAATGGAGCCTAGCATCTTGGAGACATGGTGTAGCTTGCTTCTCTTCATGTTTCAATGGAGCGTATCTTGGACAAATGGTGGAGCATCCTTCTCTCCATGTTTCAATGGACCCTAGCTTGGACAAGTGGTGGACCTTTGATTCTCTCTATGTTTCAATAGAGTTAGCTTGGACAAGTGGTGGACCTTGAAACAAAACCCCCATGTAAAACCTATGCTGGTCACTCCAAGTGGTGAGAAAGAATAACCCTTAAGATATAGCCTTATAGGTTGGACAAGTGGTGGACCTTAACACCCAAATATTCTTAATATAATGACATAGAGTGAAAAAGTGGTGAATCTTGAGACCAAACCACTCATGCTACTAGCGTTAATAGGTTGGACAAGTGGTGGACCTTGAATGTAAACCCCCCATGTTTCAATAGAGTTAGCTTCGACAAATGGTAGAGGATCCTTCTCTCCATGTTTCAATGGAGCCTAGCTTGGACAAGTGGTGGACCTTTGTTTCTCTCTATGTTTCAATAGAGTTAGCTTGGACAAGTGGTGGACCTTGGAGCCAAACCCCCATGTAAAACATATCATGGACATTTCAAGTGGTGAGAAAGAATACCCTTTAAGATATACCCTTATAGGTTGGACAAGTGGTCGACCTTAACACCCAGATCTTCTTAACGTAATGACATAGAGTGGAAAAGTGGTGAATCTTGAGACCAAACCACTCATGCTACTAGAGATAATAGGTTGGACAAGTGGTGGACCTTGAATGTAAACTCCCCATGTACAAAATATCGTGGGTTTAAGGTATTTCAATGGATCTTAGCATCTTGGAGACATGGTGCAGCTTGCTTCTCTTCATGTTTCAATGGAGCCTATCTTGGAAAATGGTGGAGCATCCTTCTCTCCATGTTTCAATGGACCCTAGCTTAGACAAGTGGTGGACCTTTGCTTCTCTCTATGTTTCAATAGAGTTAGCTTGGACAAGTGGTGGAACTTGGAACCAAACCCCCATGTAAAACCTATCATGGTCATTCCAAGTGGTGAGAAAGAATACCCTTTAAGATATAGCCTTATAGGTTGGACAAGTGGTGGACCTTAACACCCAGATCTTCTTAATATAATGACATAGAGTGGAAAAGTGGTGAATCTTGACATCAAACCACTCATGCTACTAGTGATAATAGGTTGGACAAGTGGTGGACCTTGAATGTAAACCCCCCATGTACGAAATATCATGGGTTTAAGATATTTCAATGGAGCCTAGCATTTTGGAGACATGGTGCAGCTTGCTTCTCTTCATGTTTCAATCAAACCTGGCTTGGACAAATGGTGGAGCATCCTTCTCTCCATGTTTCAATGGAGCCTAGCTTGGACAAGTGGTGGACCTTTGATTCTCTCTATGTTTCAATAGAGTTAGCTTGGACAAGTGGTGGACCTTGGAACCATACCCCTATGTAAAACCCATCATGTGCATTCCAAGTGGTGGTAAATAATACCATTTAAGATATAGCCTTATAGGTTGGACAAGTGGTGGACCTTAACACCCAGATCTTCTTAATATAATGACATAGAGTGGAAAAGTGGTGAATCTTGAGACCAAACCACTCATGCTACTAGGGATAATAGGTTGGACAAGTGGTGGACCTTGAATTTAAACCCCACATATACAAAATATCATGGGTTTAAGGTATTTCAATGGAGCCTAGCATCTCAAAGACATGGTGCATCTTGCTTCTCTTCATGTTTCAATGGAGCCTATTTTGGACAAATGGTGGAGCATCCTTCTCTCCATGTTTCAATGGACCCTAGATTGGACAAGTGGTGGACCTTTGCTTCTCTCTATGTTTCAATATAGTTAGCCTATATTAGACAATTAGTAGACCTCGAATCTCTCCATGTTGTCTAGAGCTGAGCTTGGACAAGTGGTGGACCTTACTTCTCCCTTTCCCTTAGTTTACTAGCTTAAATGATCACTATGTATACTTGCTTAGATCTAGCTTGAACAAGTGGTGGAACTTGTATTCACACAAACTTAATCCATTACAAAAAAGTATATGTTAAAATAACATTTGGTTTTTTTTGTTTCAGGAAAGATGGCTCCAAAAAAACAGGTTGCAAGGGTTGCTGTCTCAGTTGACTATACTTGCAATGATCTTAGGAAATGGTATTTGGACATACATGGTATAGAGGGTGCACAATTTCATAAGGTGCATCTATTTATTGCCAAAAAGGAGAATGACAGCTTGTTTGAAGATGTTGGACAAGTTGTGGAAGCATCTGTCTCTGTAGTTGATAGTCATCCAGAGGTGGAATGCATTGACATTCTAGTTCCAATGAATCTAGAATTTCAACTATCTCCAGGAGCATATGCATTGGAGCGCATGTCTAGAAACAAAGAAGAGACAATGTTTTCTCGAGGATGGAAGTTTGCAGAATCAAATCCAAATATCACAGCAGATCAACTTCAAAGCTCCATCATTGCCACACTACAACGAAAAAAGGTGAAAGCTTCACGACCACCATCCACAAAGAAGCAAGCAAAAGTGCAGAAAGTAGAAGCTAAGCGAACTAGTTCCATTTTGGATGTAGACAAGGCATCTTTGGCATCCTCATCAACAGAGGGTTCAATGTCAAAGATGAGAATTGTGGATCCAGATGTTTTAGAAGCTGAGGCCATGAAAGGACAAGAAAAAGATACAGGTGGAATGAATAAGTACATAAATTATTTTCCTTTCCAATATAGGGAATTTGATATCCCTATTCAAAATTGTTGGCTTGCTCCTGATCACTATAATGCACGTATTATGGATAAAAAACACGCTGAAAGTGTGTTATTTGGATTTTCACGGAGTACGACCAAGCCTGCAGCATGTGCATATTTGATGCCTGTTCGAAATGCAAAATCAAAGAAGGGGACTCCTTTGGCAGTAGAAGAGGTAGAGGAGCAAAAAATTAAAGATTATCATTATTGGATTCTTGATGGGCAGCATTCAATCTATGCTGCAAAAGTTTTGCTTCACAATGAACAAAACAACAAAGAGATCTTTGAAAGACTGATTAGCGTGTATAAATTTAGAAAGGCTCGCATTGTTGTGAATGCTCCTCCATTTGTTGCAACTGCTATATCTGCCATTGCAAATGAGGAGGCTCAGGCATTGTATGTCAAGCAACCTTACAGCCAAATATTGAGACATTTACGGAGTCAATGGATCTTCTCAGGACGACCACCAAAGGCAGCAAGTGGAATTGCAGAGGGACATGCATCTCGTGCCGGATGGGATGTAAGTTATTTTCTTTGTCTTTTTGATAGTGTTTAATTAACAAATCTTGCTCAATAGTTTAATTATTTCTCTATTTCTTTTTAGGCTTTTCTTCGATTGGCAAGAATGAGTGCAGCAGCAAGTTGGATTGCTAAACAGGCACACATGGTCACGTACTCTGATTTAGTTTATGATTGCTGGATAGAAATCATTGAAAATCTAGAAGAGGAGAATAAGAAACCCCCAACAACTGTATTTAGATACCTTTGTGGCCTTGAGGAATCAGAGGTAAAGACTATTCAAGAAGAGATTAGAGATGAGAAGATTTTACTGTCAAAGAGTGCAAAGGATGGTGATGCAACTGACATGTATGATCGAATCAAGCAGTTGAAGCAAGACAAATTGATTCAAGATGCACTTCTTGAAGGCTTCAACAATTTGAATGAGTCTTCACCATGTAAAGACTGGGAGGAGGTGGTCAAAATGTATAACATCAATGATGTTGTTTATAAAACAATTTTAATGCTATGCGAGGAATGGATCAGATCTAGTTTGACGCGTGGAACAAAGAAAATGGCTTTTCCAGATGGAGCAATAAAATACATGCAATGGGCAATTCACCTTCAAAAGGAGAAAACTGAGCCTAGAGATTTGCCATGGTCAATCTATGTGGTGAGCCTACAAATGGAAGGCAATCTCTACTTGATGCGCCACTTCAATAATAAAGTGCCTATTGGCTTATGTGTTTTAGATATGACAAAAAACGTTGGAGGCAATTTGAAGTGGAGTGAGGAGACATTTAACAATGCTTTGGATGGGATCTTGGCTATTGCTGGAGGGTCAACAGATCCTGGATTTGTCTTTCTTGCATTTGTGGATTTCACTAACTTCACAAAATTGCAATGTGCCTTTCACGCCATGGGAGATAATCTGAGCTACCATTGTTGTGGTGCATTGCATCACTTTCCATCAGCTCCTTGCAAAGGAGCAATTCAATTCCTAACAGTTATTGCCTTCTTGGGACAAGGCAATGCATTTGAAGACCTGAGAAGAAGATCAGAGGAACATCCCATGCCAATTGATTGTTCTCTTCTTCAAGTAGCAGATAACGATATGTCAGATTTGCAATATTTGGAGGCCAAAAAAAGAGCTTTGGTCAAGCACTACATTCGTACATATTGTTTTGAAGACCGCAAGCTTGTTGATGTTTTTGGTGATGGCTCCTTGGTTGCACAAGAAGGAATACAACAGAAAAAAGAAGTTATCTGCTTAATTGATAGTGTGGAGGAGGCAAAAAGCGTGGAGACCATGCTGCTAGACTTTGTTAAGTCTCATGAAGATATAGAAAAATGGGCTGGACTTCAACAATCCACTTCGCAATCAGGCGACATTGTGCCTGTTACAGAGGAGTGCTCTCCACAAAGAGAAGAAGAACAACAACAACACCATCCTCTGTCAATGGAGGACTTTTTGGAAATGGAGACACGTATGTTTTGAGTTTCTTGTGCATGTTAGTGTTTCTTGTTACTGATTTGATACTCTTAATGTTAGATTTTGCTTTATATAGTATTGATTGAGTTTGTATTTTTTATCTCAAGCATTCAAGGTTTGAATGTAAATAGTAAATTACTTGAGTTTTTGAATGGTGGATCTGTAGACTAAAACTATAACATTTAATACTCACAAAGACTTAATTACTTAAGAGCTTGAACTCAATAAGTTTTGGACCTTTTATCAATACCCCCTTGATATGATACATTAGATCGTAGCATGGTTAAATGGTGATGCTTCATAAATTGAACCTAGCTTAGACAGGTGCTGGAGCCTAAATTTAAACTAACCTTGCTAGAAGGGAGCTTATGTTTGGACTTTGAGAACTAGCATAAGTAATCAATTAGAGCATAGATTAGACATGTGGTGGTGGCCGGCCTTAGAGACCAAAATCTTAATGAGCTTGGAAAGGTATTTAAGTACTGCAATTTACTTAGTTTTAGTACTCATTAAATGCATAGCTTGACAAAAGGTGGACCTTACATGGATCCTAATTTCAAGAGGTGTGGTAGACCTTCAAAACAAGCTCATATAGCTTGGACATGTGGTAGACCTTGCATGAAGACTAGTTTAGACAAGTGTGGTACACCTTGTAACCAACACCCATTTGTTATATTAGCTTGGACAAGTGGTGGACCTTGCTTTTATGTTTCAATGGAGCATATTTTGGACAGGTGGTAGACCTTGTTTCTCTCCATGCTTCAATGGAGAGAAACTTTAGCTTGGACAAGTGGTGGACCTTGTTTTTATGTTTTAAAGGAGCATATTTCGGACAAGTGGTAGACATAGTTTCTCTCCATGGTTCAATGGAACCCACCTTAGACAAGTGAAGTACCTTGAAACCAAACCCCCATAATACAACCTACTAAATAGGTTGGAAAATTGGTGGGATATGAAACCATCCATGATAGAGCATAGTATAGGTGAAAACGTAGTGGTCCTTATATCAATTACCCATGCATAGCTTGGACAAGTGGTGGACCTTGATTCTCTCTATGTTTCAATGGATCCTATCTTGGACTAGAGATATATCTTACTTAGTTCCATGCTTCAATGGATTGTAGCTTGGATAAGGAGTGGAACTTCAAACAAAACTCCACAGCATAGCATATATTAACAATTCATGGGTTTTATAGAGATTGTCTTGCCTATTTTGGAGAGTTGGTACACCTTTATTCTCCATTCTTCAATGGATCTGAGGTTGGACAAGCGGAGCTGGAGAAGTGGTCAACCTTAAAATGAAACCTCCCATGCTACAACCCATCATAGATCGTATATGTAGTGGACCTTGAAACTCTTTTATGTCCCTAGCTTAGAGAAGCATTGCACTCTTGATTATCTCCATACATGAAGGCAAGGTTGGACAAGTGGTGGACCTTCAAACCAGAATCTCTATGCAATAATAGGCAAGTGGTGGAGCTTGTTTTCTCCATGTTCCAATGGAGCCTAGCTTAGACAAACAATGGAGCTTGCTTCTCTCCATGTTTCAATGGATCCTAGCTTAGAAAAGTGGTGGAGCTTTGCTTCTCTCCATGTTCCAATGGACCATAGCTTAGACAAGTGGTAGACCTTGAAAAACACCCCCCGTATACAACATATTATGGGGTTTTCATGTTTCAATGGCTCCTAGCTTGGACAAATGGTAGAGCTTGCTTCTCTTTATGTTTCAATGGATCCAATCTTAGCCAAGGGTGGACCTTGAAACAAGAATCCCCCCCCCCCATGTACAACGTATTATGGGTTTTGAAAGCACTGGGAGAAAATAATAGCTTTGATAAGTGGTGGACCTTGCTTCTCTCCATGCTTCAATGGAGCCGAGGTTGGACACATGTTGGAGAGAAGATGGTTGCCCATGAAATAAGACCATGCATGCTATAATCAATCATATGTTGTACACATGGTGGACCTTGCAATTGTTTTATATGCCTAACTTGGACAAGTGGAGGACCCTTGATTACCTCCAGATATCAACAACAAGCCAAGTTTGGACAAGTGTAGTACCACCAAACCAGAATCTATATGCTACAATAGAGTATAGGTAGGACACGCGATGAACCTTGATATCAAACCATCCATGCTACTAGAGATGATAGGTTTCACATGTGGTGGAACCTTGTATCAATGTTCTATGTGTAGTTTTTGACTAGTGATAGACCTTGAAACTAATCCCTCTAGGCTACAAGAAAAAAGAGATGGATGAGGAGGCTAGACTACTTTTGTTGCATCAATGCATCCCATGTTACCACATATACTATAGGGTTCTTGGATAAGTGTTGGATCTTGTGTCAATGCTCCATGTCTAGCTTGGACAAGTGGTGGACCTTGGTTCTCTCTATGCTTCAAATGGGCAATAGATTGGAGACACAGTGGCCTTTTTTTTCCAATGATTTTATTTTTTGGAAACCTTGGAGGCACCATGTAAGAGGCACTCTAAGTCTTCCATACAATGGACCTATTGGACTATAAAATAATGATATCTTTCTTTGATATTGTCATTATTTTATGCATAATATTTTCTTCTTTTTGCAGACACAAAGGAGTTAAGTGATATAAAAACTAGATGTATTTCACACTATGATTGGCATGAAGATCCTTTTGGGACACCAACTTTTCCTATTCCCAAAGATGTAATTTTCCATATTAACGGTGTGGATTTTGAAGTGCGACTTTCATGTATTGAAGGAGCTGGTTATGGGCTATTTGTGCATACTACCCTGGAAAGTGGTTTGACTATTCTAAACTATGGAGGGCATAAGTATAGATTTCAAGACTGGAAAAAGATATGCAAAATATTTCCAAGAGCTTATAAATATTCTCTTCTAGAGGATCCAAACATAGAAGAAGAGGAAGATCAATCATACATTATTGGTTGTGTAGAAGAAGGAAACGTGTCGGGCTATATAAATAGTTCTCACAGTACAAATGTCTGTCCCAACGTACGCTATACATTTGATCCAAATTTGCCACCTTGGCATAAATGCACCTCTTCACACATCAAGTCAGAAGAATATGGCCATGTATGCATTGAGACTATTTGTCAAGTTGAAGCAGGAGAAGAGTTGTTTGCTGACTATAACTTTACTTGACATTGTAAAGTATTGTACATGGATGGAAATCTCAAGTACATGCATCATTTTCATTTTTCATGGATGAAATCTCAAGTGAATATAACATTTGATTATTGTTTAGTTTATGCTCAACGAGAATCTAGAGTGCTCTTATGCTTTGTGTGTTGTCTAACATATTTGACTACCTTGGCCATAGAATCTTGATTCTACTCTAGATTTGTGATAAATCTTACCAAAATTTAATCAATGTCTAGGTTGGACAAGTGGTGGGGCTTCAAACATTACTGTCTTAAACAAGTGGAGTTATCTTACTTGAATAAGTGGTGGCCTTTGAATCCAAATCTAAGCCAAATCTCTAATTATTTTCTTGTAGTCTAGGTTGGACATTTGGTGGACCTTGTATCCATGTTTCCTCAACAAGGGTGGCTTTTAGTTTTCACTTTAAGTACTCATCTTTAATAAAGTGTAGGATGGAAAATGTTGAGTTAGTAGATTGTATTTTAGACAAGTGGTGTTTGGTGTACGAATGCTGAAAATGGTTGCAAGGATTCTAACAACGACTTTACCTTAAATAAATTTCTTACTAGGAGTTCTACATATAAATATGGTGAATAAAATTCTAGTGGTTTTGAGATACCATTTGTGTGTGTGTTTTCTTAGATTCACAAACTGGGATGGATAATGCTCCTATGGTTCAGTCAACAACTATAGAATCCATAGATTCTATGGTTTCTAAAGTGCCCAAGATGGATGATATTTCTATACTAGAGTCTAGTGTTGTGCAACTTGAGCAAGCTTCCAATAATGAGAACCAAGAAATCGATGCTTCAAAAATGCAACATACATCAAAAGAGACTGAAAAGTCCACTCACGAGCTATTGCCAATTGGTACTACGTCATGTAGCGTAGATGTTGAGAAATCCATGCTTACAATTATATTGGATTTAAATGGTCTATTGTTGAAACGTTCCCCTCAACCATCCTCACACCACAACTCAGTGCAAATGGATTCAAAAAGATATATTATACTCAGGCCAGGTTGCATCCAATTCTTGAAGACTATTTTACAAAGGTTTAATGTTGCAATTTGGTCGACAGCTACTAGGAATAATGTGTATCAAATCCTTGCAGCACTAAACAACTTAGCTGAGGATACATTGCCTTTCTTTGCAATTTGGTCGCAAGATGTTTGCTACACCGCTCAAACTCAAAAATTGTTTAGACCCGACAATCCAAACGTTGAGGCAATGTTCAAGCCTCTAGCCAAAATTGCCATGGGGTTTGAATGTGATCCACAAAGAACAGTGCTTATTGATGACTCTCCTTACAAGGGATGTATTTCACCAGCAAACAATTGCATTTTTCCACCACAATTTGATGCTGAGAAGATGGTTGACAATATGCTCTTGGAGGAGCTACTGCCATACTTGATTCAGCTTGATGAGAGAAGGGATGTGCGTGATTTAATTGCTTCTAATCGTTATGGACAACCTATAGTGACAAATGATAGTGAATACAAACAAATCATGGAGTATTGGAAGCAGAAAAATGATGTTTGGTCAGCTAAGGTGTTCTTTACAAGAAGAATACCACCTGCAAAAGGTGACAGAGATGAAACTATCATTGAAGATGCAAGTGACACAAGCCACCGCAATGAAATGAGAAGAGCCCAAATACAAGAGATCTTGGCAAAGGAGCGTACACCCATTGAAAGCATGAAGGCGTCACAATTGACCACTTTAGCTAGGCAATTGGGTTGTAACACAAAAGGAGTTTTGAAGGCAACCACAGCAAAGGCTTATATAAATAAGGTGAAAGCTGAGAACAATCTTCTAAGGCTGGATAGAAAGCAACCCTAAGGTACTAGTGACATGTCATATATTCTTGATACACATGCTTGAACACTCATGTGCATGGTATCTAACAAATCTTTCTTTTTATTCCTTCTTGCAGGATCTTACAAAGGATACTACTAGATGGAGCTCAATCAATAGAGATTTTGATATTTTTGCTCAAAATAATGAAGCAGTCACCTACATTTTTTGTTTATCAATTTCTTGAGAGACTTTATTTTAGTTTGTAATCATCAAATGAAATGAAAAGTATCCTTCTTATTAAGATTGTTGATCTTTTTCTTGTTCAAACCTTTCAATTGTGATTTATAGTTTTGTTAGCATGAGATTGTGCTTTTTTAGTTTGAAAAAAACTGTCAAAGATCCAAGTCTTTTTGGCTTTACTTAAGTTATTAATTGTGAAAGATCCAAGTCTTTTTGCTTTACTTAAGTTATTGATTGCCTATGTAATAGTCCTTAAAACAATATCGGATGGCTTTCTTGCTCCCATGTCTCACATTGGTCTTTAGGTAAGACAAGTGGTGACCTTGAAAGTATGGTCTCATATCTCGATCAAGTGAAGAGACATGAAGCTTAAATATCACTACTATGTATCTAGTGTTAAACTCCATCGAGACAAAGACTAGATAGCCAAATTGCAGTCGAGTTTAAGTGAAAAATCCATTTGAGCTAAGGTAAAACTTATAGTGCCTCATTTTTCTAGGATTCTACCCCATCAAGGAAGTTAGAATCTAGCACAAACCAATTAAGACTCTTTTGGAGCCTAGATAGGACAATTCGTGGAACTTATGAAACTTATTATTGAGTTAGAGTCTAGTTTAGATAAGCAAAAGATCTTCAAACCAGCACTTGACTTTCTTACTATTCAATATTCAAAGTCCCTTGAGGCTAACAAATTACATACCCACTTGTAACCTAACTAATGAGTAATTATATAGATCTAAGCAAGTATATATAATGAGTCTTCAAACTAATAATCCAAGGGAAGAGAGTAGCAAGGTCCACTACTTGTCCAAGCTCAGCTCTAGACAACATAGAAAGATGCTAGTTCTACTAATTGTCTAATTATAGGCATGGAGAAATGATAGAAGGTTGACCACTTGTCCAACCTATCATCTCTAGTAAGATGGGAGGTTTGGCCTTAAGATTCACCATGTAACCAACCTATTACAGCATATGTATTATGAAGAGTAAAAAGCAATCTCCACCACTTGTCCAAGCTTTCTAAAATCCACATGGAGATAAGCAAGCTCCACCATTTGTCGAATCTCTCTTCCATTAAAACATGAAAAAACTCATCTATGTTGTACAGGGGGACTTTTTTCCAAGGTCCACCACTTGTCCAAGCTAGGATCCCTAGTAGCACGAGTGGTTTGGTCTCAAGATACACCACTTGTACACTCTATGTCATTATATTAAGAAGAACTATGTATTAAGGTCCACCACTTGTCCAACCTATAAGGTTATATCTTAAATGGTATCCTTTCTCACCACTTGAAATGCCCATGATATGTTTTACACGGGGGTTTCATTCCAAGGTCCACCACTTGTCCAAGCTAACTCTATTCAAACATAGAGAGAAGCAAAGGTCCACCACTTGTCCAAGCTAACTCTATTCAAACATAGAGAGAAGCAAAGGTTCACCACTTGTCAAAGCTAGGCTCCGTTGAAGTATGGAGAGAAGTAACCTCCATCATTTTTCCAAGATAGGTGCCATTCAAACATGGAAAGAATCAAGATCTACCATGTCTCCGAGATTCTAGGCTCCATTGAAACACCCTAAAACCATGATATTTTGTACATGGGGTGTTTACATTCAAGGTCTACCACTTCTCTAACGTATTATACCTAGTAGCATGAGTGATTTGGTCTTAAGATTCACCACTTATCCACTCTATGTCATTATATTAAGAATAACTGGGTGTTAAGGTCCACCACTTGTCCAACCTATAAGGGTATATCTTAAATGGTATCCTTCACCACTTGTCAAGGTCCATCACCACTTTTCCAACCTATAAGGTTATATCTTGAATGATATTTTTCCTCATCACTTGTAATGTCCATGCTATGTTTTACAAAGGGGTTTTGTTCCAAGACCCACCACTTGTCCAAGCTAACTCCATTAAAACATAGAGAGAAGCAAAGGTCCACCACTTGTCCAAGATAGGCTCCATTGAAACATGGAGAGAAGGATGATCCACCATTTCTCCAAGATAGGTTCCATTGAAACATTGAGAGAAGCAATCTCCACCATGTCTCCAAGCTAGGCTCCATTGAAATACCCTAAACCCATAATTTTGTACATGAGGGGTTTACATTCAAGGTCCACCACTTGTCCAACCTATTATCCCTAGTAGCAAGAGTGGTTTGGTCTCAAGATTCACCACTTGTACACTCTATGTCATTATATTAAGAAGAAATATGTGTTAAAGTCCACCACTTGTCCAGCCTATAAGGTTATATTTTAAATAGTATCCTTTCTCACCACTTGAAATGCCCATGATATGTTTTACATGGGGGTTTCATTCCAAGGTCCACCACTTGTCCAAGCTAACTCTATTAAAACATATAGAGAAAGAAAGGTCCACCACTTGTCCAAGCTAGGCTCATTGAAACATGGAGAGAAGGAACCTCCACTGTTTCTCCTAGATAGGCTCCATTGAAACATGGAGAGAAATAAGCTCCACCATGTCTCCAAGTTGCTAGGCTCCATTGAAATACCCAATACCCATAATTTTTGTACATGGGGGGTTTACATTCAAGGTTCACCACTTGTCCAACCTATTATCCCTAGTAGGTTTGGTCTCATGATTCACCACTTGTCCACTCTATGTCATTATATTAAGAGGAATTAGGTGTTAAGGTCCACCACTTGTCCAACCTATAATGTTATAGCTTGAATGGTATTTTTTCTCACCACTTGTAATGCCCATGACATGATTTACATGGGGGTTTTGTTCCAAGGTACACCACTTGTCCAAGATAAATCTATTGAAACATAGAGAGAAACAAAGGTCCACCACTTTTCCAAGCTAGGCTGCATTGAAACATGGACCTTAATACCAAATTATTTCTAGTAGCATGAGTGATATTTTGTACATGGGGCGTTTACATTCAAGGTCCACCACTTGTCCAACCTATTTCCCTAGTAGGTTTGGTCCCAATTTCACCACTTATCCACTCTATGTCATTATATTAAGAATAATTGGGTGTTAAGGTCCACCACTTGTCCAACCTATAAGGTTATATATTGAATGGTATTTTTTCTCACCACTTGTAATGCCCATGATATGTTTTACATGGGGTTTTTGTTCCAAGGTCCACCACTTTTCCAAGATAACTCTATTCAAACATAGAGAGAAACAAAGGTCCACCACTTGTCCAAGCTAGGCTCCATTGAAACATGGAGAGAATGATGCTGCACCATTTATCCAAGATAGGCTGCATTGAAACATGGAGAGAAGCAAGCTTTACCATGTTTCCAAGCTAGGCTCCATTGAAACACTCTAGGGGGTTTTATTTCAAGGCCCACCACTTGTTTAACCTATTATCCCTAGTAGCATGAGTGGTTTGGTTTCAAGATTCACCACTTGTACACTCTATGTCATTATATTGTGTTAAGGTCCACCACTTGTCCAACCTATAAGGTTATATCTTAAATGGTATCCTTTCTCGCCACTTGAAATGCCCATGATATGTTTTACATGGGAGTTTCATTCCAAGATCCACCACTTGTCCAAGCTAACCATATTCAAACATAGAGAGAAACAAAGGTCCACGACTTGTCCAAGCTAGGCTCCATTGAAACATGGAGAGAAGGAACCTCCACCATTTCTCCTAGATAGGCTCCATTAAAACATGGAGAGAAGTAAGTTCCACCATGTCTCCAAGATGCTAGGCTCCATTGAAATACGCAAAACCCATGATATTTTGTACATGGGTGATTTACATTCAAGGTCAACCATTTCTCCAACCTATTATCCCTAGTAGGTTTGGTCTCACAATTCACCACTTTTCCACTATATGTCATTATAATAAGAGGAATTGGGTGCTAAGGTCCACCACTTGTCCAGCCTATAAGGTTATACCTTGAATGGTATTTTTTCTCACCACTTGTAATGCCCATGACATGCTTTACATGGGGGTTTTGTTCCAAGGTTCACCACTTGTCCAAGCAAATTCTATTGAAACATAGAGAGAAACAAAGGTCCACCACTTTTCCAAGCTAGGCTCCATTGAAACATGGACCTTAATACCAAATTATTCCTAGTAGCATGAGTAATATTTTGTACATGGGGGGTTTGCATTCAAGGTCCACCAC
Source organism: Adiantum capillus-veneris (assembly GCF_014529385.1). Lineage (NCBI taxonomy): Eukaryota > Viridiplantae > Streptophyta > Polypodiopsida > Polypodiales > Pteridaceae > Adiantum > Adiantum capillus-veneris. Next base: position 160,984,383 of record NC_140935.1, read on the forward strand.
TTGTCCAACGTACTTTTCCTAGTAGGTTTGGTCGCAAGATTCACCACTTGTCCACTCTATGTCATTATATTAATAATAATTGGGTGTTAAGGTCCACCACTTTTCCAACCTATAAGGTTATATATTGAATGGTATTTTTTCTCACCACTTGTAATGTCCATGATATGTTTTACATGGGGATTTTGTTCCAAGGTCCACCACTTGTCCAAGCTAAATCTGTTCAAACATAGAGAGAAACAAACGTGCACCACTTGTCCAAGGTAGGCTCCATTGAAACATGGAGAGAATGATGCTCCACCATTTATCCAAGATAGACTCCATTGAAACATGGAGAGAAGTAAGCTCCACCATGTTTCCAAGATGCTAGAGTCCATTGAAATACCCAAAACCCCTGATACTTTGTACATGGGGGGTTTACATTCAAGGTCCACCACTTGTCCAACCTATTATCCCTAGTAGCATGAGTGGCTTGGTCTCAGGATTCACCACTTGTCCACTCTATATCATTATATTAAGAAAAATTGGGTTTCCATATCTAAATGGATCTTTGCTTGGATAAGTGGTAGACCTTGAGACCTAAATACCCATTCTACACTAGAGCATTGGTTAAGCCTTATACACTTCAAGCATACCTTTAACAACAAGTAGTAGTTATTAGTTGACTTAAGTCTAGTTGAACTCCATGGTATTGAGACTAAGAGAGAGTGTAGCATAAAAAAGAGTCAGGATTTTAATTTGACTTTCTTTCTATTAATGAGTAGATCATAGATGGATTTTGGTATCTAATAAAACCTTAGGGTAGACAATGTAAAACTCATGTCTATTGTTGTGTTTGCATTAAGTGTTCTTGTTCTTTAATTTCAGAACCATTACAGAAAAATGGATTGGCTATATGCTGGCATAAATTGAAGAAAACTATTGAATTACCCATCCAACTCCTCCAAGACCTTGTCCAAGGAATGAATCACCTCCTTATCACCTACCACTTGCTTTCAAGGACATCAAAAGAGTACTTATCTTGGATCTAGAGGGGTTACTTCTCAAGACAGTTGAAATGAAACATGGAGATTCTATGCCATCTTGGGCTCAACACATGCGACTTGTGGAGGACAAAGATGAAGTTTATCATGTGGTGCGACCAGACGCACAAAGTTTTTTGGATTTTTGTGCTGAATACTTTGAGCTATGGATATGGAGTTGCTATAACTTAACAAGGGTGCAACGCATCACACAAAAGTGTTTTCCTGAGCAGTATACCAAGTTCAAGGTGTTTATGAGTAACAAAAATTGCCAAAATCCAAATATCATGTTAGGATTTACAAGGGTTTATCACAAAAATCTGAGTGATATTTGGAAGATATTTGAGGATTTGGATGCAAACAATACCTTAATTTTTGATGACACTCCATATAGGGTGATGTGGAACATGCCAGGGACATATCTTATTTTCCAAAGATGTGGAGGCAAACTTCCGAGCAACTTCAAACTTCTTGCAGAGAACCATAATTCCATGGTTGGTAGGATGGTTGTATGCAAGAGATAAGAGAGTCTATACATACAACACAATTGTAAATCAGTATAGTGATTCTGAGACAAATTATGTCCTTGGTGTGTACTTGTCAACACGAAAGCATTGAATAAATATGGCTATAAGATGCTTTTTTTATTCTAGTGTGTATCTTTCAACATTTGTATAATTTGATATAGTCTTTTTTTTTTTTTTTTAAAGGTGTGTCAATTTTATGAACACTTGAATGGAGTGCACCCTACTCTAAGGGGACTTCAATGTACTATTGGAGTGCATCCTATTGTAAGGGGACTCTGATGTATTGCTAGAGTGCACCCAAATTTTTGGGGACTCATTTTTTATTTGATTGGGGCCTATGTTGGGTCATATAGTAAAAGAAATTCATTTTTTGTCAATTCATATCGAGGTTGCATTTATTTGGAACTATGAAAGAATTGATGTTTGATGTCAAAATAAAACTTGTAAGTGTGGATCAGAGAATTCATGGACTTTAAATATGTGAGAGGGATCTTTTTCTTGGGCACAAATGTTTGCTTCAAGAATTTTGTCATTACATACTTTATGTGAAAGAGTTTTAGAACCTAAAAGACTTTGAAAACAAAACTATGGAATCTAAGTGCATGTATTCTTGAATGGCTTTGAAAGTTGATGTATACATGCATGTCGCCTTGATGAAGATTTAGATCTGACAAGATGGAAAGATATAATTCTTGGACGTTACCTTTGTCAATTTGGTAATAACATATTTAACTTTCTTTTAATATGGGTGGAAAATATATTATTATGTGCATTTGGAACCTAATTGCTTGACCTTCAAACCAAGATTCCTATGTTATTTTTTCATATACTTTTTTGTACTGAATTAAGATTGTGGATGCAAGGTCCACCACTTGTTCAAGCTAGATCTAAGAAAGTATATATACTGAGTCTTCAAACTAGTAAACCAAGGGAAGAGAGAAGCAGGGTCCATCACTTGTCCAAGCTCATCTCTAGACAACATAGAGAGATGTTATGTCTACTAATTGTCCAATATAGTCATGGAGAAATGATAGAAGGTTGATCCACTTGTCCAACCTATCATCTCTAGTAAAATGGGAGGTTTGGCCTTAAGATTCACCATGTAACCAACATATACTTCATTGTATTATGAAGAGTAGAAAAGAAAAGCTCCACCACTTGTCTAAGGTAGTTCCAAAATCAACATGGAGAGAAGAAAGCTTCACCATTTGTCAAGATAGGTTCCATTAAAACATGGAAAACCTCATATATGTTGTACATGGAAGCTTTTTTCCAAGGTCCACCACTTGTCCAAGCTAGGATCCATTAAAACATGGATAGAAACAAGGCTCCACAACTCGTCCAACCTTTATAGCTGCGAAGTGTACCGGTTGTCTAAACTAGGCATGGGAAAATAATAGAAGGTCCACCACTTATCCAATATATTATCTCTAATAGCATGGGAGGTTTGGTCTCAAGATTTAGGAATTGGCTGACCTGTATTTCATTGTATTATGATGAATTTGGTTTTAAAGTCAACTACTTATCCAAGCTATAAGTTTATATCTTGAATGGTATTCCTTCCCATCACTTAGAAAACCAATGATATGTTGTACATGGGAGGGTTTGTTACAAGGTCCACCACTTGTCCAAGCTAGTTTCATTGAAACATGGATGAAGACAAGCTCCACCATTTGTTAAATCTAGACTCCATTGAAATCTAGAAAATCCATTCTATGTTGTACATGGGGTTTTTTGTTTTAAGGTCCAACACTTGTCCAAGCTAAGATCCATTGAAACATGGAGTAGAGAAACACTCCACCACTTGTCCAAGCTAGGCAACATTGATAGTAGTTGGTTTATTTTGAAGATCCACCACGTGTCTAAGCTAACTCTATTGAAACATAGAGAGAAGCAAAGGTCCACCAAACTGTTCAAGCTAGGCTCCATTGAAACATGGACAGAAGCAAGCTCCACCATTTCTCCAAGATAGACTCCATTGAAACATGGAGAGAATCAAAGGTCCACCATTTCTCCAAGCCAAGATCTAGTTGTCCAACCTATAAGGTTATATCTTAAATGGTAATCTTTCTAATCACTTGGAATACCCATGATATGTTTTACATGGGGGTTTTGTTCCAAGATCACCACTTGTCCAAGCTAACTCTATTGAAACATAGAGAGAAGCAAAGGTCCACCACTTGTCCAAGCTAGTCTCCATGAAACAAGGAGAGAAGCAAGCTCCATCATTTCTCCAAGATGGCTAGCATGGTAAGTGCACCTTGAAACCACCTTCCTATGAGGCAATAGAGCATATGCTACATATTTTATGTATGCCCCATGCCTCAAATTAGAAGTTATAGATTAGAAGTGGACCTTGCTTAAATGTCACATGCAATAAATTAAGGAAAAATAGCCAAGTGGATTGTATTCCTCAATGGATCCTTGCTTTCACAAGTTGTGAACCTTGAGTCACTTTTACATTAACTTGGACAAGTGGTGGACCTAGAAACCAAGCTCTCCATGTTGAGATAAGTTGTAGGTAGGACAGTAGAACATAGACAACGATAATGGATGCAATATACTCCTCTCCTAATAATCCAATTGATTGAAACCATGATATTTTAGTTGTTTTCATTGTGTATTGTATGTGCATAAAGTGGAATGAGACCTTAAGAAAACTCAAATTTTTGACAAAATCTCTATATTTTATACATGATATATTGAAAGTTGTCCAACCTGGGATTTGGGATTTTCCCACTTTACCTAATATGGTCTTTATGGGTTACTTTATGGGTGTCCATGAGAATGGAGGGAACCCCCCCCTCCCCCTTTTCCCCCTTGTCTCTCTTTCTAGGGGACAAAGCTATAATGAGGGGAACAAATAGGCCTCCATGCCACCTACTACCCTACCTTTTGAGAGGGTATAGCTGTGGCCACACTCTCTTCCTATTGGTCCATGCTTAATCACCCCTTAAGCTAAAGGGCCCTTTTGGGGTTCATATTTTTCCTAATGACATGGTTGCTTGCTCATGTCCTTTGAAAAGAAGTTGACGCTGTAAGTAAACAACAGATTATGTGAGCACAAACTTATAAAGTACAAAATGATATCATTCTAATAATCTAATGACAACCATACAAAGAATAAATTATAAGAAAAATCTTTGAGGACTCTCCATAGATAACACAACTTACTTGCATTGTGAGATTCAATCACATGCTACACAACTATAGATGGCGCACCAAAGACGTCAACAAAATAGCACCACCCTGTGTTATGAGGTGTGAAGCCTAAACATTGAAAGCCATAAAGAGGTTTATTCTCTCCAGCATGATAAAAATAAATATGGAGATGATGTTAAGCTCTGAATGTAAGCTACAATGGTAGTTTTCTTACCATTTTATGTTTATGTTGGAGATGAACCCTTGCAATGCCCACACACTATTCACACCTCCTATTGTTGTGGTATGAAAGTCATGTGAGCTCATACTTTTTCCATCTTCGGGAGTAGAGGTTTCAATGTAGTGTGAGTGAATGAAAGTAGAAGGAGTAGAATCTTGTTTCGTGGTGTAATGGAGGTGAGAGAAGGAATAGGAGCTAGCTTGGTGTGAAACTATGTGGCCGGCAAGGGAAAGAGATGGGGGAGGAGCTTGCTTGGTGCTACAATGGAGGTGGAAGAAAGCTAGAAAAGAGATAATGCTGGACTATAGGGGGTGCATGTGGTTGTTGCAGCAATGGACACGCTAGAAAAGAGTTTGTAGAGAGAGAAAATCACTTTTTGGCTATAGAATAGGTTTGGAAAGACTTTCGAGGGTGGAAAATGATGTTTTGAACTTTTTTGGAAAAATTCAATTTTTTAGACTTTTAGTGCACGTTTTTTACTTGAGGTGAAAAATACTTTTTTCACCATGAAATAAGTTTGGGGACCTTTTAAGGAGGGAAAACTTGAAATTTGAAATTTTTTGAAAATTTGAATTTTTTAGTGTATTTTTAAATCCGGGCCAAAAACTGGGGGAAAAGAGGTCAAAGTGGTCCCCCACCCCCCATCCCTTTCCCCTAGCCACCTCCCTTACCTTCTCACTAGGTAGGCCATTAAGAGGTGTAAGGCTACTTTGTCCCCCTACTTTTTTGAGGGTATAGAGTGTGTCCACCACCCCCACTTCCTATTGGCTGGCCTCGAATTAACTTTAATCCCAAAGGGCCCCTAGAGGGTTCATATTTTTCCTAATGGTGAGACATTGTTACTTCTTTCTTGAATGGTCACATATTTGAGGAAGTTTATGTAATGTAGCCTTGCGGTTTTGTCATTTAAGGGTAGGAAGATAAAGTGTGCAAATGTAAGAAAGCTTTTGTATGGGATGAAGCAATCTCCCCGTGCTTTGTATGAGAAGGTTGACACTCATTTGGTCAAACGAGGCTTTTGTAACAGTCCAACATAAAGCACATTGTATGTAAAGCGTGAGGGTGATGTACTTCTCATTGTCGTTTTCTATGTGGATAATTTGCTCATCACTAGACCAAATGAGAGACATATTTCTGAATTTAAGGCTGATTTTGAATGCTACTTTAAAGATGAAAGATTTGGGTCTCTTGCATCATTACTTGGGTATATAGTTTAAGCAGTGTGATGGTGATATTGCCTTGTGGCAGACAAGTTACATAGAGACATTTCTATGTAAGTTTAGACTTAAAGATTGCAAACCTTTTGCCACTCCCATGGAAGAGGTTTGAAGTTGAGTCTTCATGATGCTAGTGATCCTACCAATTTCACTCTTTATCAAATTGTTGTTGGCTTCCTTATTTATGTATGCAAGACAAGGCCGGATATTCAGTTTGCAATCTCACGGGTCAATAAATTCAAGCATAGCCCAGGGTCTAAGCATTGGTAGTCTGTTAAGTGGATTTTTTTCTACTTCATTGGAACTTTATATCTTGGCTTGTTTTATCCCAAGGGGGAATCATCGCCGCCAGATTTACATGCTTTTTCAGACTCAAATTGGGCTGATTGTTTTGACACATGAGTGTCCACAAGTGGTTTTTGTTTCATGCTTGATAGTTCATGCATATCATGGTTGAGAAAGAAGCAACCTAATGTGGCCACTTCCAATTGTGAGGCTGAGTATAGGGCGGTCTTCATAGCTATGCTTGAATGTGTATGGCTCAGATGCCTTATGGCTGATTTGGGTGTTGGAAAAGACACTGCCAACACTATCTACACTGACAGTCAGAGTGCATTGGCAGTTGCAAGGAACCCAATTTTTCATGCTCGCACAAAGCACATTGAGGTGCATTACCACTATGTCAAGGAGAGGCTCTCAGTAGGAGAGATCAGCTTGGCTTATGTGGTGACACAAGACAATCTTGCATATCTTTTCACAAATGCATTGTCTTCTGAGAAGTTTGAATCTTTCCACAAAGATTTGGGCTTACTCCCCTTTGTGGACTAATCATGTCCTCAAGGTAGCATGGCACTCCCCTATACTCTATGTGCCAACTCTCCTTCACCGCATCACTCCTAGGGGGATTTTTTACCATATACATGTTGCAGTGATGTGTGTGAACACACTTAGGACCGCCAGGGAATTTTTTTCCTCACTAGGAGGTTTTTTCCTATGTGCATTGTATATACACCCATCACTCTAGGGCTATCTGATCTTTCCATTACACACTAACTAATACACTCTCTATTGTGTGTCTTGAGCTTCCTTCATCTTCTCTAAGCTGTATGTGTTTCTTGCAACCCTAATTCCAACGATTTGTCTTGTAGATTTGACCAATCTAATTTTAGCTTTAGCCTTTTGTCTTCTATCTTCTTTGAGTTTTCCTAGCCTTGCATCATCAATGTCAAAGGAAGAGGACACTTGTTGGGCTTCCGTGGCTTTCTTTCGTTGCTAGCCACTCATCTCTCAATTGCTCAGCTTCTTCCATAGATCTTTGTACTTTTAATTTGGAAATAATCTCCTCCTATTGCCGATTTTTTTATATAAAAGGGACTTCCACATCCTCTTCTTGCTCTGATGAACAATATTCTGAGGGTATGTCCACTTTCCTTTTGATCTCTCCGTGAAACTCAATGTCCAATTGAGTTTCTTCTCTGTTTGTTGGTGGTGCTCTAGAACTTGAGCCACATGTTTTCCTATTGGTAGGTGTTGTTCAGGAACTTCCCACAACTTTGATAGAGTGCTTTGACTCGTGAAGGAGATATAGCTGGGACTTTGCCTTTGCTAGGTCTTATGCTTTTGTTTATGTCACTACTCTTTAGATTGGCTTCCACCAAATTCTCTAGGATATAGCTATCGAGTCAAATTTTATGACACGACACTCTACCAGAGGCCAATTTCCATGACCACCGGTTCAATGTAGCGGGATGGCTTCTATACCTTAAGGTGCTTCAAGATCAACTCAAGGGGGAAGCTCCATCTTTGAATATATCAAGTCTTTGTATGTTAGTTTGTGTCCTTGTTTATTTATGAGAGCCTTGTCGTTGTCAATGGCCTTGGTTTTTAAGATCAAATTATGGCTACCAATTGGTATGGCGCCGCTGCCGAGGACAAAAACCCTAGGTAGGTGACCGAGACTAGTCCTTGAGGATAGGGATTCCTTGGCTTGACAAAGTCTCGTTTTACATTTAGATAGGATCAGAGGGTGGAGGACTCTCTAGGTCTTAGAGGGAGTCTAGGGAGCGTGTGTCTGGCCTAGATCCTTCGACTTAGGTAGACTTAGGTAGATTTAGGTATTAGTTGAGTTGTGGTGTAGAGAGTAGGATTTTGAGTGGTAGAAGCGGTGGAAGGAGAGCTTGAGAGTTCAGAGAGGCCAGGAAGCAACCAAGACACCATTATCACCATTTCACATGATGTCATGATTTATGATCTGGAGCACTTCATGCATGTTATACTTGCTGATTAGGTTCATCACAAGGTTGTAAAAGACGCAAAAGAATGTTTGAAATCTGAAGTGAAGTTCAAAAGTTGCTGTGAGTGTTTCTGATAGGGCTGCAGAGCATCAGGAGCGTTTCTGTCAAGAAAAAATTACATTTTAAGCCAGGAGACATCCTACGCGTAGGATGTCTACAGGCTGATTTGGTGGGAATTTTGAAATTTTTAGTTGACCAGTGTGTTTAGAAGGTCGGTTTTACCCTATTTTTTCCCGGAAAGTGGAAATTTGACCACATCTTGACAGGATAAGGCCAGATAGACAGAAATTGCCAGACATCCTACCCAAATTGTGCCAAGGCATTATTTTAAGACCAAAACCATAGGATGGTTGCATGGGCATGATCTGCATGATTCATTGAGTGACTGAGAAGGGTTTCATCTCAATTGGGTGAGAAAATTGGGTTCTAAGCAGACTTTAGCATCTTTGACTGAAAAGGGCTAGAACAGTTAAAATTGGGGTCTTTTGAAATCCACACCAAAATCTAAGCATAGCACTGGGTTGCTGACATCAAGGGGAAGCTGTGGATTAAGTCTGGGGTCAAACAAGCCAAAAAGACATCCTACGTGTAGGATGTGTTCTGGGTGATTTAGCATTCCAAACTCAGATCTGAGCATACCAAAGTGATCAGCATCTCAAGAGGAGTCTGTGCTTTGCATTTGAAGCCATTTTGAGCAATTAGACATGCTACACGTAGAATGTCTAATGCATGAAATTGAAGCCAAAAACTGACTGTCGACACAACAGGGTGTTGTATAGCCTGAGGCAAGCCTCCTAGTCAATTTTGGTCCAAATTGGAGTTGATTTGACTGGTCAAGACCAACATCAGGTTGCTGGAATAGATTTCTAATCCATTGACCAGCTTATAGGTGTCCAAATCAAAAAGTAAAAACAGTTGTGGACTCAGCACATCAAGGGGAATCCATAGTGCAAAAACCAGGCAAAACATAGCAAGAGACATCCTACGCGTAGGATGTTTACTAGGGCTTAGTGAAGAGAAAGTTTAACTGAGGACATACAGTGAGGTTCCAATTGACTTAAGAGTTCCAGAACTTCTTTCAGAAGTGAATTTGGACCTTGTTTGACCTTTTGACGGAGCAAAGACGGAATTAAGACTTTTCAAGTAAATTGACCAACATCCAAGGGAAGTACAGTTCCAGATTAGCAGACCTAATCCAGAACATCAGAAGTGTATAAAATACAGTAGTGGTTAAGGTTAACTCTCCAATTATACCAATCATTACTAAAACCACCTCTAGCGGTTAAATGCTTTGATTCAATTGCCGAAATTAAACGCTTGTGTATAGGTAGGTATATTCAGCGGCAAAGCAAGAAGTTGTGCAGAAACTTATCCTTTACCAGGTGAGTGGTTGGATTTGTGATAAATTGCATCGCTAAGTTTGATAAATTTAAGATCAGGAAGACACATTTTTAGAGACCAGAAGGTGGCAAGTGATCATGGTAGTTTAGTGTCCACCGAGGAGAGTGTAACTCAGGCAAGGCTAGATCCACTAGCACCAATTATTGAGGAGGGTAGTGATACTGACACTTCATCAAACAAATCCTTCTTCATGATGGGTAGTCAACAGCCAAGAGGTTTCACCTATGAAGGACCAATGCCAGGAGAAAGCACCTCCCTAAATCCTTTGAACGATTCCAAGTTTACTGTAATCTTCTTAGAAGGAACGAACTCGAGGGGAGCCCTAGTTTATTCTGACTATCGAGGACGCAAGTGTATTTGTATTGAAGAAAGACCTGCTCAGAGACTGGAGATAATTTGAGTCTATGATGATGGAGATAGATTCCGAGACGAAAAGGGGAACCACTATCTGATAGTTAGTAACACTGAGGATTACAACAGATATGGACATAACGTGGAAAAAGGAAAAATGGTTTCAGAAACTCAAGAACCGCCTCCAAACATTGATAGACCTGGAGCTCTTTTTATGTGTGATAAGAAAACAACCAGGGTATCAACCTATAATGAGAATGTGGGGATTTACAAACATGAGAGTGTGGGAATAGTCTCTTACTTCCGATGCAAAGAACCCTACCCAAACGAATTAAGCAAAGACAAGGTTCTTTACTTATTCTCTTATGAAATTGCTATGGGGAAGGACATCATTTTTGTTGATAGGTACAGGCGAGAATACAAACGTATTCTCCTAGAGGAGGTAGAAAAGGCAACAGTTCCAGAAGCATCAACATATGCCCCCGAAGAAGTGCCAAGAGCCACCTACACCCCTAGCGAGTCGACAAATCCATTTTCAGAAGAGTATGACGCGACCTCACATTCTACCCGACAATAGACGTTCAACAACCAAAACCAACCAGCAACTCAGCCATCACTGCAGGCATGGCTTCGACAGAGTGCAACATTAGAACAGGACCGAAACCGAGATGGTTATCAAGCCACACGAGGGCTAAGGGATTTACAAGAACTGCCACTCTATTCACGGTATCAAGGTGAGAGTAAGCCAAAAACTCAAGGGTCAACAGAGCCTAGAAAACCACCCATAGAACGAGTTCGAAGAGATGAACCATCTCTTGCAAGAACCGTCAGAAATTACGGCTTAGGAGTACCACTGGGAGAGGAGCCTGCCCACTACAGAAGGCCAGAGGAGGTATATCGATTACGACGAGAAGATCCAATGATGAGATTTGTAGACCATCGTAGAATTAGACCTTCTCAAGTGCAAAAATGGGTAAACAAGAAATACACGGGAAATAGAGATCCTAGAGATCATGTAGCAGCCTTTGTGCGTGTGATTAGAGCCGAAGAGGTGTTAGACTTCCCTACCCAATTTGCAAGGTTTGGACTAACCCTAGAGGAGGATGCTGCTACTTGGTTTGACTCTGTGGAGGTGTTTGACGAGTTTATTGAGGAATTCTCACAAATGGGCATAGCTCATAATACAGTCTCACAAATCCATAAATTCAAACAGAAAGATAGGGAGTCTGTGCGAAAGGCAGCCCTACGACTAAAAAGATATGTTAAGTTCTGTCCTGTGGAAGAACTGCCAACTCAGTCTAGACTTATGCTTATCTTTATTCAAGGACTGAGGAATGCACATCTCCAGAAGGACTTACATATGAAGAGGAGCACGACGTTAAATGAGTTAACTAAGGAGGCTCTTTATCTTGTAGACAATTGTGCGGTCTACAAAGAAGGTGAATTCAAGGATCTTGACGACGATTCATCCTCACAACAAAGTGGAAGCAAGTCCGCTAAGACAACACCGAAAGGAGAAGTAGCTGTAAGCCAGGAGCAGCTTGTAGAGGAAGTGCTAAAAAAGATTGACATGTACACAAAACCACAGGCTAAACAGCCCAAGTGGTGTGCTATTGAACAAAAATAGACAAACCATGGGACGGAGGAATGTTATTATAACAAGGGGTATGTGAGAGAACGACCTTACGCTCCCCAGGCTCAGGTAGCATCTCCTCAACTTCCATCGATGCCTAGGTATCAAGCAGGAAACCTACCATGACTGGTAGGTGTAGAAAGACCACAACCAGTGTTGGGGCAACAACCACCCCTACCAGGATTACGACCAATGGGCATAAGATACACACCAACCGTAACTGAACCGGAAGAGAAGGCTTTGGTGCCTATGCATGCATATTATTAATATCCCAATGGATATGTTGCAAATACTGTCTATTATCCACTGGAAGAACCCTCAACGCCAGAACCATGGAGCATGATAAGAAGTACAGGACCACCAACAGCTACACAGGCAGCACGAGAAGGAAGATATAGCTTGGATGAACAAACATTGTTATTCATAGCCAACGGAGGCATGGGAGGGCAGAGACATGCATACCAACAAAGAGGAGCTCAAGGAGCACCTCAACAACCTAAGGGACCTTGCTACAAGTGTGGTGGAGACCATTGGCTAAGAGAAAATTCTCATGACAAAATCATTAGAGTCAACGCATATTGCACCGAGTGCGGAGTTACTCATTTGATTCCTGATTGCCCTAAGAACCCGAGCAAAAGAGAAAAAACTACCTTGAACATGCTGGAAGCGGTGCCTTCCAGTGGAGGGTCAGAAAACGAGACAGTAATACTTACTCAGGCAGTGACACGAGCCCAATCTCAAAGAATGATGAACAAACCCATAATTGAAGAGACAAAAACCGATGCCCCAAGTTCAAAAGTGAAGATTCATAGAAGCACTTGGAAAGCTAGAAAGGCGTGTATGAAAGCCAGGAGAGAACGAGAGCAAACGTCTCTATTCGAGGAGTTAAAACACACAAAGGATAGATTAGAGTGGTTAGAGGATCTAGCTAGCCTAAGCTCACACACTGCGGCAACCATAGCACCCAAGGAAATGGCAAAACCCAAAAGTGCAGGCTCAGGAGGATCAATGTTGGCAGAAAAGGTAAATGAGCAGTTAGATGCACTTTTAAAAGCTTACAAAGCCAGACTCAAAAACAACCAAACCCAAGAACAAAGATGGATGAATTATCCATATGCTAAAATAGAAAAACAGAGGTTGGAAATGTGTCGAAAGATGATTGAAACAACTCAATCCTTGATAGAAAACCCGCTTGATAAACCTGCAAGTTGGCATGAAGTACCAGCTCCAACCCCTATCAAACCAACTTTGATAAACAAGTAGAAATGAAGGAAAGACTCACGAATGCCTCTGAGTCTAGTGGAGAGCCTATGATAGTGCCAAATACGACAAATGAAACAAGTGAGGGGTTCCAGCCTAAAACATTGGTAGAAATGGGTAGGGATTGAAACGGTCTAGATGACCTGTGGAAGCAAATCCGTGATGCCAATGAAGCTAACAGGGTGAGTTACCACATGAATAGCACGAGAAAAGAGAAAAATGAGATCGTACCTCCTATTGACGTATTTGAGGCAAGATCACAAATGAACTTTGATATGCATTCACAAGGGGGAGACCATGGATCGATTAGTTCGAGGCACAGCCAACCAGACTCGCTGAAAACTCTACCCTCTTACCTAGGAGAGTATGAAGCCAAGTCTGATGTGAGAGCAATCCCATCTCAAAGACTTTCTTCTAACGGAGTGATGGATTCACAAGGGTTGATTGTGTTGCTGTCCACCCCTGTGGCATGTACAATCACATTAGCCAAACTCCTGAGGTTACGACCAAACATGTGAACCACAGTAGGAAAATGCTTAGAAAAATTCAAAGTGAAAGACCCCACCTCGAAACTTCAAGAAGGGATCAGAGAATTGGACAAGCCTCAACTAAACACTAGTCCAGTACCTTTAAACAAGGTTGGAGAATATTGCGAGGGAGAAGATGGAAACACCACGCTATCAGTAGAATTCCAGGGAGCAGTTTCCAAAGCTATTCTAGACAGTGGAGCAGGAGTCGCTATTGCCACTAATGAAATCTGGAAAAAATGGGGAAAACCGGCCTTGAGAGCTACCAGAATGAAATTGCAATTGGCAGATGGGTACATGGAGAAGCCTTTAGGACTCTTAGAAAAAGTAATTGTCACCTCATGTGGAATCGAGTATGAGCATATGTTTGCAATAGTTGATTTCAACAAACAAAAAAATTATGAAATCATCTTGGGAAGACCATTCATGAGACAATTAAAGATGGTCCAGGATTGGGGTTACGACCACATATACCTCAGACATGGCAAGACAACAACCAAAATACACTTAAAAGACCATAGTTACAAAGATGTAAACCAAACACCATAGGAAGAGTTTGATTCGGCTACATTGGCAGGGTCCGCACCCCCAGCATAGTTAGGGCAATAAAAAGAGCTATGGATGTGCGGAGCTTCACATTGTGGAAGCTTAAAAAGAGAGGAATGCGTTGGTACAGCCAAACTGTGTCAATCTATGGAAGTGCAGGAAGTTGAGGCATGGCAATTTGCAAGCAGATGGCAAAGTGTTGCAGTGGCTATTTGATGCAAGATATGGCCGTCACTATCGTGATGTGTATGTCAAATGTGGATTTTAGCAGACCAACGGGGGTTTTCAACCTCAGCCGCTCGCGTCTCTTAAAGGCTCTTGCACGGGCTAGTACCATGATTTGTGATATATTGAATGCTTGCACTGCTTAGACAAGGTCCGAGTATTGGTGATGCTTGAAGATGAATGGGTAACAGCTTATGATCATGAGGCCGGCGGCATGAAAAGTGATCCTCGGGCTTGCTTCTGGTCATTGGCAACGCAACGGGAAGCTAGTCGCATTTTTTATGAGGGGTGGAGTTCAAGCTTCGAAGGGTGTGCAGGCGGAAAGGTTGAAGGAGGTATTCGAAGGTGGTTATGTATGGCGTGTGCAAGGGGTCTAAGCCCGAAGTAACTTTTTAAAGCTATTGATATATAAAAAAAAGCGTGTTGCAGTTGCTGTAGTCAACGAGGAGTGTATAGGGAAAGGAAGGCCAGGTGTTGGCACTATGCAGACGGTGGCGGGCCAGTTTTGGAAGGCCAGTGAACAGGATGAGGGAAAGCCTCCACATGGGTGTGCATGAGGACGAGAGGGATACAAAGGGGTGGCCAGTTGCATGCAGAGGAGGATCGGGAGGCTGCAAAAACAAAGCCGCCAAGGGCTATCGGGCAAGAAGGGGAGACGAGAAGCGACCAATAGCGAGGTTGCTATTGGCGCATCTGACAATGGGAGGGCAAGGGTGGCCAGCTCATGGAGCACTCCATGCAGGAGATGAGAGTCGGGGTGATATGCCAGGGAGATGGCGGCCAAAATTGTTAGAAGGCTGCCAATACGTAAGAGCCAGGGGAGGAAGTAAGCCACGAGGGTGGTGCATCGTGGAACGAGAGTCAAAGAAGGCGCTGGTTGGGTGACAACAAGGGAGAGGAGATCGAAGGAAGAAGAGGGGTGACTGACTGCTGTGGTGGGGTCATGAAGGGCTGGTAGAAGTTCACCAAGCAAGGTGGGTACATGGATGATGCCTGCGGTGACCTTCGGGTGTTGTGAGAAGTTCTCCAACTACAGTTAAGCGAAAGATGGTTCATCTATACCCGCCTATCACGCCCTAGTTGTGGTGTATGTGAAGCGAGTCGGAGGCCAAGTGTTTAGAGGCTACAAGCTCCCCTTCATATCTACTTCGGAATCAACACGCGCGAGGCGACAATTCATGCATCTGTGCAGAATTACGTCTATATCGGCATAACTTCCATATTCTTGAGATTTAAATGAAATTTAAATGACTGTTTTCTATCTCTCCCTCATTCTTATGATTAATTGTTTGCCCTAGTATATGTGAAGGCAATGGGTGTATATGTGCTTTCCATATGAATGTTTGTGTGTACAAGTCTGCAAGCTTGAAGATAG
This sequence comes from Adiantum capillus-veneris, assembly GCF_014529385.1. Taxonomy (NCBI): domain Eukaryota; kingdom Viridiplantae; phylum Streptophyta; class Polypodiopsida; order Polypodiales; family Pteridaceae; genus Adiantum; species Adiantum capillus-veneris. The sequence goes on from NC_140935.1 coordinate 161,000,140, forward strand.
ACAAGTATATGTCAAGGATTGGGTAGGAATTTGAGCATCGATTTTTATTAGACTGCCTATATGTCGCATGGTGCTCTACAGTGTTATAGATGGAGGCTATTTGAACCTACTTTGCAATCGGATCTATGTAGTCAGGGTTGGTCGGGATCGGGCCAGGACAGTAATTGTTTGCAGATAGGGAGTCTAGGTGTGTGCTTGCTAGGGGATAGGGGTGATGTGAGATCATTGAGCTATATAGAGGCATCGAGTTTACTTGCTGGTGGTTTTCCCATTTTCCCCTTTCCATCTTGTAGTGCCCCCACTGAGGATCCACTGATTTCTTCCTAACAAGGTGTGCTTGAGTCAAGATGAAGCAGGAGTTTGGTCCGGTGTTCAAAGGATATGAGGATGCAGATGATTGGCTTGCCGATTTTGAGTTGTTTATGTTGACAGTACTGCGGATGCCAGGTGATGAAGCGAAGCTCCAAACTCTACCTTTGGTGCTGCGAGGTAAAGCAAAGGTTTGGTTCGATGGCTTAGAAGAGGTGCACAAGCAGAATTGGCTCGGATTTTACGAACAGTTCTTACAAAGGTATCGAAAGGTGGTGTCAGCTTCGGAAGCAGATGCGAAGATCAAAGGTTTGCAACAGGACGTAAGTACCAATTTTGATGCTTTTGTTGATAAATTTGAAGTTTTTTGGGGAGAATTGGCAGCTGCTACCCAAGCAACCAATGCGGGATATTTTAATCTCAGAAGGTTCCTATCATGTTTGCATCCCTATGTTCGAGAGAGGGTGGAGTATAAAGATCCAATCACTTATGACAAAGCTGTCAGAATTGCCAAAGCAAAGAGTCAGAAGATGAAGAAGAAGATGGAAGCAGGATTGCTACAGTCGACAGTCATGACAGCCAGTGGACCTAAGCCCAAACAAATTAAAGAATATCAAGAGGTAAAAGCTCCTTTTTTTTGTTGATATGAATGTGATCAAAGCACATGAAGCTAATGCCAGGGTAGAAGAGCTAGAACAACTGCCAACCAGGTCTCAAAAGGTGCAGAGAGGTATGTTCAGGGTGCCACCCAGTTTGCTTCCTCAAGAGGACGAGGGGATAAAAGGCTTTGAAGAAGAAGTGTTGGTTTTCGAACCAACATTGAAGAAGGTAGCAGTGGTCCAAGAATTGACAAGTTCAAAAGAGGAATCCGATAGTTCTCATAGCCCTAGTAGCAGTTTGGATATAGATAGCATGTGGGAGACTGAATCCCGGTCTTCCATGTATGAGACTTATGATGTTTTTCTTGTGGATGAAAGGATGAACAATGTATGCGAGTTTCCTACCAACCATTTGAAGGTCGAGGAGATACATAGTGCAAGTGTGGGAATGTCTCGTGTGAATCTGCCAGTCAAGCAGCTCAATCTTGTGTCATGTGATGGTGAGTCCCTATTGGAGGAAGAAAGTCCCTATTGGAGGAAGAAATGTGGTTTGATTGTGCATCCAGTTTGATTGAAGAGCAGGTTTTCGAGGAAGACTTGCAGCAAATAAAAGCAAAAGCGGAGGTATGTCGAAGTGATTTTTCTATGCAGGGGGTGGGGCAACCTTGCCTTGGTGAGCATGTCAGAGTTTGTGCGTAGCCGTGGAGAGCTAGCTCCGGCAGATGACTGTGTGGAAACTGGTGTAGGTATAGCCTATGAGCGTGAGGCTCTATGCAAAAACGAAGGTGCCACCAACCTTGCAGGTGATGAGGTGTTCGAATAATAGGTTGAATCTTTAGAAGGTCATGCTCTTGAAGATAAAAAGATGATTTTGGAGCCATTTCCGGAGGGTCTGGATGCAGGTTTGCAAAGGGATCAGGTTTACTTGGCTATGAAGCAAGTGGAGGCAAATGGCAGGGTCTTGCTATTTTATGGGATGCTATGGATACATGTGTTATGGGAGGTTCCTTTACATGTGGAAAGACACGACCAGTGTTTTATATTCGATCCAGGTGGACTCTATGCCATGCTTGGGGAAGCTGTGAGCTTTCCATTTGACCCTGGAGGGTGATGCAGTAGCAGATGGTTTTCTCTCTATCTCCATCCTATCTATATAGCCGCTATATTATCATTTTTCTTATGCAGTCTATGTAGCTATTTATATCATTCTCTCTATACATACTTATTTTACCTAAATAATATTGTGGTTAAGCATGAATGCTCAACAAGCGGGTGGGCAATGATGGTATAGCCAAACTGTGTCGATCTATGGAAGTGCAGGAAGTTGAGGCATGGCAATTTTCAAGCAGATGGCAAAGTGTTGCAGTGGCTATTTGATGCAAGATATGGCCGGCACTATTGTGATGTGTATGTCAAATGTGGATTTTAGCAGACCAACGGGGGTTTTCAACCTCATCCGCTCGGGTCTCTCAAAGGCTCATGCACGGGCTAGTACCATGATTTGTGATATGTTGAATGCTTGCACTGCTTGGACACGGTCCAAGTTTTGGTGATGCTTGAAGATGAATGGGTAACAGCTTATGATCATGAGGCCGGCGACATGAAAAGTGATCCTCGGGCTTGCTTCTGGTCATTGGCAACGCAACGGGAAGCTAGTCGCATTTTTTATGAGGGATGGAGTTCAAGCTTCGAAGGGTGTGCATGCGGAAAGGTTGAAGGAGGTATTCGAAGGTGGTTATGTATGGTGTGTGCAAGGGGGCTAAGCCCGAAGTAACTTTTTAAAGCTATTGATATAAAACGTGTTGCAGTTGCTGTAGTCAACGAGGAGTGCATAGGGAAAGGAAGGCCAGGTGTTGGCACTATGCAGACGGTGGCGGGCCAGTTTTGGAAGGCCAGTGAACAGGATGAGAGAAAGCCGCCACATGGGTGTGCATGAGGACGAGAGGGATACAAAGGGGTGGCCAGTTGCATGCAGAGGAGGACAGGGAGGATGCAAAAACAGGGCCGCCAGGGGCGATCGGGCAAGAAGGGGAGACGAGAAGCGACCAATAGCGAGGTCGCTATTGGCGCATCTGACAAGGGGAGGCCAAGGGTGGCTAGCTCGTGGAGCACTCCATGCAAGAGGTGAGAGTCGGGGTGACATGCCAGGGAGTTGGCGGCCAGAATTGTTAGAAGGCTGCCAATACGTCAGAGCCAGGGGAGGAAGTAATCCACGAGGTGGCGCATCGTGGAACGAGAGTCAAAGAAGGCGCTGGTTGGGTGACAACAAGGGTGGTGCCGTCATCTCGATGGAGAGGAGATCAAAGGAAGAAGAGGTGTGGCTGACTGCTGTGGTGGGGTCATGAAGGGCTGGTAGAAGTTCACCAAGCAAGGTGGGTACAGGGATGATGCCTGCGGTGACCTTCGGGTGTTGTGAGAAGTTCGCCTGCTACAGTTAAGCGAAGGATGGTTCATCTATACCCGCCTATCACGCCCTAGTTGTGGTGTATGTGAAGCGAGTCGGAGGCCAAGTGTTTAGAGGCCACAAGCTCCCCTTCATATCTACTTCGGAATCAACACGAACGAGGCGACAATTCATGCATCTGTGCAGAATTACGTCTATATCGGCATAACTTCCATATTCTTGAGATTTAAATGAAATTTAAATGACTGTTTTCTATCTCTCCCTCATTCTTATGATTAATTGTTTGCCCTAGTATATGTGAAGGCGATGGGTGTATATGTGCTTTCCATATGAATGTTTGTGTGTACAAGTCTGCAAGCTTGAAGATAGACAAGTATATGTCAAGGATTGGGTAGGAATTTGAGCATCGATTTTTATTAGACTGCCTATATGTCGCATGGTGCTCTACAGTGTTATAGATGGAGGCTATTTGAACCTACTTTGCAATCGGATCTGTGTAGTCAGGGTTGGTCGGGATCGGGCCAGGACAGTAATTGTTTGCAGATAGGGAGTCTAGGTGTGTGCTTGCTAGGGGATAGGGGTGCTATGAGATCACAGAGCTATATAGAGGCATCGAGTTTATGTGCTGGTGGTTTTCCCATTCCCCCCTTTCCAGCGTCTTAGAACGAGGGATTAAGGACAAGGATTATATTTTGGAACTATTTCCTGAAGATGCCTTAGAACCTCTGGAATGGGAACACATACTAGCAACGTTGGATGTCTGTACCATTACAGATAGTCCAACAATAAAATTTTACGATAAGGATGGCTATGATGTGCTACCCTATTACATGGTAAGCCTTATACGAGGAGGAGATGAGATTGTAGAACCACCAGAACAAGAAGAGTTTTATAACTCCTCTGAGCATCTGGAGGTGAATAATGATGCAGATAACGAGTGTTCAGACAGCTCAAGCGAGCGTGGGGAAAAAAAAGCGAATATCAAGTTTTATAATTTTGCCAATCAGCACCCTAGACGCCATGAATGTTATAGGAGAAAACGAGCAGAAAACAAAATGAGAGAGAACCTAATGCCCAGGATAAAAGATAAAACTCACTATCTAATACTTGTCAAAGCAGAGGATTGTGTAAAAGACCAAATATGAGGAAGATTCTCGAGAGGGCGAAGGGAACAGAAGCAAGAGGAAATAAAACAAGTACGGAAAGCTAAAATAGAAACAAAATCAAAAAAATCTCAAAAATCAAAACAAGAAACAACAAAAGATCCTGAGTGGACTAAATTGGAGCGAAAAAAAAATACCAACAACTAAAACGGTCTTTACGAGAGGTATGGACTACAGAGGGAGAAAGTGATGGTCAGGAGGAGTCAGAAAAAGGAACCGTGAATGTACCATCACACTATCGGAAATTCACCATCCAGGACAGAAAAATCATAATGACACCACCAGTCAGAGAAAGAATAAACCAAGAATCTTACGATGGGCCGAAAAATGCAAAACAAATAGACCTCGCTGACCCAGGTGAAAAGCCTTAGCCCGTCTATATCACAACTGATTTAGAGCTTGAGGAAGAAGAACTACTAACACAACTTCTCAAGAAGTATAAAGATGTGTTTACATGGTCCTACAAAGACCTCAAAGGATTTGATCCATCAATATGCCAACATACAATTCCATTGAAATCAGATGTCAAACCTAGCAAACAACATACTTATACGTATAATGACACATTTGCTAAACGAATCAAAGAGGAAATTGACAAGCTGATGGATGCTAAATTCATCTACGAAATCAAGCATACAGATTGGGTGTCACCCATTATGGTTGTCCCCAAAAAGAACGGAAAACTGCGAGTGTGTGTAAACCTCAAAAAGGTAAATGCAGCCACCATAAGGGATAACTATCCCTTGCCGATCACAGAACATGTAATTGAGAGCGTGGCTGGGAAACGGGCTTATTTCTTTCTAGATGGATTTTCAGGGTATAACGAACTGGCAATTGCAATAGAGGATCAACACAAAAGAGCGTTTTTACAAAAGAATGGGGAATATATGTGTATCGAGTTATGCCTTTCGTCTTAACTAATGCCCCAGCTACCTTTCAAAGGTTAATGACGCATGCATTCAAAGAATACCTCAGAATATTCTTGGAAATATACATGGATGATCTTTGTGTACACTCTCTTCTACGAGATGAACATATTGACCATTTACAAAAGGTATTTAAGAAATGCAGAACATATCGAATCTGTCTAAACCCGAAAAAGTGCATTTTTATGGTTAGGCAAGGCCCCATCTTAGGACACATTGTCTCAAGAAATGGCATAACCACTGATCCAGACAAAATCAAATTCATAGTACACCTGTCCAGGCCTACTAATGTGAAACAAGTGCAATCCTTCATTGGACACTACGGATATTATCGAAGTCATCGCACAACCTCTGTATCGTTTGTTAGTCAGTTTCGACTGGACTGAGGAGTGTGAAACTTCATTCCAAAATCTTAAGGAAAACCTTGTATCAACACTTGTACTTAAGGCACCAGATTGGAAAAAGATATTCCATGTTCACATTGATGCATCTGCATATGCAATCGGGAGTATTCTGGCTCAACCTGGAGACAGAACAATGGATTTCCTAGTTTGTTATGCAAGCCGACAGTTAAACAGTGCAGAAAAGAACTACACAACCATTGAAAGAGAGGGGTTAGGAATGATTTATGCTGTAAAGAAATTTCGGCATTACTTGCTCGCAAACAAATTTGTGTTTTTCACAGATCATCAAGCTCTTTTGTATCTGGTAAATAAACCATGCTATACCGGGAGAATTGTACGCTGGTTTATTATATTTCTAGATTTTGACTTCACAGTGGTAGTCAAAAAGGGTAAAACTCATCTACCGGTTAATCACCTTTCAAGGCTGCAAAATGGGGAAGCTCCTGAAGGAGTAGATGATGACATACCAGATGTGTATCTTTTCAATATTGAAATGATACCCAAATGGTCTTAGGAAATTGTTACCATTCTTTCCTTTGGAGGTAGATTTGGTAACAAGGAAGACAAATCCAAACAACAAACAATTCGGCAAACAAAAAACTTCCAGTTGATTGCAGGACGGCTGTATCATCGATGCTCGGACCAAATTCTACGACTATGTATAAATCCGGAGGAATTAGAGTGTTATCTTGAAGAAGCACACGTCCAGGATTGTTCATTTCATTGTTCAACAATGAAAACACACCAGAGACTAAAACAATTAGGGGTTTATTGGCCAACTATGTATGCTAACACACATGCTTATGTTAACAAATGTACTATAGGTAGTGCCAAAAGACCAATGGATCACGCGACATTGTTTCAGGTAAACATTGCACCTGCATAGATTCAATATATCATTGATTTCTTAACCACAAGGACGTTTCTTGAAAACATAACAAGAGCACGGAAAAGGGATATAGAGTTGGAGGCTTGAGACTATACTTTAATTGGGAACCAACTCTATAACCGAGGAAAGGACAATCAACTTAGAATCTGTGCAAGAGAAAGTGAATACCTACTGATTCTAGAACACGCGCATGGAGGATCCATTTTTCAGGCGATAAGACGGCAAAAATTGTCTTAACCGCAGAAATATGGTGGCCTACATTGCATATGGATGCTGAGGAGTTTGTAATGCGTTGTGACGCATGTCAGCGCACCAAGGTGCCGATAAAGAGAGATGAGATGCCACTACGGCCAATGATGGGAGCAAGGGAATTTGCAAAATGGGGCATTGATTTTGTGGGGCCTATTTCACCCCCTGCATATCGCACCCATACCCAATATATCATTGTGGCTATGGACTTTCTCACAAAATGGGCGGAAGCCAAGGCAACACAAAAAGCAGACGCAAGAACCACTGCACAATTTTTTGTATGAGAATGTCTTTGTAATACCAATAGAGATTTTCAGTGATCGAAGAACACATTTTCTTAATGAAGTCATTGAATATCTCTTAGAGGAATTCATGGTCATCCATAGCAAATCTGCTCCATATCATCCACGGGAAAATGGACAAGCTGTGTCCACAAATAAAATGCTATGCACGGTTCTCACTAAAATTGTATCAGAGTCAAGAACAAACTGGGATTAGTAGTTACACTCAATACTATGGGCATACAAGGTAGCTTACAAAACATCAATAGGAACAACACCGTACAACATGGTGTTTGGCCTAAATGCTATATTACCCATAGAGTTTTTAATTCCAACTCTACGAGTATCGAAACTCTTAGAATAGGCAGGGCATGAGCTCTCTTCAAGAATAGATGATCTTGAAAAGCTAGATGAACTTCGCTTATGAGTTGTAGATTCGATCTATGCTAAAAAGAGAAGACAAAAAGAGTTTTTTGACAAGCATGTGCGCACAAAAGAGTTCAAAACAGGTGATTATGTACTTGTTTATACCTTGAAACAACATGCCAAGAAACTTAAAAAGCGAGGGATGGGACCCTTTGTGATTAGTGACCTATCACAAAGTGGAGCTATCAAGCTTGCTACATTAGCAGGTGAAGAAATGCCAAATTGGATTAGTGGGTGTCGATTAAAGAAATATCATTTTACCACTAACACAGGATATGATTCAACAAATCCATCAAGAAAAACAACGGATGAAGGAGAAACAGAGGGTACGGGAAGAAGCCCAAGCAGAAGCAAAAGAACGCATTGCAAAAAGACGGCTTCTACGACGACAACAACAAGGTGGATCATCGTTGCGAATCAATACCATTCAACTTAACGAATTTTGATGAAAACACAGTGGAGCCAATAATTGCAGTCAAAGTGGGTAGCAATCAAGTTGAATCGACGGCATTGCTTGATTCTGGAGCTCAAGAAAATTTGATCTCTTACAGATTATACAAACAGCTCAAGCCCACAGGTCAACTATATTCTACTCCACAAGTGCTGGAAAGTAGTACATCACATTCACTAAAAACATTGGGCTAGATTATATTGCATGTACAAATACATCAATATATTTACCCACACAAGTTTTATGTGGTTGAGGATGAAAGCACACAACACCCCATGTTGTTGGGAAAACCTTGGCAAAAAGAGTATAATGTGCAGATAGATTGGAATGGGGATGCAGTCAAAATTCAGCATGCACAAGAACAACAAGTGGTAGCCTTTTCTCAGCAACCACGGAAGAACCAGAGGGCAGCAACGCAATCATTGGGGAAAGAACCAAAAGGATGGGTGCCACTAAAGAACCACACGATACCCAGGGTGAACAAACAGGGAACTGCCAACCATGTTCACTACAAGCATAAAACAACACAGACCACAGTGCCAAGATCAAGGATAGCAACATGCGACAAACAAGTATGGGTGCGGAAGGATAGAAATGACATGGCAGACAAGCCACAATACAATAGAGGAAGTCAACCGAAGCAGCGAGTTCAACCAAAAACCAAGGGAATAAAACATATATGGATCCCAAAGAAAATGCTCAGCAACAACTTAAATGCGACTCGCATTTGGATCCCGAAACCAAAGCAATAGGAAATCCCTTCAGTACAAGCAACTTTGGAAGGCAGACAAACACTACATATGAAACCGGCAAACCGATCTATGTGGGCGCCAATCAGCAGCAAAACAATGACAACTGTGGAAATAGCAATAAATGGAAAGCAAAGCTACAAATGGAAAGCAAAAGAGACAAAGTCTATGGCCAATTCCGCCATGAAAATTAACTCCAAGGAGACGATTACGTCCATATCAACAATAGCGGCAAACCAAGCGACTTTTGCAAGAAAGACGATCAAACAGAGAGCGGTAGAGTTACAACTTTTACGTGCAAAGAAAATCTACCGACCAAATCAACAACAAACAGGAAACCTCGACGGTGAATGCCAATAAGCATATTGACTGAGTATGCATCATGTAGGGCCACATTACACGGCCAAGCATTAGCACAATTTTTTAACCCATGCACGGCACATACTCCGAGGCGATACCTTATCGTCCGAGAGGACTCCGGCTAGGAGGGGGGGAGGCATTCTCAAATGCGGACCCAATGGCAGAAAGAGAAAAAAAGGGCATGTTTTTCGACTATTTTAAAGGGTTGTCGTTTGATTGCGAAATTTTTTGGACTAACCCAAATACATATGCCCTTATATAGCATGAATAGACAAGTATATGGGGCCAAACGCCAGCCTCTAGGTGTGTGTAAACATAGCCATTTTTTGGGCAAAATATTGAAAAAGCGAAGAAATCCAGCCATAAAAATTGCATGTGAGTGTATATAGTGTTTTGCGGTGATGATTTGATTTATTATGATTTTTGGAGATTTTTTGGGTTTAATTTGCTATTTTTCTTTTAATTTTACTAATTTTCGGAAGAAAAACTTCAAAAATACAAAAAGCAGGTGAAAAACGATCGTAATGAAAAACAAAAAATATGGGGATGATCAGTGACTATAGGACAACCTATGGTACAATGGGGGTGCAATTATGAGAATCGAGCGGAAAGCGTGTTTTGGCCAGATTTTGATTGAAACGGCAAATTTCTCGGAAACTGTGCAAATGGAGTCCAAATCAAGAAATTTTTGAACCTAAACCGCATCTCACAAGAAGTTGGGAGCAAGTGTCAAATTTCATGGAAAGTGGTTCGGGGACCCCCATTATAAGAAATTTTCACTTCATTTTAAGCTCATTTCTACTATTGACTTTTGAGAGAGAGCTCCTGCCACCTAGAGCGAACGGGACTTCCAGCAGCTTCTACGACGCGCACGACTACCCAACAGGCTCCAAACATGAGAGGTAGGCTCACCACCTTGAGCTTTTTGCGCATGTTTGTTGTTTTGTCATGAAAACTAGCGTAGGGTTCACACAGAAAGCGAGCGGTAGAGACCTACAAGTGAAAGTGGCCACCTAAATGCTAACCCAAAAGCAATGAGACTTCATCGACAGCTTATCCTAGCATAGGATACCACTTTTGGATTACCAAAGGCAGTAGAAAACCATCGGGGAAAACCCTAATTCCGAGGGCACCGCAAGAGGCCACCAAATGGGAAATCGACGGAAAGGCGCCCAAATGCTACCAAAACTCATGGGTAGGAGCGTCTCGACATGCTCAACAAGTCTATATAGCCCACATGGCCATACGGTGACCCAAAGCGGCACTAAACTTCAGAAACGGCATCAGACACACAAAGCGTCGAATAGCTCTCGCGACCAAACCGCATGTCTATTTGCCACCAAACTTCACGAGCGGCTTTCCTAGACCATCAACAACCAATTTTTATGGTGGTAGACCACCACAAGTCATAGAAGACATGAAAATACAACCACAGGTGCTTTCAGAGCGACAAATTTCCAAATGGAGCTCCGGTGAAGCCAAAGTCGACAAAAACCATATGGCAAGGATCCCCAAGGGACTGTGAAGCTATGGAGACCAACATCAAGAAATTTCATTGCCGAAAAGCACTCCAAAAGTCATAAAATGGCTCGGAGGCTCTGAAATTCACACAGGGAGTTTCTTTCTATCAATTTGACTTTTTTGTTGAAATAATGCTTAAAAGGGACTCAGGGGGGCTCAAGGCAGGCACCAGTAGCACTTCCAATGAAAATTTCATCAAGAGACATCCTACGCGTAGGATGTCTCAAGGACAAATCTGGGCACCAATCCCAACATTTCTCATCACACACAGCTTCTGAACAGCCTGTACATGCAAGCCACCAAGTTTCATCACATCTGGACAAAAATTGACCTCATGTGCATCAAAAAATGCAAAGTCAGGTCATAGAGTCAATAATGGGCCATAGACCTACCAAAACTTGTCCAAATCACATGAAACTTGCACAATACACTCATGAGCACATTGCCAAGCTATCTGTGTAGTCACAAGTGAAAAATGATGAAATAGACATCCTACGCGTAGGATGTCTAAGTGACCAAATTGACCCACAGAAGGTATTTTTCAGCTCCAGATCTCTTTATGACACTTTCATAAGCCCATATATCAAGTTTCAAGCCATTCCCATCACATTTGGTCCCCAACACCTCCAAGATGCACTTTTTGAGCCCAAAAACACTACACATGCTCTTACCAACACCAATTCTTGTCCAAATCAAAATCCAAGAGCAGGGCCATGCATGGGCTACCTACAGAACCAATTTCAAGATATTTTGATGAAAAAGACATCCTACGCGTAGGATGTCTCCAGCATGATTTTGACTTACTGTGCAAGAAATGACCTCACGGGAGCCATTACCAGGGTGCAAGAAGCTCATATATCAAATTTCAACCCATTTGAATATCATTTTCCACCTGTCGGGGACATCCTACCAATTTGTGAGCCTAAAGCCTGAATCTGCCCAAAAATGCACTTTTTGATGCCAAAAACGAATTCCAATCACATAGCCATGTTCAACAGGTCAAGGGCCACCAACATGCCAAGTTTCACCAAAAATTGATGCAATAGACATCCTACGTGTAGGATGTCTAAACTGATAAATTTTGGCCAGAATCATACTATGAGCACATGCACAGTTTCCCTAGTTCCTTTTTAGTTTTATTTCAATTTTCAAGTCATTGGATAGTTAAATCTAAGTTTCTCAGCTGATATGGAAAAAACGCTAACTTCGGACTACTGAGTGCAACAGGATCCATGGCAGCCGCAAAATCACCAGCAAGGAAGAAAAGGATGACAATAAAAGACTATTTAGAAGAAGTGGAGCCATTTGTCATCCCAGAAGGAACTCTGAAGCCAACCAGCACGTGGATTCAGGAGGATTTGCTAGAGTCCAATGATTTGAAGATCTACCAAGGCGTGTTCAAAGACCATGAAGAAAATGCAATAGAGCTACCCATGATATCACAGGAGCTCCATGAGTTTGTCAGAAGCAAGATGGGAGATTACCTAGAGAAGATAGATCTTCATAACTACTTTAAAGCTTTGCCAGCAGGGATTGACATAAACGAGTGTGGGAATTCGTAACTACAATCAAAGAAGATGGAGTGGCCAGATTCACTGATCTGCAAGGCAAGCCTGATACTATGATTGTAATCACAGAGAGAGTGGTGGAAGCAGCACTAGACATCTCCAACAAGGGAGATAGTGTGACCAAGAGAAGAGATTAAGTCAAGGTGTACTCCGAAAAGAAGAACAACTACACTTTCAAAGATATAGCAAACCCTAAAGTGGCTATCATGAGCCAGCTTTACAACCAGTACTTCCACATGTGTACAAAGCGGCCACATAAGTATAGAATGTCGCCTGGAGCCATTGCTACCACCTTTACCTGGGCAATGCAAAAGAGCAAGCCAAAGGTGATAAATTATGCTGCTTATATCCATGACAATCTGGTGAAGATGGGCAACAAAAATCCCACCTACATTGTACCGGGTGAGCTAATAACAAAAGTGGTTTATGGAGCACTGCATGCCAAAGGAAACTGGCATGAACCACCTTCACAGAATGATTGGCTAAGGCTGAAGGAAGATAAGGAGGAAGAACTGTCCAAAACACCCAGAGTTGCCACACGTTTAAAGCGCCGGTTAGAGACCGTGCTAGAAGAGCCGCCAGAGCCGAAGAAAGGAAAGTGCACAAGTGCCGATCAAAGAAACCAAATCACAGAAAGCGGCACGGCTCAAAAGATTGATGGAAAGCTTCAGAGCTGAAAGAGCACTGAAAGGAGATTTGAGCGATCTGTGGAAGCCCTCACTAGAAGCCATGTCCGGATCATCCCGAAGGGTGCACAAAGATAGGTTTGAAGACTACATAAAAGATAGGTTTGAAGGGTGCACAAAGATAGGTTTGAAGACTACATAAAAAACTTTGAGATCCTGGATGCTACAACAGAAAATATCCCGAATGTCCCTTTCACAGAAGAAGAAGTGGGCGAAGTACGATGGCAACTATTAGAAGAGCAAGAAGGCCAAGAAAGAGAGCGAAAGACCAAGGCAGACCGGGACTTCAAGAAGAAGCCACCAACTCCACCGTCAAGCCAGGAGTCCAGCCCACCGCCATCACCACCTCCTCTTAGTGCTCCACAAACCCAACAAAAGGAGGAGCTGGACACATCTGAGGAACAAGAAGATTCCAAGCAAGAGAAGAGCCAAGAGCAAGACCAGAAAGAAGAAGATGAAACAAAAGAGGAAAAGATGGATCCAAAAGAAAAGAACTTCAGAATATTTCTTGATCTATTAGCTACGGGGTATTCACAAGAAGAGGCAGCCACTGTGGCATTTGAGCTGGCAAGCACAAGGCCCAAAGAACAGATGTAGAGCCTGCGGTTAGTGGAACTTAAAGAGATGGCTACTGATACAGTGGACCTAAAGCCACCTACCAATGACTGGGATGTGGTGATGCACAAGCTAACCGGGCTCAGAGAAAAATCAATGGCCATGGAAAGTGAGATTGCTAATCTCAAAACCATTGAAGTTCAGATCAAGGCTGAAGTCGACACACTACAAAGACAAAGCCAAGATCATATAGAGAAACAAATAGAGCTACAAGATAGTCTGGCCACGGCATTACAAAGATTATAGCAGATGGAATGAGAGAATCGGGTAGCAGATCAAAGACTTCAAAGAGCTGAAGAAGAATACAGAAAAATCAGCAAGTCATTGATAGATGCAGAGAGGGAAAGGGACAACCTAGCCCTACAACTTTATGAAGAATCCAAAGAGGTGGAAACTTTGAGAAATGCCAAGGAGAAGGCCAAGATAGAGCAGGAGGCAAGTCAGGATGAGGTAATAGATTTTAAAGATCAGATTAAAGTCAAAGATCAAACCATCCAAAGGCTGCGGGCATCTCCTGCCAGAGTGAGAGCTACTAGCTCGACTCACACCTCTTTAGAGAATGAGCTTTATGAAGAACAAATGAAGGAGCTCCAAAAGGAGTTAACATTGGAGAAGCGGCAAAGGCTGATGCTGGCCGAAGGGTCATTGGTCATGCAAAATCGCCTAGAAGAAGAAAATGAGGCCACGAAGAATGAGCTAGAAGCCATCAAGAGAAAGCTTGAGGAGGCAGAAAAGATAAATGCCGATCTGAACGACCTCCTTGTGAATATGGGAGAGCAAGCGGAAGAAGAAAAGAAGACACTTCAAAAATAGATAGAAGAGCTGAGAGGCCAGCAGCAAATAGAAGAGCAGCAGTTTAGCATCGGGCCAGCAGCCATGGAGGGAATAGGCATAGAGAATGTGGCAGATCCTATGGACACCACCATGCAAGAGGAAATCCTTGTAGGACCCTCACAAGAGCCACAAGATCTGACACAAGAAGAAGAAGAGAAGTTGCAAAAGGCCATAGAAGCGGCAGTAAGAGACACAGCCAAAGAAGCCTTAGAATGGGAGTAGAGGGTCTTTAAATAAATGACTATTTAGAAGATAGATGCCAACAACCTTCGGCATGAATGGCTGCAGCCCTCTCTCCCATATCCTCTGCTGAAATATGAAGCTGCCACAATCAACAAGCGGATCAGAGAGGAGCCAACAGTGCCAATCATACAAAGCAGACATCTCCAAACCTGAAGGGGTCAAGTTGATAGTCGACTCTCAACCTAGGTGGAGAAACGCATAGCTGACAAAGTATCCTCAGTATCTAATCCATTTGGTAGAGGCACCTAAAGTGATCAGAGATAACCTCAATTTTTTCCCACTACCAAGGATGAGGATGTGGAAAGCCCATGAGTTGCTGCAGAAAAGCCAACCCACTTGGCTAAATTACCCGAAGCTGCCAGGCTCGAAGGCAGGCGAGAGAATAAGTGAGCAATACATGGTGAAAACCCTAAGGGGCGCCATCAAATTGTTCACTGGCTCTCTTGACCTATCTTGCATCATGATGGGAAAGATATGTAAAACACTTTTGGTAGTCTTCGAGACCTTCAAAGTAGGCCAGGAGACAGACAATATCTTCTTCTTTCAAGATACATACAGATGTGCATACAATCTGTCTGGTCAGCCTTCTCATGAGGTGATACATGCATTGTATCAAAGGATAATGTTTTTGCCATCTTATCACCTCCAAGACTTTGAGGAAGCCTTCTACACCGGCTTCTTCACAATCAATAAAGACATATTCGGTCCGACGCTACTGGCTCAACATGAAAGATATGAGTCACTTCTCAAGATGAGAGACAGCCTACACTGAAGAAGTAGCTCAACAGCCATGTCAGGGATGACATGAACAAGAAGGGGGGGAGTGTTAGCGGCTGGACACACCCTACGGAAAATGACTGCTCGACAGAATATTATTTTTTGTAATTATTCATTTTTGAGAAAACCCGACATTTCACCTTTCTAAATATTAGGGCTTACAGAAGTTTCTAGATTGTATCCCATTTTTTGACATTTAGATTGAGTAGATAGTTAAAATTGGAACATTAGGGTTTGAGATTGTAAGGTATTTATACCACTTTTTGACCTTAATGAAAAAAACCTTTGTCATTTTAAAAAAGTTCTGTCTGTGAGTGAGCGTATTGTGTACGAGAGAGAGTGAGAGCTTCATCTTGATGCTATGCGTGCACCGGTGGTCGGAATCGAGTGCGGAGAAGTGAAGCGTGTTGCCCCCAACAAGAGATATGCGCCGATACCTACATTGCGGGCGTACGGTCCGGTTTTGCGAGCTCGACCTACGAGCTTCATCTAGTGATTCGGTGAGCATACGTTATCCATTTTTGCATTTGAGCATATCCATGCATTTGCATTGAGTAGAGCTACACATTAGGCACTTTAGTTTTTGGAAACGATGACCTGCAAATTTCGGCCAGACATCCTACGTGATTTTGCACTAGGTGTTTAGGGTTGGGATTTTGGTTCATGGACCTTAGGGAGAGCGACTTATTGGTGTTAGTAGGGTCTCCTTCAATTTCTATGGCATTTCGATACCGTTTGATGGGTATTTGGCTCTTGGAAGCGTTTTAGGAAATCTCCTCGTATGCACTCCTAAAGGCTATAGCTTAGACATTGGGTAGAGACCTCTGTGGAAATTAGTCGAGAGTCGGTCGAGTGTACATTGACACCCTATGATTGCTTCCACGCGCCTGTGGGTCGAGCTTCGTCCTTAGCTGACAAATATTGTTAGGTGAGTTCTCATTGTGCTAACGTCCGTCGCGGCGTATCCACCAACATCTGGCGGCCAAACATCGGATGTTTGGCCCTGTGCAAAGGTGCATCGCCTTTACCCCAACAAATCCTACCACTAGACCTGATATGACTGTATGTAGTTCGATTGAGTGAGCCAGTGGGCATAGGTTGAGTAGTCTCTCAACTTGTTTCTTGTACATACTAGTAGTTTAGCTAGTAGGTCTCACTTATGAGCGCATCACCTTTAATTGGGAGTTTGTTGGGGTAAAGGCATTGTGTCTCTGCCCGCTGCTGGGACGTCCGGTGTCCGACTGCCCGCCCATCGTGTGTACAAAAGAACAAGGAGCTCCTCACTCATACTTTTCAAGGTTGCTCCACCCACACTCTTGTGATTCTCCCCTTCCTCACACACACCACATCGCATCATGCATGCATGCATCTGCGCACACACACCCTCACAAGTGATATCAAAGCTTCCTTTGCAAAATGAACCAAAACTCAACGCAAACCGCAAGCCAAAAAATTGCACATAACTACCAAAGTGGGAGTAAACTCGATCACTGAACCATTAGAGAGTAAAGTGCAAATACACATAAACCATGGCGAGAATCTGGGAAAAATATGGCAGATTTTTCTTTAAAACTTGAGCAAAAACTCAAAAAATCTCACCAAATTGCATAAAGGCAGACACTCAGTGTCTAAGTAAACAGATCAACAAAATGGTCTACATACGCTGCCAAAATCATGGCAAAACAATGCCCCCGACTGAGTGGATCTGTGGATGTATACATATCCAAAAACATGTGTAAACTTGTGAACCTGCTACCTGCAAGCTACACCTAGCTCAAGCTCTCTAATACCACTTGTGAGTGCATGTGTGGGCAGATGCGTGCATGCGGGGTGCGGTGCGGTGTGTGTGGGGGAGGGATGAATCACAAGAGTGTGGGTGGAGAAACCTCAGAAAGTATGAGTGAGGAGCTCCTTATTCTTATGTATACAAAGAATAAGGAAGTGTACACAAGGTGTGCTATGGACAAACAACGGACGTCCGGCCCCGGGCAAAGGTGCAACCCCTTTACCCCAACAAAGCCTACCACTAGAGCCAATACAACTGCATGTAGGTCAATTGAGTAAGCAAGTGGACATAGGTTGAGAGAGTCTCTCACCTCGTTTCTTGTGCATACTAGTAGTTTAGCTAATAGGTATCACTTATCAATGCATCGACTTTAAGTGGGAGTTTGTTGGGGTAAAGGCACTGCACCTTTGCCCTAGGCCAAACGTCTGATGTCCGGCCACCTACCCACAGTGTGTACACTTCCTTATTCTTTGTATACATAAGAATAAGAATAAGGAGCTCCTCACTCATAGTTCTTGAGGTTTCTCCATCCACACTCTTGTGCTTCTCCCCTTCCCCACACGCATTGCACCGCATCACGCACGCACGCATCCACGCACACACAACCTCACATTATCCTCACAAAATATTACTAGAGGTAGAGGAGGATTAGGCTACTTTTACTTCAAATCCCTAGATTAGATACCTAGGCATATTATCTCCAAAGCTAGATTAGGTGGATCCCCTCTCTCCTAGCCACTTAACTGACTCAAAATGCTTTGCATTGCAGTTAGGTAGAGGATTTATTCCATTAGCTGTTTTCTCCTATAGCACCATCTCATAGCTCATGAGCTTGACTAGCTTTGTCCAAGCCTAACTTGGCCTAACTCCATTTTAGAAGTACACCTAAAGTCACTCCTAATACCTACGAGCAACTTTCTCTCCCACTACATGTTGGTTGCCAACCTTGAACTGCAAGCTACACTATCCCATTGCACTTGCTTCAAACACACACAAAAATCACTCAAGTCAGGGCATAGCTACTGAGATTGATAGCTTGGTCTACTTGAATAGCGCATACAAAATTGGCACCACTGCTCAAATTGATAGCTCACACCAATCGATCGTCTCACATAAAATTGGCATCCAAGGCTTATTGCAGGCATTCATCAACATTTGTGGATAATACCTATCAAGTGAAGGTGCATTCATCTCTGCAATAGTCAATATCCATTAAAGCTTCATCTTGAGATTAGTGCTTACTCAAAAGGCTCATCACATTGATGATGTTTTGACTCATCCTCTAGATTTGTACTAACTTTATCTTATTTAGCAAAGAGTTGAAGTTCAAGGGGGAGAATTATATCTTCTTGATTTGAGGGTGAGATCTCACATCCTACTCCTACATCCCAACCTTGTAACCAATTTTGTGCCCCAAATATTTTCTAGGTTAGACACTATTAATAGAGTCTATTGGTAAGACCCAGATATTCTCACGGTTAAACACTACCAATAGATATGGGCAAGGATTCATTAGCTAAATTTTATGGCCAAGGGTTTCATACTTGGAAAGATAAAGTAAGAGGTTACCTTATGAAGAAGAATCTATGGGGGGGTAGTTAAGCCTCTAGGTGAGAATGAAAGGGTAGAAACTAGGTCATCAAGTGCAAGATTTCAGGAGAGGGGTGAGCAAGAATTTGGTGAGCCATTCTCCTCCCTTGATGACAATTAAATTCACTTCTTGGATAAATATAATAGCTCTTATGAAGCTTGGATTATCTTGGAAAGACATGTGGAGCCAAAGCCAAATGGTCAAAGATTGCACTAAAGATGAAGTTTTTAGACTTAGCATGGAAGAAGGAGAAGACATTGCCTCTTTTGTCAACCAATTAAGAGCGTATGCACTCAGCTCACCTACATCAAATGTCCCATTAAAGATGAAGAAAAAGTTACTATCCTGTTGAAGGCAGTCCAAGAGAAGGTATATGAACAAATTTGCATAGTGCTCATGGAGAATGATTTGTCACCAAGTTTGTAGGACAGTATTTGCAAGATCATGAGAAGAAGAACATGAGGCATGACCATGGATGAGAATTCATCACATCAAGCAAAAAATTCAAGAAGTGTGGAAGAACCAACCACTCCACCAAAGATTGCTACATGATTATACCTTGCATCATATGTGGAAACATTAGGGAAAATATGAACCCCAAATGGGCCTTGTAAGAGCAACCAATCAAATTTCAGTCAACAATAGGATGGGGGGGGGGCATAGATAGCCCATATCTATGTACCTGAAAGTTATATCATGTAGAATATCTATGGAAAGAGCTCAAAAATACGATCCAAATGCACTATTGTATGACAAATTTGAAGCTAATTTTCCCAAGTTATGGCCATTCGGAAAAAAAAGCAAAAGATTGGTGGGATTGTGGCCACATGCTCTTTCTCATTAGTGTAGAGTGTATATTCCAAAAGCATATTTGGCCCTAATGAATTGGGACATCCACCATTTAGATGTATCTAGAAGGACCAAGGAGGAAGTCCAAGAGGACAAAGGACCAATGAAAAAGGGAAAGTAAGAATTAATCTACTCAATGATGAGGAGAATTAGGGCATGATCATCCAAAACCTTCAACGTTCAATTCAAAAGGCTCAATCAAATTTATTTGTGAATAGTGATGTACTTTAGTTTGGTTTTGTTGAACCTATGCATGAGAAGTGGAAACCTTGTGAATTAGGAATAGATGAATGATGTTGAACCTCTCATGATGTATTAGTGTGCTCTATAGTTTTTTCAATTGGGTCAATGAACTATCATGGACCAAGAGTGTCCATGTCATTGCCATCATCATTGGGAAAAGAGTCTAAATATGGCTATGTGGTGTCATCCTCTTTGTCCTCTTCATCTTCCTTGTCATCTTGATCTTCTTTGTCTTTTCCATCCTCTTTTCATGATCTGTTGTCTATTTGTTGCCTTCCCCAAAGATGTTTGATTAGCAGCTAGTTGGCCAATGTGGCAAAAACAACAACACCTATATTGTCTTTCATGTTATTGGCTAGTTGTTGCAAATCTTCTAGGTTCACATTGATGTTTCCTTAAGAATCAAAAATATTTACCAAAGAGTTGGTAGATATTCATCCATAATGCTTTGCTTCATAACATCGGTGGTGGATTTTAGGTTGTTAATGATGGTTTGCTTCTGACTAGGCATTGGCTCATATTTAAAGCTTTTTTTTACTAAATATCGCCTCACTAGATTCTTATTTTGGGCGACTGGATTGGAGTTTATAGCTTCCAACTCATCATAGTCTTCTTACATCTCCTTGATAAACTTTTTGTATTATTCTCCATTGTCTTGTTCTTGTTTACGTAAGTTTTATAACTTTTGAACCTTTTGTTTCCATTGATCTTTGCTACTAACCTCCTATGCCAGTTGCTTCTATAATTGATTAAGTTCAACGGACTCTCTATTTACTTGAGCTTCCATCATTTGTGCTATTGCACTCATAATGGTGTTCCAAACTATTTGAATAACAACTATATAGCCATTTATTATTGAATCAACATCCTTCATAGTATTTTCAAACTACATGACAAGGGAAAGATAAGGGAATTGTAGCAGTTGAGTTGGAAGTGTCAATGGATATTTTTCCATAGGGTGGCTTCTTTTGCAAAGCCTGCAGCATATCAAGAAATTGGTTGTTGTGCCTTGCAATTTATTAGTGATAAAGGCTCCTTGGTCCATGTCTATTGGCTTTGTGGACTTTTTTTGGGTCAACTTGATGGGGTCTTGATAGAGCTCAATAGTTGTTTCTACAGTGTTACCTTGCAGGGGCACTATGGTAGTGCTCTCTAGAATCTTGCCTGCCATGTGAGTTGACCCTCCAATCTGCTTGTCTTCAAGTTTCTTGGATGTAATCTTTAGAGTGATGTAACCCTAGGGTGATCATCTTAAGTACTTTTTGAAGTCATATTATTCTTCAAACTCAATACCTCTGCAACAAACTTGATGTTGGTTGATACTAGGACACCCTCTCCTCTAGATTCCCTTTTGTGTTTCATTTTAAAAATTGTTGAACTCTTCAATTGTTGAAACCTTGTGCTTCTTACGGTGAGGTAGTGCAAATACAGTTGCAAATTCAAAGCTGGGATAAAGCTGCATCTCATGCTCATTGATGGTAACAGTGGTTGCCTTTGCATCAAAAGTATCAACTACTTGCTGAATGATAGACATGGTTATGGGGATCTTCGAGAATTCAATCAACTTCTACATACCCCATTTTTCTAGCAACTCCTTTTCTTCATCCTTGAAGACATATTTACAAATGACTTGATAAGATATGGAAACCTTCTCTTCTTTTGAAACTTGTGTCATGGATTTAGGACCTTCTTCCTTACCCATGGTAGGAGTGTGAGGTGTACCTTGGTTTGAAAAGGAAGAGTGGATTGAACTGCTTGAAGGGGGATTAGGGTGGCAACAATTGAAAATTGATGTATAGTCATTGAAAAAGGTATGAGCATTTGTGAGGACAAGGTTGTATGGTAGGATTGTGTGTTTGTAGATGTGTGTGAGGATAATGAGCTAGGGTCATTAATACATCACACAATAGTTCATTAATGCTGTATGGTAGGATTGTGTGTTTGTAAATGTGTGTGAGGATAATGAGCTAGGGTCATTAATACATCACACAATAGTTTTGATTCAAGCCATGAATGGAACACTTCTTTTGTGACTCAAGGAAAGTGCACTTGTTATTGACACTACAATCATGCATTGGTTGATCCTTCTAATAGTCATCATTTTAGCTCCCAATGAAGTGGACATTCATTGCACCACCAATGACCATTAAATATATTGCCCCATTGATTACTTCATATGTTGCCTAAATATCTGGTTGAGTCTTTAGAACTTCTTTTTGTTGGAACTTATGTATGCTATATTATTGTACATCTAAAGTCTAAGCATCTTTTGTGCTTCTATCCAGGTTATCTCACTAAAAATAAATCTATTGGTGGATCATCAAGCTCAGATGAATTAGATGGATTAGTGGCTTGTGCGAGAAGTTTTTTGGGACTAAATAATATAACTTGATCTTTGACCCATTTTGAACCTAGGTAGCACTAATCTTCACAAGTCTTTACGATTCATTGTCTGATTAAAAAAGGCCCAATCGATGCCATACGGTCTAGATCGTGCAATCTCTAGATTTGATTTCTTAGGGCCCAATTTAGATTGATACAATTAAAAAAAATCCCCCTTCTAAAATTCCCAAATCTTCAGTTAGCTATCATGCCAATGCTTTATCCTTTGCTAAACCACCTCTTGTTCTAATGTCACCCGGTGTCTAATCTCATCCAGCTTTAGTAAATCTTCTAGTCTCTTCTTCAAGTAAGTGTTATAATGCATATCATACTCAATAATGACTTTGAGATTGATAATTGCAGATTCTAATGGAGCTATACTCTCTATCCTATTGTTTGATCTCATCCAGCTTAGTAAATCTTCTAGTCTCTCTTCAAGTAAGTGTTATAATCCATATGATACTCAACAGTGACTTTGAGACAAAGAATTGCAATTCCAATGGAACTATAACCTCTGTCCCATACATCATTCTAAAAGGTATCATTCCAATAGTGATCTTGTACGTTGTCCTGTATGCCAATAGCATAGTCTGAATCTTTCATCCTAGTTGTGAGGCTCCCTCTAAACAATTCTAATTAGAATGGTCTCTATTGTCTTGTTACTTCTCTTAGCCTATCCATTGCATCAAGGATAGTAAGGTGTTGATTTTCGATGTTTCATGGAGAATATGTTAGTCAAGATCTGAATCGTGTCATTGACAAAATGACTTCCTTGTTCTGAGACTATTTCTAGAGGGCAACCATAGCAACATATGATATATTCATAAATAAATCAGGTTGTGGACTTGGTTGTGCTGTTTGTTGGGAGTGCAATCCATTTACCTGCCATGACTATGTGATTGTTCTTTCTAGGTGTAACCTTCTTCAAAGGGAACAGGAAATCAACTCCCCACTTCATGAATACCTCTAAAGGTTGAATGGTGGTTAATGGTGTCATATCCATTGCCGTGGGTCTACCCGTTCTCTGGAAAGATCACATCTTACAAACTGTATGAACATATGATATCATACTTTTCCATCATATTCTAGTAGGATCTTCTTGTTAGTGATAATAGTTTTAAGATCTCTAAATTTTGGATATCTTATAAAAATAAATAGATTCTAATGTTTGTTTCATGAAATTTTGTGTTGGAATGCTCTAAAGTGAAAAGCAAGGTCGATTTTATGTTCTGGTTCAAAATTTGCTTTCTTTTCTTTTTCATGTTTTTTGTGCTTTTTGATGCTTTTTTGCAAAAAGCAAGGCTGGATCCTTAATTTATAGCCTTGAGAGTCCCTTTGAGAGTCCAAAAATTTCCTAATGAAAATATTATTTTTAGTCTCCTTTGGATTTAAAAACGAACATCCAGAGAAAAAAGGGGTTAAATGGAATTTTCATGGAAACCAATTGCTTGATTGCAGAACAGGGTGGATTAGGACATCATAAATCAAATCAAAGGAGATGGTGTCAGAGAGACAAGTGGTTAGTGCATTAGAAAGACTAGGCATTTAGATGTCAGAAAGGCGGAGCTAGAATGTTAGAAAAGTTAGGCACTTGTTACAAATGTGGGCCAAATTCTCATATTGTACGGGGGTACCCTAATCGAGGGTTAATCCTCATAAGAAGGAATCATGGCATTTGTGCTATGATATAATTGCACCTGAGGAGAGGCCCTCACTTTACATTTTTTGAAAACAACCTAAAGCTTTCTAGCCTCACTCTCACTGCATGCATCTCGCAATCACTGCATTCCTTGGAAGAGGTGACATCCCGAATAGAAAGCTCCTCGAGAACTTTTTGTGCTTTCTCAAGCACACGACATTTGGCATACATATTGACCAATAGAGTTCCAAGCATGACATCTTTTTCAATAGCCTTTCACTAACAATATAATTTGGCAATCAGTGCATTCCAAGAGGTGACATTTCAAACAGAAGCTCCTCAAGCACTTGTTGTGCTTTCTCAAGTGCACCACATTCGGCATACATATCCACAAAGACATTGCCAAGCACGACTTCTTTCTTAAACAACCTCTAGCTAACAATATAATTGTGAGTTTTGTGCCCATAGCAGCATCTTGTGTAGATCCACATGCCTTCAAGATGCATGCATACGTGATTGCACCTAGAGAGAGGCCCTCTCTTCGCATCTGCTGAAAATAGCATAGATCTTTTTGGGATGCTCTCGTTGCGCACATCCTACAATCAATGCATTCCTTAGAAGAGGTGACAATTTGGACAAAAATCTCCTCAAGCACCTTTTGTGCTTTCTCATGCACCACATTTTGCATACATATTGATCAAGATAGTGCCAAACACAACATCATTTTTCAACAAACTCTGACTAAGAATATAATCCCTCCATCAATGCATTCCAAGAGGTGACATTTTGGTCCTTTTTTTCTTTCTCAAGCACCACATTTGGCTACAGAATGTGTATGGAACAGAGGTGTAAAAGCAAAGCAAAGAGGGTCCAAGGGCCCTCCACTATGGGGGAGCCCTCTTAATATAAAGGCTCTTAGGCTTCTTATTGTCCACTGCCTCCATGATGACCTGCATCCTTCCTTGCATAGGCCATCAATGCCTAGTCTGTACAAGGCTCCTCCAACGATGGTGAGATTCAGAATTTAGGATCAGTGCCTTCTTATTTGCCTGGGACCAGTCCTCTAGAAATCCTCCATACTTAAGGAAATCATAGACGTCTTGCCACTCAAGATCTTTTTTGCTCTTTTGGATCTTGAAATAATTCAGCATCCACTGGATTCTCTCATCAAAATTTTTGAATACTCTTCAATACTTCTCGACAAAAAGTTTGCACCACAGTGAGTTTTTCTCGGCTTGTAGAATATCCTGAATTCAAACTCCATCAAGAACATCATCCATATGATCAGTTTGCCTTAGATAATGATTTTTTTGATTAAAAAAATAGGAGAGCTTGATTATCAACATAGACGTGAAACATCTTTCCCAACAAATAGTGTCTGAACTTTGTAGCACCAAAAACCATTACCATTGCCTCTCCCTCTGTAGTGGAATACCCTTGTTTTACTATGTTGAGCTGACAATTGGAAAACTAGATTTAATTGGATAGTGAGACTTTCCATCATGCTAGGCCAATATTATGCCGATTTCCATACTAGATGCATCTACATAGATATGGAAAATCACATCCCATTATGGCTGATTTTCTGAGCATACTCAAATCAGGGGAACCAGTAATTGTCATCCGGATTAATTTTGTTAGATGCTAAACTGTTTTCAATAAAAGGACTTGTTTTTTATTTTTGAAATTTTCCTTGAGTAGAAAGCCTTATCTTGTAATAGTAGGAGCATTGTACGGAAGGGGATAGATCAAATTATCAGAAGATGTGTTCCTGAGGAAGAACAATCAATTGTGCTCCAGGAAGCCCATTTTGGAAATGCAGGTGGACATTTTTTTGGAAAAATTATAGGAAGGAAGATTCTACAAGTAGGGCTTTGGTGGCCTACAATATTGAAAGATGCTCATAATTATGCCCAGGGAGTACATTAAAGTAAATGTAACATAGCACGTGAGTTCAACAGAAGGGATTTTATATTCTTGTAAAGTTACAGAAACATGTGTACATAAGGCCTATAAGAGGTTCTTTTAATCCATTTTGGTGAATGCACATGATATAGGAAAATTTCACATGATATAGGTAATTATGCAAACGAGTGTATATTGTGTCAAAAGGAAGGAAAGACTTCTAATGCAAATATGCCTTTGGACCTTGTTTGACCATTAAAGCCGTTTTAAAAATGGGGATTGGATTTTGTGGCACCAATTCAACCAAAGTCTAGGAGTACAAGAAACAGGTTCATTCTAGTAGCTATTGAATATTGTACTAAGTGGGTGGAAGCTGTTGCATTGAAAGATAATTCAACAAATTTAGTAGCTAACTTTTTGTCAATTATATTATGACCCGGTTTGGATGTCCAATTGAGTTGGTTAGTGATCAAGGAGGACATTTTCTAAATCATGTGATTAAGAAATTGACTCAGACACACATGATTTTTCATAAGAAATCAACAACAATCTCTTATAGAGATCTTTACAACCTTTATGAAGTTTGCATTTGATTGGTCCATTGAGGCACCCTCACTTGGAAACATTTGAAGGGGCACTGACCTCCTTTCTCTTTCAACACATGAGAAGGCCTCTTTAATCAAGGGTGGGAAACGACGGTGCAGTCACTGCTCCCTTGTGCATTTTGCCTTCATAAATGCTGGGGGGGGGCAGGGGAGCCCTCTCGGTGTGAACACACCCTACATGCACTGCTACATCATCTCCTACTCTGCAACCCACCATCACCGAGCTCCACCCATCACCGCCAACACAGTGCCCTCAATGCCAAAAATGGTGCTTGCGCAAGGCCACCTAGCTATGAGAGCCCTAGCTCTCTCTCCACATTTGATGCCTAATGGGAGCCGACATTTGATATATATATATAGCATTTTCCTTTACAAAGTTTTTGCACATGTGGGCTTAATTAATGCCACGTGGCATCCCTACGGTGACCTTGCCTCCCATGGCTTGAAAACAATTCTCCAAAAACATTAAGCTTTCAAAAAAATTCCCCCAAATTATTTGCCTAGCAACTTGGTGCCCACTAGCCCACTGACCAAGCCGAAAAGCTTGGCTCAAAGCATGCATATTGGACTTCAACTCCACCTACTCACTCTACATTATGAGATTCTCAGGCTTGCAAATAGAGGGTTCCAAAATTGGAAAAAACCATCTTGCATTTTCTCACAAGAAAATTTCCCAAACTTCACCCTTGCATAACTTGCCACTCATGATCCCGATTGATGCACCATCAAGTCCTATCGGCTCCATACAGTGCACACCTCATTCAAAAACTTGGTTGAGGAAGAAAGAACATCAAGTGGCACGCCTATCAATGTGGTCCCAATGGCACATACCTGGCCCCCGTCAAACTTTTCACTGGCCATACCTTTCCTGTTCCAACTCCGACTAAGGACCCAAAAAGACCGGCATGCTCCACAACTTGAGTACTTTGCATCTATCCACTCGCACCAAATTTAGCCACCTACGTCCACTTGCCCAATCCATCAGGGATCTGCAAAGTGTTCCATCTTTGGATAGCCCTATCTTTCACCCTATAGCCCCGTTTGAGGAGCCATTGTCTAGACCGGCTTTTAGAGCACTTCAAACTCCACATTTTAGAGGTAACCCCAACACTTCGTTGAAAACCTAGACCTCTTCGCTTGTTTATCCCAGTGTAGGGACCTTTTGGCCTAGGAAACCACCTTAGATATACATGATCATATCCCCTTGCCTACCCAGGTCTTCCACACCTGCTCGATCACTTTGCCATGCACATGTATACACCTTCAACACCACATTGCACCACTTCTAGACTCCACCAACTTTGTATGCACCAACATCGTGAAGTTTTGGAGGAGAATTCTTTATGATTGAAATCAGTAGATACAGTTTTCTTTTGTACGTTGTGTGCTTCTCTCTTCCTACTGTGATTTTATCTCTTTGCACTACATTTCACAGTTGTCACATCAAAATTCCAAGGGCACCTCTGTGTTGGTCTCATTGAGCTCTACGCATGGATATCTACATTTCAAGCGCTTTGTAAGATTCAAACATCAACTTCGTCAACTTTCCAGGTGACTTATCTCACCATTCAAGTGTTGTATTGAGATTCCATCGATTATATGATGTTCCCAACACTTAGGAGTACCTAGTAGGCATGTTTGATACTTGATATGTTGACTTACAATTAGACTGTTGGAAAAAGAATGCATTTTTTCTCATGTGATCAGATTTGAAGTTTCATAACCTAGTTATGTTCTTGATCTTGTAAGGATGTTGCCCATTAAGTTTGGATTCATTTGAAGTTGGGTTGCTAGTGAATTTGCATATGAATGTGTGAAAGGATTAGAGGGATAGAACCCAGGTTTTCTGTTGATAGAGTGCACATTGACCATCAAATCAAAGTGTATCGTGTGTGACCTCTTGGCAAGCCTACATGCCCTAGTCGAGTCACTTGCTTCCTAGGATTGATATTTTAGTCTTGGCTTCATCGCCTCCGGGGGGGGTGTCACTTTATGTTAAACCTATATATCACATGTGTTCAAGGACTCTCTCTCTCTCTCTCTCTCTCTCTCTCTCTCTCTCTCTCTCTCTCTCTCTCCAAATTACAATTCCATCTTACTTCTTCTCAAATGCATAAAATTTCAGCATGTAAACCATGCTTAACCTCGAGGGTCTCATCAACCAAAATCCTCATTTTCATCACGGAGATTGACCTTAGAATCGCTAGCGTAAAGAAGAGGAGGAAGAAGAAAAAACCAGCGTTCATTTTTTATGATCTACACAAGGTAAGTCAAATCTTCTTCAAGGATTCACCATCACAAGGATTCTCTCACCCCTCTTCCTTGAGCCATTCAACTCATTCTACCCAATTAAATATATCATTGACCTTTTTTAGTGATTACTAACACTAACTACTAACTTACTAACGCAAATATCCATTCACACAACCTTAAATAAAGCACCTCACCTCAAGACATGTACATAGCAATCTCTCTCTCTCTCTCTCTCTCTCTCTCTCTCTCTCTCTCTCTCTCTCTCTCTCTATATATATATATATATATATATATATATATATATATATATATATATATATATATATATATCTATATCTATCTATCTATCTATCTATCTATCTATCTATATATATATATATATATATATATATATATATATATATATATATCTTTAACTCTGTAAATTTCATCTTCATCTACTATCAATAATGCCCTTCTCTTGAGCCCACATCCATGACTCAAGCATACAAAAAAGGCTCGTCATGTTTTAAAACTCAAAAAATCATAATCCTTATTTGTTAGCTTATAAAATAAGATTAAAATAACCTTAATGAGGGGTTTCTAGCTTATAAATAGGCCCCTCTTCTTCTTTTAACTCATCTCTCACATAGAACCCCACCCCTATATGCGTGAGGAGAGATTTAGGTGTAGTCACCACTTTGTGCGCTTTACACTTCGTGTGAGAGAAACTTTGATGCTACACATTGCAAAGTGAGAGAGTGTGAGTTCCATATCTTAAAAAACCACTATTTTACATGCACTTTCGTTGGTGAATTCAAGGTAATCTGTATCTCACAATTGTGTGAAGTAAGCTTGTTGAGAAAGCGTGTAAGTGTGTTCTCATTGCCTGAATTTTGTCCATTGTAAGAGGATATTGTGGTGAGAGGTGTCCCAACCCTAAGACTATGTGTGTGTGTGTGTGTGTGTGTGTGTGTGATAGCAATGTTTACCATTCATCAAACATTGGTTTAGTTTATGCAAGCTCCATGATATCATTATAACAAACGACATCACTTTGCAATATGCAAACTAGGTACTACATAAAATCCATTCCTCTCTCTCTTCTCTTGACCTGCAGATGCCTTGTTCCATTTGATGCAAGTTTTGTATGTGGTTGCTTATGTGTGTATGAGTATGCATCCTTTTGGTCATGATTAAAACTCTCTCACATCCTCGTTTTCATCCATACCTAGGTGGTGCCCCTTTTTTTATTTGCGTTTGGTTGTGGGTTTGTTGTCATGTTTTGTGCTTGTGGATGCCCCAGTCCTAATTGAGTAGCATGGTAGCCTTGAGGAGTCTTTAGAGGTCACTTTTTGTGTTACCCACCTTTGACCACCTTAATATGTATAGAGACATTGTCTGTGAAGCTTTGCATCACTCTTAAGGGGTATGGTATGTTGATAGATACTCGAATCTACTCCCTTAAAGTATTTGTATGAACATGCAACACATCTCTATATTGTTTAAGCATAACTATGCTCCTCCTCCTCCTCCATGAGGTTAGTGGCAATATATGCTGGCTTTGATTCCTTTCCAGGTTCAGCTACGTCAATGCACTTGGGATTCTCAAGTCCATCACAAGATGTCCCCGATTCCTTAAGTTCTCACATCGATTTCTGAACTATGATCTTTCGATCTTGTATCGTGTATTTTTTGTAGTGAGAGGGTGTGTCAAATTTGTATATCTCTGATCCCTCTTCACTCTCCATTTCTATAATCAAAACCTCTTTCAAGGTTTGCTTCATTTTTTTGGTTTTGTCATTTGTGCTCATTTTTTGTCCTCCTAGATGACGTTTCAATTATGCCTTTTGTTTTTATGTTGCTTCATTTCTTCAAATTTGTCTTTATTGAAGCAATTTTTTCATATCTTAGTGTATTTTTTTCTTCAACACAAACATTTTCTCCTACAAGAATCAAATACTATGTTTTTCTCTTCATAAGAGGCATAGGTTTTCCTTGCATGTGTCTTTGTTTACTTACTCATTTTTCACAGCACCTTTCTTGTCTTCTAGATTTTTGGCTAGAAAAATCATAAAAGATTGCCTCTCTCTCATTTGGTTTTGTTTCATCTCTAGAGCTACTTGATAGTCCATCCTCAACATCTATCTCTAGAACATTGTCTTGTGAATCTTGGAAGTCTTCCTCACTTTCATCACTAATGGGAATTTCATCAACTACACATTTACACACAACTATTTTCTAAGCATCTAGATCCCCATTCTCTGACCTTGATTCCAAGATAACACTCACCATTTTTAAGGATGCTATTTCACATCCCTCTTTGGCACAAATCTGGTAGGGTTTGCTTCATTCACGCATACATCTAGAGTGGCCATTATTCGATCCCATCCAAAAGGTTCAAAAAGTTCCTTTGAAAATGGCTCTGGTATATAGTCTTTGTCCCCAATATTACACCTCTTTAAGTTGACACATGAATGGTTCCCCCAAAATGACATCAAAGTTGTCTTTTTTGCCAAAATCCACTATTGCAAAGGTATGCTTGTACTCTATTCCATATGAGGACACTATGATTTGTTTTAACATACCCATTGGTTTCTCAATGTAACCATCTACAAGTTGTAGTTTCATTCTTGTTTTTTTGAGAGCTTGTCTTCCCCATTTTCCCATATCACTTTTATAGCAATGGCCACTCCAGGCCTGCTATCTAGTGTAGCAATTGTTTTCATGCCTTTGTGCTCCATTGGCAAGGTGGTGTTCTCTTCTTCCCTTCACAATAATCTCCTACCTTGTTAATAGGAACTGCCTTTGCCTTTGGTTTGTCTTGTGTTGTTTTACCTGTGTGCTCATATTCCTAAGCTAGTAGCTCTCTTACGTAGGAATGGTAAACATGTGCTGACATGGTAGGCAACTTTTCACGTGATGCACGTGATCAAAGTGCACCCACATGTCTTGTAGATTTCCTCTTAAGTGGATTCGGTTCATGATCTCAACACCACTCCCTAGCCCCATGGTAGGAATCATAAATATATATGGTTGTGTCCCTATTTCAAGCTACCTAAGGAAAATAACACTATGCAAGAAAGGATGCATTGACTTAGCCTTTAGACCCAAGATGGATTCAAGGCCAACAGATGTAATTCTCTTTTCTCTTGAATTGACTCAAAGTTCCTTTGTAGCGGTGCTTACTCAACAGTGGAGTGAGAACGTCAAGAAAACTTGAGAGTACCTCACCTACCATTGGTGTGTCCATAACCGATGATTGAGACACAATACTAGCCCTCATAGTTTTTTCTATTGTTGTTATTTATAGTTTTAGAAGATCAAACTACACAATAAGATATGTGATGTATCTTGGTCTGCACTCTATCTCTTTCCTTCAGCATGGGGATGTTTATGGCCACCTAAATGTATAAAACATCAAATGATGCATGTCTTTTCAGAAGGAATACAACAGTATATTACTACTAGAGAAGTTGAAATGCACTTTGGCATTGGACAATAATGAATATAAACATGTTTTCTATTGTCTACATTTAGCATATCCTTACTTGGGGTACACATTAGTCTTGCTCTCCATTCAAATCATTAAATACCTTTCATCATTGAAAAAATTAGGAAATCTACATTAGATAATCTCAAATGACCACCACAATGAATACAACAAACCACTTCCAAAAAAAAATCATTACCACAAGTTACATACTCTATCCCTATATGAAAAATGTAAATTATCTAGGAGAGCTTGTACAGTGATGGTCTGATATGGACCGTTAAACATAAGCTCCCACTTTTTCCAATGTGCAAGGTCCATGATGGTAATGTGTCAAGCCATATATTCACGTGAGCTTCTTGTAGAGAAAAGAAAATAATTGTAAAGTTTGTGCATGACCTTCTTGCAAAGAAAAAAATACAGCGTTAGAAAAGGGTAAGTGTACAAAGTTGATCTTTTTGCCAGAGGGCTAGAATCTTTCTTGTGTGAGCAACAAAATAGTAGTTAACTTGGTGCCAAGTAACCCTATTGTGAAGCACTTTGAGGTAACCCTAGCATGTACATTTTATGTATGGAAACATTTTGAGCTAAGGTGAATCGTCAGCTTTAGGGAAATTATTTTTGAAGCTCTACCTCTTGAGTGGTTGTGGAAGGTTTGTGTCACCCTCGATGCTCGCCCTTGGTGTTGGTCCCTTGACTGTAATTTATGCCCTCTTTATGTCCTACATATTGACACCATTGACCACAATTGCACCTCTCTCCTGGTCATGCATGACTTTGCGCATCTTGTCGCCCTTGATAGTGGCCCCTGCTTATGCCCAAAGCTCAAGCGGTAGGCCTACATGTTGCCACATGATTTGTGCTCTCTCCATGATTGTCGTGTTCATCCTTTCCAAAACTCCATTTTGTTGAGGCGTCCTTCCTTTGCCTCCAAATTTCGTTGCTAGCATAGAAGCTTTCAAAATCTTGGTTAAAATATTCACCTCCATTGTCAGATCTGAGGCACGTAAGCTTTGTACCTGCTTCATTCTCTACAAAGGCTTTCCACCTTTGAAATATGGAAAACACATCGAATTTATTCTTCATCACATAAACATAACATCTTTGAGATATCTTCTTCATGGCTAGTGCCACAAAACATAACATCTTTGAGATCTTTTCTTCGTCTCTCCGAGTTTTATCAAAGTTATTGATTTTTATTCATTCATAGTGGTTCTTATGATTGATTTGCTACAAGATAAAGTTCCTTTTGAAAGGACTATAAAGCAACCCAAAATTTTTGAATAGTTGTAGAAAATAATAGCTTTATCCCCAATGCCTGAAGTTGTAGACCCAAAAAAACTATTTGATCTACATACATATGCTAGTAGTATCACTGCTCTTGCAAAGCAAGGTCAAAATGGAAGGCCAGTGGAGCTTGAGAGCAAGAAGAATTTTTCTCACATTTAAAGTGGCATGTGCATGAGTTAGAATACATATTATTTATGCACTAAAGATCTAGCATCATTATCTTTATGGCCATCAAGCTAGATGGTTCGACTTGATGGCAAGATTTCACCTGGAAACTTTGAAAGGGCAAGGATGTTATCTCCGATGCATTATCACACATTATGCACAATATGAGCTGTAAAGTGTCAGAGAGTACTGATCTTGTTCAAGAAGACCCTTATTTGCAATCAATAGGGTCTAGGGTCGATCCAAAATTTATTACTCTTGATGATGCAACTCCGTCTAATTCATCAAATGGATTTCCACCAAGTTCATTTTCAATTTCTTAATGGAGAATGTATTCATTATACCTAAAGGAAAGATTTATTTTCCTTGTGCATGAGAACTATGAGAAAAAGTTTTGCATGGAATTCATGATAGTCTCTTTGCAGGCTATCCTTACATAAATAAGACTTTACAATTAGTGAAGAAAACATTTCAATGGCCTAATCTCAAGCAAGAAGTGCACAAGTATGTCGCAGAATGTTTTTGATGTCAAGTTAATATAGCAAAAAGAGTAAAGATATGTGGGTTGTTACAAAGTCTAAAAATTCTAGATATAATTAGCAAATTATTTCTATGGATTTTATAGTGGCACCACCAAGAATTTGCAGGTACGTTATTGGTCTACGTACTCCCAATTAGCTAATTAGTTTCTAAGATTTTATATCCATTTACAATCTCAAAGGTAAATACGCCTTTCGACCCCTGCCTTCGCGCGTAAGTCTTGCCTGCTCCTTGCTCCTTCGCCATGGTTCTGCAGCTCCTACTTGCATCCACGAGTGTGCGACGAAGGCAGGAAGCAATACACCTCTCTCTCTCTCTCTCTCTCTCTCTCTCTCTCTCTCTCTCTCTCTCTCTCTCTCCCCCCCCCCCCATCATCTCTCCCTCCCTACGCGTCGCCATCATTGGCCTAATCCGCATCAAACCATGCCGTCCCTACATCTCCTGTTGCCCTTACCAGCACTGTGCAAGACGAAGGCAGCCAACAATGCATCTCTCTCTCTCTCTCTCTCTCTCTCTCTCTCTCTCTCTCTCTCTCTCTCTCTCTCTCTCTCTCTCTCTCCATCCATGCAAGGACTTGCATCGTCACCCCATCTCCCTGCCCTCCTGCTCGTCTATGCAGACACTGGCAGTATTGCCATCTGCCTGGCATAACACCGGAAGAGAATTTTCAAGGCACTGAACACCTCGCAATAGCAGCCAGACAACATCCGCCATCAGAGCCAAGGAAACAAATCCCTTGGCACTTGGCGCAGACAACATATCTCTCTCTCTCTCTCTCTCTCTCTCTCTCTCTCTCTCTCTCCCCTTCCTGCACGTAGCCAACCTTTTGGGCCACTTGTCTCATCTAGGCGAAGAAAAATACATTTTCCCCAACCCATGAAAATAAGGGCAAACTTGAAATTCTCTCATTAGTTGCAAGCATGAGCATTTCTCGTGATTCGCATCCAAAGAAATGAAAAAAAGGTTTGAGCAACATATTTGCTCATGAATCTGTTTCAATAGTGGTTAATCATTTGAACAAGATAACTCACTTTGTTTCTATCGTAGAAACTATGGCAGCTCCACAAGTTGCAAATTTGTTTATTCAGCATATTTTTTGACTTCATGGATTACTTCAATCCATAATTTATAGATCTTTTGAACCCATTTGCAGATCTTCCCTACTAGGTCACTTATAGCCGAGAATCCCCTAAATAAGTCAAGGAGGTCCTCACTAGCCATTTTGCAACCAAAGCATCTATTTGAACAAATACATCTAGCAAGAATCTTTATTCTTGTTGAAAAAAGGAGACATGGTTTTTTTTTATGAAAGCATTAAGATATTCTTTTGTTTTAGTTTCTCAATGATTTTTTATTTATTGATTTTTTTACTTTGTTTTAGAATGCAAATATGAGTCTTTCACCTTGCTGGAGTATGGCCTTTCATAACATACAAGGCATTTGTCATTATGTGTAGGATATGTGATTATAAGCACTCGTTTAAAGCTACTCCCCCATAACTCTTATCCCCCCTTAACTTGAGAGGGCATCCTAGACTCCTCACTTTGGGCTTTTTTTATAAAAAAATTAGCTGTACTCACAATTTTGAGTGGAGATGTTATATTAACTTGGCAAAGAATGTACAATGAACCTAAAGCACCACATGTGACTCGATGAGAACATTTCCAGAAAGGGGTGATATAATTTACATGCACTATACCTTTCTTTTTCTTTTTTTTTCTTATGGAGCAAATTCAATCTAGGTTAGTAGGTCAATAGTCATTTTTGTTTTCCTTGTGTCAAATATAAGAGTGGATCTCTTCATTTAAGGCATCATGTGACCTCTTTCTTTTTCCCTCGCCTTTTTTTTTTGTTTTTTTTTGGGGGGGGGGGGGGGGGGGCGCAAAAAACAATTGTGAGTCATTGTTCTATTATAATGTCATAAAGAGTACTCTTCTTTGTTTTTTTTTTTTTTTTCAGGTGCAAAACTCACAATGGTGAGTGAATTATATTGACAACCAAAAAAATTAAATTCGTGCCATGTTCATGTTGATTCGTGACAACTCTTAGATGTCACTGATACATCGGCTAATAGGGTCGCCACCCCATGGACAACACAAGGTTCTTATCTATGAGAGTCAGTTAAAGTGGTGTCAATTAATGTGTTTCATTCAATAGAGTTCTCTTGTTTTTCAAGGGCCAGGATCTTCCCTCTGCTTTCTTGAATTATCTCTGTGAACCTAGCTATTTCCATGGTTTTGTCGAATAAGCAACCGTTCCTAGTCTTCCATACCTGGTTAAAGTAGTAGCTCCTGGCTTTTCAACACATTCCCTTCCAAGAACAGATTATTGTTATAGAGGCCTATCTTTCATGTCCTTTGCACCCATTTGCATATCTTACCCGCAAGGCCGTGATCCCAGGGCACTCCTTGAAAAGGTGAGAAAGGGCTTCCGTAGACATTCTGCATTGAGAGAATCTATCCGGGCCAATTCCCCTAGCTCGAGTCTTTAGCCCAATCGAAAATTCTCCCCACAGTACCTTTCAGAAATATACCTTCATATCGAGGGGCCACCATTGTGGGCCCTAGATGTTCTTGGTGAATTTCTCCCATCTTGACTCAGGCCACTTCATACCCCACTTTTGTTCAGTGGAGAGAACCAATCCATCGAAGTCATAAGTGTGTGGTATATTCTTTGGTTTGAGGCTTACAGAAGTGTCTATCCTTAGGCCAATGCCATGCTTTCCAATCCAACTCAGATTCACAACTAGGTAGGCACCAACTGTCCATCCGCTCCAGGGCTCTACTGATCAGCAGCCTTTCAATCCCATCCAAGTTGTATTAAAGAACCATTTGGTCTGTTCTTTTCCACTGGTTTTTGTTATAATCCCACAGTTGGTTTAGATGTCGGATTCCTTTGTTGTTGGTCTTTCTAGCAGCTTCCCTCCAGAATGGGTTCAGAGATATGCTTCCCACCTTAGCCAACCATGTGGACCAATGAGATGCAGAGTTGTTGAAATACCTTGTCAATTCTCCCCACCCCAAAGTCTTTGCCGCTCTTTTGCATTTCCTAGAAAGCTCGCACATCGCCCCCCGAGCTTTAGGCTAGCCCATCACAGGGCAAGCATTTTGTCGTGTACCTCAAGCCCTTTCCACTGTCCACCTTGCAAGTAGAGCTTGGCATTGTCCATCATGGCATTGGCCATAGTAGCCCAAGGTTGGTCTTTCTTTTCCTTTGCTTAAAGGGTCCCCTTTGAATGGGATGAGGAAATATTGTGAACCATTTGTATGCCTAGTTTTGAAGTTTATAAATCAGTCCCTTCCATGTCAGTTCGTCTTCTCTAGTCTTTGTTTGTTTTAAAATTTGAAGGCATCCCGCAATTTTGCTATCAAACAACAGCTTTGAGTGGTTGCCTGATCCTAGGGTGTGTATGATCTGACAAAGCCGTAAATCAAAAGGGCTTTCATAATGTCTTATATGTACAACCAAAGGATCTAGTTGTATACTTTGTCCAAGTCAAGTTGTCAGAGAATACATTCTTGATCGGTGAAGTTTTAGTACTCAAAATCGACCATTGTTTTTAAAATATTATCATAAATTGATCTTCCTTTGATAAAGCCGTGCTGATTTGGGGGCGGGGGTGGGGGCTTAGCTTTATCCAAGAGTGGAGAAAACCTAAGGGAGATAACTCTGGCAATGATTTTATATGCTAGCAAAAAAGCTTTGGGATAGGTTTAATGACACCTCTTTTCACATGCTTGTATCTAGCAACCCTTCTAC
This sequence comes from Adiantum capillus-veneris, assembly GCF_014529385.1. Classification (NCBI taxonomy): domain Eukaryota; kingdom Viridiplantae; phylum Streptophyta; class Polypodiopsida; order Polypodiales; family Pteridaceae; genus Adiantum; species Adiantum capillus-veneris. The sequence continues at coordinate 161,038,073 of NC_140935.1, forward strand.
AAGGGCTTTGTTTTCCAAACGCATAATAGAGGTCTTCAAATCCTCCCAAAAGTCCTTGGAAAACTCGATTCTCATTCCGTCCCATTCACAAGATTTCTCCTTGCCAAGTGAATGCCAACATGAACCTTCACCATGTTTTTTTTGTCTCACCACTTTTTATGGAAAGTGAAGACTTAGGCTGGGTTCAAATGAGGCACAGGCAGGTTGAGTGGAAGAGGCGTGCGTTCTCAATGGCAGACACCCATTCTGAAAAAGAAAACATAATCTTCTTTGGACCCACCAACGTCCCCCCCCGCCCCCCGCGGAAGAAACCCACTACCAGACTACTTTTCAATGTCAAATGCAAGATGCTCAAGTTGAATCCTATGTTGTGGGGTAACAGCCCCACGATCAGTTGTTGCATTGTCCCTCCTTGTTCTTGTGTAGGGTTCGTGCCATTACACCCTCAGAGTTGCCATCCCATGTGAACCTGATGAGCAGAGGCATAGAGAAGAGCAAGAGTCTATCGGAGGTCTTATCTGAACCTACGAAGCCTGCACTCTTTCCATAAAGTGGATCAACTCACTCTCTCTCTCTCTCTCTCTCTCTCTCTCTCTCACACACACACACACACACACACACACACACACGTGCATCTACTCTCACCTCCCTCGAGTTTGCCACCACAGTCCACCCCCCTTGGGACTAGGGTAAAGGGGCCAATATAAGGCCATGTAAGAAAAAAATAGTATTTTTGGGGGGGATTTTTCATATCCGGCCAGATTTGAAATTTGAAGAGTGCATTCAATTCCTCATGAAAAGACGCATTAGATGATATCAAGATTGATATTTTTTTTATTTTGTTTCAGCACTCTATTTGAAAAAGAGTAATTCTGAGGGCTTTTTAGAAAACAGAGACACTCAAGCCCCAATAGTAGTACACTTTTTAGCAAATCAGATGTGGACACCTAAGCAAGATTCTAAGCATATTCCTTTTTTTTGTCTCTCTTTTGGGGGTGGAGCCATCTTCCTTTTGGGGGGTGGTTCCTTATTGGCCCCGTTACCCTAAGTAACACCCATATTGAATGCGGGGTGGAGTAATGGGATCAACGGTCCGGGTTGAGGGACAAGATCTCGAGGCGCACTAAACACGGCCGCACAAAAAGCGAGGCGCAGTAAACCTGGCCAGCGGGAAAAATGAGGTGCGCTGCCGTGTTTTGAATCGGTGGCCTTGCAGTCCGGGTTGAGGGTCGCATAGGCTAACCACCTCACCCGTACGCGCATCGTGTATGCCTAGGCATTTTTATGGCATTATATTGTGAGGTGATATGCATTTTGTAGGCTGTCAAGGTTTAGTGCCCGTCCAGGTTTAGTTTTTGATTTGACTGCTGCGGCTGCGATTTCCTCAACTTTCGTGCGTGAGCTTCTCCGCCTTTGATCACATTGCCCCCCCTCTTAAATATGGGTGTTACTTAGGGCATGGTCACGTCAGGCTTAGTGAGAACTAAGCCCTGACATTCTCTGGCAGGAGCTGAGCGCGAGGACCTACTGCAGAGCAGCAGGTAGAGAGAGGAACAACAAAGCGCATGCAGGAGAGAGAAAGATGGAGGTTATCGGCAGTGGGTGGGCATAGTTGTGTGACTATGCCTTTTTAGGCATAGTTAGCCTACTATGCCGTGGATGCCTGCAAAAAGCTGCCTCGCATCAGACCTTGCTGGCTCAACTTACGGGAAACTAAGCTTCGCGTGACCAAAGCCTCAGTCTTGAGGAGGGTCCACCCCCCTCCCTTCTCTCTAAGGTATGAGTACCTGCTTCAATTGTCGTTTACTAGTGGTGATGATTGATGTCCCCTCTCATATATAGACACTAGTAAAACGGCACCGCCTTCGGCAGCGGCATGGCCCCTCTTACCCTCAAACCATTACCCTTCACTGGCCAAAAAGGATAAACACACCAGTAGGGATCACAGCAGGGAAATAGAGAAACATTTCTTCATGCATCGTATGAACCATTACCCTTCACTGGCCAAAAAGGATAAACACACCAGAACAATACTCACCACTTCAGATGTGATGTCGAAGAGGCTGGAACGCCGCTTCCGAACCTTGCTTAGATTGTTTTTCCTGATGAAGTTGTGTTCTAGTTGTGACCAACTAAGCTTATGTGACCAACCTAGAAGGCGTACATCTCATCAGACAGTTTGATCTTTAAATTATCATACATGCCATTTCATGTAACGCAATACATAAAAGGGGAAATAAATCTATACTATAGATAAAAGGGGAAGGGTTTTCGAATGCCATGTGGCGCTACCTCTTTTATCCGGCCAGTCCCGGTGGTGTGCACTACAGGCATGCGATCAGCGAGAAGACTGCACGCAGAGGTGGAGAGAGAGAGAGAGAGAGAGAGAGAGAGAGAGAGAGAGAGAGAGAGAGAGAGAGAGAGAGAGAGAGAGAGAGAGAGGCGGCCCCCGGTCCTTCAGACAAGTGTACAGCGCATCTCAGGTGACACACGTCGCGATTGACTGAGAGAGAGAGAGAGAGAGAGAGAGAGAGAGAGAGAGTCGAGATGCTTTGATGTCCACGTGTGTAGCCAGACATCAATAAAAGCGCATCGTTGTTTTGTGTGAGTGGCTGCATCCCCAACGACACAAGCCTCTATTGATTGTGTGTGTGTGTGTGTGTGTGTGTGTGTGTGTGTGTGTGTGTGAGAGAGAGAGAGAGAGAGAGAGAGAGATGAGTTGGGCCCACCCCGAGAAAAAAGAGAGAGAACGTTGTGTTCTGTGTCGTCTGTGTTGTTGTGTGCATATGAGGAGAGAGAGAGAGAGAGAGAGAGAGAGAGAACGCAAAGCCTCAAGCCAGTGTGCATATGAGAGAGAGAGACAGAGAGAGAGAATCATTCCACTGCTTTGATTGGGAGGGAGAGAGAGAGAGAGAGGAACGAGAGCGCAAAGCCTTAGGCCCAAAAGAATGCTTAACTTTCAATCAAAAATTCCCAAAATACCCCGAATATTTTGTCATAAATTCCCTTCAAAATTTTCAAAATTCCCAAACTACCACTGGTCCTGAGATTAAATTCCTCCAAAGATCAAGAAATTTGTAGCTTTTTCATAAGAAGACTCATTGTTATGATGCGAAAACTAGAATTTGAGTTGGTTATGCAGGCCATGGAGATGAATCGCTTCATTATTTTTAGACATAATCGAAATTTTTTTGCGAGGTAATTTGTGACAAATTACATGTTAAGCACTCAAAAACGGATCACACCTGTCAAAAACGGATTCCGGTCCCCGAGCGATAGCTCTTGCCTTCGGCGAGTGAATGCTATTGTTATGTGTGTGTGTGTGTGTGTGTGTGTGTGTGTGTGTGTGTGTGTGTGTGTGTGTGTGTGTGTGTGTGAGTGAGAGAGAGAGAGAGAGAGAGAGAGAGTTCGAATTCAAAGTCGGCTACGGGTTGTGTTTCTGAATCCACACAGGCTCACGATGCCGCTTTTCAATTGCTTCATGGGTTCACGACGCCCCTCTTCAATTGCTTCGGGAACCAAGTTCAAACGGCTGTTTCGCTTAACGTCTCGCTCAAGGAATGAGTGGAGAACACGCTTAGATATAGGTCCACCTCCTCCTCTCACGTTGGACTGATCTCACCTGATGCTAGCGGGCTATGGGCACTGGGCAAGGGGAGAGTGGAGATGGAAAATCGGTAGGAGCTAGGGGCAGAGAAGAGCTGAGTGAGGCTGGTGTAGCTAGGCAAGGCGGATGGAAGGAGTTGGGCAAGAGCCTGTATTGCATGTGGAGCAGCTGACTTTTCGTTAAATATTGGCAAGCAGTTGGGCGTGGTTGCAAGGGAAGGAATTAGGATGATGATGCCTGGAGCAGAGGGTATTGGATTCTTGCAGTTCAGGCTAGGATAGAATACCACACGCCAAAATGCTGGAAGATGCTTCAAAGAGGGCGGGGTTTTTGTTGGGCTATTGATTTGTAGGTCGGAACGGAGTGTACTCACAGCTGAGGGACGAAGCCTTCGAAAGGACCAAGCACAGGGAATCGCAGTGGGTCATTTGCATAAGGGGGGTTGCAAGCAGTACTGTATCATGGGTGCTTCGAGCCAAAATGGGGGTGTTGCTTGGACTACTCACACATGCAGAAGGGTGTGTTGAACGGCGGCAAGACGTGCTAGCTTGCATGACGCCGTGTTGTGGATGTTCAAGGTGGATGGACAGGCACTGCAGGACGAGCCATAGAGCAGCAGGGCACCTCCCAATAAGGTTTTGTAGATGGCTGAAGGAGAGAAAAGGTGAGCACCAGGGCACTTCCCAAGAAGGTTTTGTAGATGGCTAAAGGAGAGAAAAGGTGGTTGAGATCACCAGTTGTTCTCTGGTTAACTTTTAATCCAAAATTCCCAAAATACCCCGAAATTTTGTCATAAATTCCCTTCAAAATTTTCAAAATTCCCAAAATACCACTGGTCCTGAGATTAAATTCCTCCAAAGATCAAGAAATTTGTAGCTTTTCATAAGAAGACTCATTGTTATGATGTGAAAACTAGAATTTGAGTTGGTTATGCAGGCCATGGAGATGAATCGCTTCATTATTTTTAGACATAATTGACTTTTTTTTGTGAGGTAATTTGTGACAAATTACATGTTAAGCACTCAAAAACGAATCACACCTGTCAAAAATGGATTTCGGCCCCCGGGCGATAGCTCTTGCCTCCGGCAAGTGAATGCTATTGTTGTGTGTGTGTGTGTGTGTGAGAGAGAGAGAGAGTGTTAGAATTCAAAGTCGGCTACGGGTAGTGTTTCTGAATCCACACATGCTCACGACGCAGCTCTTCGACTGCTTCATGGGTTCACGACACCCCTCTTCAATTGCTTCGGGAAACGAGTTCAAACGGTTGTTTCGCTTAACGTCTCCCTCAAGGGATGAGTGGAGAATATGCTTAGATATAGGTCTACCTCCTCCTCTCACGTTGGACTGATCTTACCTGCTGCTAGCGGGCTATGGGCACTGGGCAAGGGGAGAGTGGAGATGGAAAATCTGTAGGAGCTAGGGGATGAGAAGAGCTGAGTGAGGCTGGTGTAGCTAGGCAAGGCGGATGGAAGGAGTTGGATAGGAGCCTGCATTGCATGTGGAGCAGCTGACTTTTAGTTAAATATTGGCGAGCAGCTGGGCGTGGTTGCAAGGGAAGGAATTAGGATGATGATGCCTGGAGCAGAGGGTATTGGATTCTTGCAGTTTAGGCTGGGATAGAATTTAAGTTGCATTATTCGTTATTCGGGAGACGTATAATACGCGACTAATGGGCGTATTATTCGTTTATCTAACTTATACGGCCGTATTATACGGTGCCAAATCAGCATAAACGGCCAATCGTATAACTTCTTGATTTTTCGATCGAAAAACTTTTCGATCGAAATTATTTTCGAACGAAAGTATTTTCGATCAAAAATTATAGCGATCGAATATGTTAGTATATATAGCAACACGCGAAAGGCCTCATACCAGCTTTCAAAGTCAGTGTTTTCCATGTGAGGACTCTCACCAAACGATCAAAAAATGTAATTTGTAAAAAAATAAAACAATTTGAATTCAATAAAAATTAAAATTCAATAGAATTTTAAGTTTTGTGATTCAAATATATGAATTTGTTTTGAAAAACTTAGTAAATAGTTGAAAGTTTGTATTTTGTGAAGAGTTTAATCTCTCACCTGATACAAACTGTAATTATAAGAATCATTTGTCAATGTGTTCAATTAATTGACACTTAAAAGTGACTAATAAAAAAAAGTAAGATATTATCGTTGTGTGTAGAGTGTACTCTCACATGAGATAATTAGTTTAAAAATATAATTACATAAAAATTAATTTTATGTAATTTAAAGTTCGATTTTGATGTGTAGAGATTTTCTCTCACTTCAAAATGAATATAATGAAACAAAATTATATTTTACGTTTTGTGTAGAGCTATTCACACTGCTATGCTCTCACTAGAGTATAAATTTAGGAAAAACATGTCCAAAAATAATGATATTCTCTTATCTTTATTTGGACTGCAAAATCTACCATACTGTGTGAGAGCATACATATGCTCTCATTGTAGATAGATAATCGCTTAAAAATCTATGGTAAAGTGTAAGAACTTTTTGTTCGCACTTTACATAGATACGATAATTATCAAGTATTGTAAGTGATTATTGTTTTGACATTTAAAAATGTCACTTATAGCTCTTGTATGTATAGTAATTTATAATGATAATCATTTTAATACTTGATTTAATTGTAATTATTGATTATCGTAATGTGTTAAAGATACAAGCTTACACTTTAGATAAATCGATGCAATTTATATGTAATCCAATGGTATTGTTTTTTATTATTGTATTTTTGTTCAATCATTGTTTTTAATTATTTTAATTTCGTTCAATCATTGTTAGTTAAATTAATTTAATGTTTTAATTGATTTTGATTATGAAAATGATCATTGACTTTGTTTTTACTAACAAACTATTTTTGTGCATCATGGTGAAAGGACAAGAGTGGAGTTATGTGCATGAGTTGAAAGCTGGGAGAAATACATCTCGACTTAAATCTAAATCTTGTGGCCACGAGTTCAGTGGTAATGCAACAAGAATTAAAGAGCATTTGTTTAAAGTCCCTGGCAATGTTGAAAAGTGCGGGGCACCACCAAAAGATATTCATGAAAAATTTGCCATGTATTCTCGCAAAGTAAAGTTGATTCTTGCAGCTAAACATAAAGGTGATGTTTCTAAAGATATTCATGCGAATATTGAACCATCTGTATGCAATGAGGCAACAGAAGAGGTGTGTACCACTCAAGTAAATGATCAAAGTTCTCAATTGAACCCTCTTCATGGACATGCTTCTACATCAGGAGGAGTTCCTAGCACAAGCAAATCCGGCAGAGCGTCATCCAATGGACAGACAATGACTGAAGCATTAGGTAAACAATGGTTGCTTGAGTTGCATTTAAAATGGACACAAGCATTTGTTGTGTGTGGCATATCGTTCAATGTTATGCGCAATCCAATACTTCAAGATGCTTTGATGAGTACAACCAAAAAAGGATTTGTGCTTCGTGACTATAACAAGATGCGAACTGAATATCTTGATAAAGTCAAAGATAGTACTGAAGCCATTCTCAAATGCACAGTCCTAGAGTTTGTTCCAGCATATGGATGCACCATAGAATTGGATGGATGGACTAACTGTCAGAAAAAGCCTTTAATCAATGTAATGCTTATTAACCCTAGAGGGGCTATGTTCGTGGAAGCAATTGACAGCTCATTGAAAGAGAAGACTATCACCTACCTAGCAAGGGTGTATGAGCGTGCAATTGCAAAGGCACGTGGACCAAAGAATGTGACTGCTATTGTCACAGATAATGCGGCCATCTACAAAGTAGCAGGAAGAGCTATTCAAGTCAAGTATCCGGAGATTTCTTGGGTACCATGTGCAGCTCACACTTTAAATTTTCTTTTAAAATATATTGGTAAAATGGCATGTGTGAAGCAAACTTTATTGGATGCAAATCATGTGGTGAAATTCATTAGAGAGCATCAATTTTCATATGCTCTTTTTCGAACCAAGTCACCAAATAAAGCTCTGCAAATATTTTGCGCAACAAGGTTTGCTACGGCATACTATGTTCTTGCTGCTTTGCAAGAGTTGAAGCCTGCATTGATGGAAACCTTAGCAGACAGAAGATGGGATGGATGGCTCAGCAAGTATCCAACTTATCAGGAAGCAGCTGGTCGATGTGCACAAATAGTAAACTCGCTAGTCTTTTGGTGTAATGTAGAAAGAATAGTAACTGTGTCTAAGCCATTTGTAGATCTTTTGAGAGCAGTTGACACAGATTCTTTTATTTTTGGTCGGGTCTACTGGTATATGTCAGAGGCTATACGCAAGCTAAGAGAAAATGTCAGTTTTGGTGCAAAGGATAAAGCTACCATGATTACAATTGTTAACAAGCGTTGGGTGCAGTTGCATACGCCATTGCATGGTGCGGCTTTTGTATTGGATCCTAAGTTTCAAATGCATCAGCAATCTGCCAACAAAGAAGTTATGTCCGACTTCAAAACAGTGTGCTCTCAACTCTTAGGACACGAAGATGGAAAAACAGCTTTTCATCAGCGAGTAGATTATGCCAACAGAACTGGTATGTTTCAGGATCCGTGGCATATAGATGCCATTGGCAAAACAAGTGCACCTTTATGGTGGAAGGAGTATGGTGGAGAGAAAGTGGAGTTGCAACACATTGCAGTTAGAGTTTTATCAGTAGCTGCATCAAGTGGAAGTTGTGAACGAAATTGGTCAGCATTCGACTTTGTGCACACGAAAAAGCGAAACAGACTTCATACTAAACGGGCTGCTGATTTGGTGTATGTTTTTTGCAATATGAGACTTATTTATAAGCCTCAAAACATTGCAACTAGAGCCGCTCAAAAGCAATATGGAGTCTTCCAAATGCATGAAGCTATTTCTGCAGAAGTTGATGATGAAGATGATATGGAATGGGAGATAGTTTCAGAATGCTCAGATATGGACGAAGTAGATGATATGGTTGCAGTTTTTGAAGTGGAGATGATTTGTGAGAGTACCATTGTAATACTTAACAAGTTTTTGCATATGATGAAAGAAAGTGGTATCTCGTTGTCGTTCACATCAAAACCTCTCTTTCTCTCTCTCATACGCACATATTTACTCACACACAAATATAAATTGCCGATAATATCTTGTCGAATAACAATTACATAAAGTCGATGTAGGTTTGAAATTACAACAAGGTTCTGGGAAATTACTCAATCAAAAAGAGTTTGATATAATTTTGAGATTACAAAAAGCTTGTGAGTGACTTATGAGTTTGATAGATTTGCTATAAGTTGGTCTATGGTAAAATCTGTAATTCCTAGCTTAGGGGATGGTTGAGCACCATCTTTATGTGAAGTGGTAGTATCATCTGGCAAAGGTCCATACAATGATTCATATCGTTGAAGCTTTGCTTGTGCATCACTTAACTCTATTTCAAGCTCAAGAATACGGCCACGAAGCATGTCCGGTGTTTCTCCTTGGCTGGCAAGGTCTTGTCCTTGGCTGGCTAATTTAGTAAGTGTTTCTGACTCTTCAGGAAGTAAAACAATAGGACGCTTGCGAGGAGGCATTGGATTATTTGCATTGCGTGCTGCCACCTTTTCTGCAATGCGTCCACGTCCAACACAAGCGGTGCCTGGACGATCTGACCAATCCACTCTCTTCAGCAAAACATATCGAACATAGCATTGTTGGATAAAGTAAATTGCTACTTGGTTGTTGTTTAGTAGGCATCTCTCTTGTCGTAAAAACCTTTGCAGCAATACACGTGCCAGTCCTTTATGTTGCAAATCAGAGAGCTTTAACGGAGCTGTATCTTTTGCATTGCCACTTATTTGAAATAGTTGATGGCGTACAAAGTGATTAGGGAAAAGCTTTTTGCACTCTTTAAGGGTTAGTGGTTCGCCCTGCAGCTCAGATTCATCTTCTTCAATGTTCGCAATAGTAGAAAGATCTGCTTGTCCACATCTAACTTGTTCTTCTTTAAAAATTGCATGAGCTTCAGCGTGGTTGAGTTCTTCTTCCATATCTGCATATTAGGTGAACATGTCATTACTTTTAAATATCCATTCAATTAATTTGACATTGGACAGTATATCAAATGAAAAACATAGATATTTTGTTCAATTAAACATACAATTAAATCTGACACCAAAAGTAAAACAATGATGAGATCATGAGACTTGTGTTTTCATTAATCATCAGCTGGTCGTAAGCCAGATGTCATTACAATGTTGTAACCCACTCTATGGGCACCATTTAACATAAGGAGAGGTCAAAAGCGTTAGGCCGGGTTTTGGGGTTTAGGCGCTTGCCGGTTTCAAGATGAGCAAGTACATTACTCAAAAAATTGTTCTTGGGGCTCTGGTAAGCACTTCAAAATGCGTTTACATGTATGACACATGGAATAAATATCCATAGCTTTGGTCCAGGAGGGAGGATTACTAGATATACATTCGGGGGCTGCCCATGGATAATCTCTCTCATATTGTTTTCTAGTTTCTATCTTCATATCGCGTAGAGGAGGAAAACCGGCTGTGGTATTTGTTTTGGTGCATGAACCCCAATCCACAATGCCGGCGTAAACACCTTTTTCGCCAAAATGCAGCATCATATTCCGAGAGTGTAGATCATTGTGGAGGTAGTTATGCGAATGTATATACTTTAGAGTTTGGAGGAGACCATTGATGATCTGCAAAATATTCTCCTAGAATAGCTCTATTGTTCCTGCAGTGAGTACATAATCGCGGATGATAGGTTGGCTGCCGTCTGCAGTGCATTCTTTGATCCATTGCTCCACATGGCCACCATTCCAAAATCATGAAATGAGCATTGGTCGCTCCACGTGGCGCACCATGGCAAAAGGGTAGATAATACCTCGATGTGAAATATCCAAAATTGTTGCTTCGTCTTTGACCTGTTGCTCCATGGTGGGCCCATGTAAGTGTACTTTGAACACTTTTGCAGCATACACTTGATTTTTGAAAGCGGGATGTGTGACACCCACACGCTTCACATTTACCCATCTTCCCTCTCCCAGCTATGGAGCTTGGATATTGAAGACGGCTGTGTCGGGTAAAAGGTGTAAAATAGGTGGTAGTTGAGAGAGGTCTAATGTAGCAACGGATGACGTTGCAGGCTTTGTTCTAAGAATTATTTCTGGTTCAACAGCAACTTCATAAGAGTTGGCTTCCACTCTTGGACGCTTTGCTGCTCTTTCTAACTTTCCTTGCTCTTGAACTCCGTGTAAAGCTGTTGCACAAGATGTATGCGCTCAGCTATGTTTGGCGAGGAAGTAATTGCAGGATTTTTCAGTTCTTGAAAGGTTTTCATGATCTGTCCAATGGTTTGTTTGACCATGTTTACTAAAGCACTTGATGTCAGGAGGGCTATGTCAAAAATAGCTGGTGCAAACTCTGCCTGGAGCTGCTCAAACACAGACTTGGTTAGAGTCTCTGTAAGCTTATAAAAATGCTCCGGAGCGATAGGGTTTAAACAACGCCTAATCTCTGCCTCTAACGAGTAATGGAAGTGTCTCACAATCACTTCGGAGACGAACTTTCGTTGATGTTTCGCTAGCTTCGTGTCTGCCATATCTGTATGACAAAATTATAAATTAAGAATCTTACGAAATGATTGTACACCATAGTAACATAGTTATTATATAATGCGTGTTAACCCTATATATATATTAAATGATGATTCAAATTTATTAAACAATACTAAATTATTGCAAATTAAAGAGAAAATCTTATGATTACAAACCACATTGTGCGAAACTGTGAGATATTCTCAGCACAAGTCCTGGATGCTGTTGTAAAATAGATTAATAGTTTTTATCAATCTAATCCCTGATAAAGTGTCTGGAACTCACAACACAACTATCAGCGGATAAATTAACAATTGCAGATATAAGCTACCTATCGTATGTGTTTACGTCCAAAACAACACCAAGTCATTTAATGATGAAAAATGATGTTCTTTTGGAATATGAAACACACGAGTAACCAGTATGTCACATTAAGATGAAGAGGGCATGAAAATATGCATCTCTTCACTCTTAATATAACGAGTGGTAACGCTTGTGTTTCTATGTAACACATATGACAGAAAAACTTAATCTAAAATTATAAATTTTATAATCTATTTCTAATGGAGTGTGTGGCACGCACAACACAACCATTAGCAAACAGCTCAACAATCTCAAATGTAAATCAATTGTTGTATATATCTACGTTCAGAGTAACACCAAGTCATCTGCTGATGAACAATGATGTTACTACAGGAATAGAAGCACAAAAATAACGAAAGTTGTATTAAGATGAAGAGGGCATAAAGTATGCATCTCTACACTCTTAAAATGACGAACGTTAATTTTTGTGCTTCTATGTAGAATAATCAATAATGATTTACTTTAAGATTGTAAATTTTATAGGTCACTCTGAAGTGAGAGGTGTAGCATCATGCCTACTACACTCCACGAGTCGACCTCTAATCCTAACTCATCTCTATGGTGAGAGATATACTACTACACCATACGAGTGAGAATCTAAATTTACCCTAAGCCTTCCCTGGAGTGAGTTATATAACTACACACCACGGGAAAGGAAACTATATTCTATACACCTCTGGAGTGAGCTATATGGCTACACACCACGAAGTGGCCTACGACCTGCAAGCCAACTTTGTGGTGAGAGCCGAAACTACTGCACCACACAAGTCTGGCACAACACAAAAAAAAAAGTTAATATTTATTGAAAATTTAAAAAATATACCTGAAAACCGCTGTAAATCGAAGACGTTGTCTCTATTTGGCAAACTCTCAGAAGCTCCAAGCTCTCCAAACTCCAAGAAAGTCTACAATGCTTTTCGATCGAATACGGCGACGATTGTATATATATACTTTTTTTCGATCGATATATTTTTCGATCGAAAAGTATTTCCATCGAAAAATATTTTATACGGCTATTCGGTAATTATTCGGAAATATGGCGTATATTGACGTTTTATACGTATAATTTTTGTTATACGGTCGTATAAATGCAACGCATGATAGAATACCAAATGCTCCAATGTTGGAAGATTCTTCAAAGATGGTGGGGTTTTGGTTGGGCTATTGATTTGTAGGTCGGAGCTGGGTGTACTCACAACTGAGGGACGAAGCCTTGGAAACGACCAAGCACGGAGAAGCGCAGTGGGTCATTTGCATAAGGGGGGTTGCAAGAAGTACTGTGTCATGGGTGCTTCGAGCCAAAATGGGGGTGTTGCTTGGACTACTCCCACATGCAGAAGGGGGTGTTGAACGGCGGCAAGACGTGCTAGCTTGCATGACGCCGTGTTGTGGATGTTCAAGGTGGATGGACAGGCACTGTAGGATGAGCCATAGAGTAGTAGGGCACTTCCCAAGAAGGTTTTGTACATGGCTGAAGGAGAGAAAAGGTGGCTGAGATCACCGGTTGTTCTCAAGTTGAGTCAGCTATGGTGCGGTTAAATCTTCATATAGGCGCATGCAAGTGTGTCTGCCCTCATTCACATAGCATCGCCGGAGGCGGTGCCGCCGCCGAAGGTGGCGCCATTGTACTAGTCATAATAAAGTAGCTTTATTCTATTCTTGTCTTTCATTACAGGAGTTGGGCGTGGTAGGTCTCACCAATCAGGAAAAAAACTCTCAATGGAGGGAAACAATACCAAAAGCGTTATGAAAATAATACCTCCTCAGCTACACAGCACTTATAGGGTTTGTTGCATGGCTAGGGTTTATCTGCTTTTTGGTGCAGTATGCTCGGCTAGCATGCTGGAAGGCAGACTTCTCGGATGATTCGAAAGATTAACATGGTGGAGATAAGCAGTTAGAGGCTGGCAAGCTGAACTTTAAAACCCCTCCCCAGAGGTCCATCATGTGGACGGGGGATGTTGGAATGATGGGTGTTGGCCGAAGAATATTGCATGTTTGCGGAGTTGGCTGTAGTGTATGGGCATGCTCGGCTACACGATGATTGTGTCCAGCCCATCCTGGAACCAGCAGAGTATAAGCTGGAGGAGCTCCATTTCCTTGCATTTGTACATGAGCACTATGTGCTCTCTCCCTCATTGCAACATCCTCCAAGAACTGAACCATAGCGCTCTCCCCAACAGATAGGGAGGAAGGCAAACAATTCGATTAAATCCGAGCACTCTAGGACTTTCTGTGTTGCATGTTTTTCTGATGGATGTTTCCCTACCTCATGTTTGCTAGAGTGCTCGCTCGCCATATCCAGGTTTGAAAGAGAAATGCCACATACACCATGCATCCTCCTCAGAACAATTTGTCTCCAGCCTTTCCACCTTTGAACACTCGAAAGGCTATTACAGCATGGATTCATGTTATCCACATTGGCTGGGATTATATACATGATCTCGGTAAGTACTGGGTGATCCCAATGTTGTCGAGATAAAACATCAGCATGGTGAGTATATGATAAATGTAGCTCCAAGGAGAGCCAGTTGCTGCACCATATCAGGCAGAACATGCATTGGTAGCCCCTCTTTGTCAGCAAAGCATACCTCGGCCATTCCTCCCCAAGACGATTGCTATGTTTGGTGAGGTTAGAAACATGTTTTGCACTGATGAAATAAATGCCTTGGAGCACATAAAGAATGAAGAGGATCTCAAGCTGGAGATGTGTCCTGATGTAAACAAATGCATGATGTAGGAGCTATACCTCACAAAATTTTATAGAGGTTGGTTACATGGAAGGCTAGCTCTTCTCCGTGTAGCCACTATTCAAAACAATCTCATTATTAAGCAATCCTGAGCTTAAAAGTATTCAAAACATACCAAGCTTCTGGAAAAGTCTCTGACAAATGAGGTTGCTTATAGAAATAGATCATGGGAATGACTTCAATCTTGCTCAAATATTTCTTGAATGTGAGTGTGGCATTGCCTATGGCTTTTTGTTTGTATGTGTAATCAAACATATCCTTTTATGTGCAGGTACCTTTGGTCATGCTAATTCTCTCTCTCTCTCTCTCTCTCTCTCTCTCTCTCTCTCTCTCTCTCTCTCTCTCTCTCTCTCTCTCTCTCTCTCTCTCTCTCTCTCTCTCTCTCTCTCTCTCTCTCACACACACACACACACACACACACAACAGTACACTTTTTACCATTACATTTTTAGCTTACCTAATCATTTTAAAAGAGGAGGTGGCGTGGTTGGTCGGTGCCGGGCTGCAGTAGGGGACATGGGCGACGCAAGAAGCGCTTGGCAGAGATGGTGGCGGACACGGACGCCGAAAATCGGAAACCACCAGCACAGATTTGGCTAAAACTCTCTCTCCCCCTACAATGGCACTGTGTATGTCCGACAGTGGTAGCAACGTGAGGGAGAGTGCAACGTGTACGTCCGGTAGTGGCTCACGTGTGGGTATCCTCTTCCTCCCTCCAAGCCTCGACCTTGCTCCTCCTGTCGTGTTCGTCCCTATGCTGCCTATACAGAGATTCTGGAATCAAATTAATTTTGGACATCAAAGTTTCTTTCCAGAAGCTCTTACCGGTACAGCTAATGTGGAAGGCAACCACAGTATCTCCAGGTCTTGCAGCAACATTGATTACCCAGGACAAAAGCTCAAAGTAACCCTCATCATGCCGCAACCAAACAACTATGATCTCGGGAGGTCTGTCTGTCTCATTTCCATGGCGATCAGCCTATAGAAAATGGTTCTAATGCTCCCAACGCTTGACCCTTGTGAGGGCAGACCGTTGCGGCTTCAAGCAGTACAGCATCTTCTAGTGCTCCCACAGAGTACTGATGTGAGGCCACATTTGCTTGTTATCTTTGCACATCAGATGAGCTCAACACTGCAGCGTTGTTGTTAGTGATAGTTTGAATTGAACGCGAGGATCTCAGCTCTCTCTCTCTCTCTCTCTCTCTCTCTCTCTCTCTCTCGTCTCCTCTCAGTGCTCACACACACTGCACACGTTCTGCTTGTGCAGCCTCACTTGCACGCCTGCTGTGGTGCAAGAATAACAGAGAGAGTGCGCTCTTCGCGAAGAGACAGAGAGAGTGCAGGAAGGGACAAGAGCCTGGAGGCTCGGGAGATGTGAAATTTGAATTAATATCTCTCTCTCTCTCTCTCTCTCTCATCATGTCCCATCATCCCCCTCTCTCTAACTTTCTGTGCGAGCCTCGAGGCTGCCTCTTTATTGAAAATCTCCCTCTCTTTCTCTCTCTCTCTCTCTCTCTCTCTCTCTCTCTCTCTCTCTCTCTCTCTCTCTCTCTTCGTTTTTCCGGGCCTCCTTCCTGCCGGATCATCCTTAGCTTGACACATGGCAGGGATTCGAACCGAAATCTATGTTCCCTCTCTCTCTCTCTCTCTCTCTCTCCCTCTATATATATATATATATATATATATATATATATATATATATATATATATATATATATATATATCTGCAGTGGCAGTCGATGCTCACAGACACACACACACACTGTTAGTACACAGGCGGCTATGTGCGCACAGCTACCTCCGGCTCTCTCTCTCTCTCTCTCTCTCTCTCTCTCTCTCTCTTTTTTCGAGGAGTCCCTGTCCAACCCTCTCTCTGAGTGCAAAGCTGCACGACACAACCGAAGGTGGCCGGACTCCTCAGAGCTTGCCATGTGTCAAGGGGGTGGGGTCGGAGTTCCCTCCCCCTTTATAGATAGTATAGATACCACGTGTTTAGGAAACTAGCTTCCACTCTTTGGAATTTCCAATAAAGTGTGTGGATGTGTACGTGCACACTTTTTCCTTTTCAAAATGATCCATTCCACCAAATAAATGAGTGAGGACAACCACTCCCCTTTGCTTTCTTCTCAGTGGATTGGCTTCCCAATCGTTACTTTCCATTGTCCAATAATGAGTGAGGACAGCAACCCATCTCTTTAAGTGACAAGGGCACGTTCGGACGGGAACCAGGATCAACAGTTGAGAGCATGAGGACCATCGATTTGAAAATTCAAGGCCAATCTGTATATGAGTCAAAAAATATCCTTGAGTGGTGCCCACCCCTCCACACTATCTCGCACGGGTACGCTCGAATGGGATCGACGGCTGAGGTGATCTGGGCCGTCGGATGCACATTTGGTAAATTCAGGAAGAAAAGTAAATTTGGTCAAGCTTGTAAATTTGATTCAATCCGCACCCCATGTCTCGAACCCTCGACCTCCCCACCATGAGCCATGTGCACTAACCACTACACCCTCATGCGTACATTGAAATATAGGCGATTCGAGTATGTCATATTGTCAATATGGGCCGATTAGTAAATTCGGGATATATTGGCAACCTCAGATCTGACGATCCATAATTGAGGCACGTCACCTTTTCCTCCTCCACCATTGATCCCATTTGACCATGCCCGTGTGATATAGTGATGAGGGTGCCCACCCTTTGGCCCTCCACGAGTCCACGACTTCAAAGTTTAACCCAAACATCACCCTTGGCCTTAGGTATCCCTCACACGGTCACACCAGAGGAAATAATGGTTGGACAAAGGTGATGTGACATTCAATTGTACTGTCTTTGCATATTAACATGTGAATCCAAAGAGGGGTAACATCTGAATTTGTGACAGCACCTCAACGAGGTGGAGTTAGATAAGGGAGGAGGGGTTAACTCCAAGACAGTTTACCTCCTCTCCTGTGGCCCGTGGGTGTTCCCAGCAGAGGCTCAAGGCCTTAACCACTTCACTCTTGTGCTCATTTTAAAAATATGGGAGACCTCTTGATATCATGAATGTGAACCCAACACCCCCTCTGTTTCCCCCTTGCACTGAAGGGCACGGGGTCTTTAATGAAGCCCAAGCCATGAGATCAACGATGTTGAACTCAAGGCAAGAATCTCGAGGTGGATGGACGCTCACAAAAAATGCGAGGGTTGCTTGTGCCCCCCCCCCCCCCCCTCCCCCAAAACACCAAACACACACCACCCACAGCTACATATGTACGGCTCTCAACTGCATAAGGAATCTGGTGACAAACTAACAAGCCAATTAAAAATGAAAAGCACGAGCCGTGTAAGCTTGGTACTAGAAAAATCGATGTGTTTGTTCCAAAGGTTTCTGCGTGAAGCGAATGTTCTATTCTATTATATAAAGACATGATTGTGGATAGTTGAAGGGAAGGGAATAGGCATGGGTGATGATATGGTCAGAAACAAATTACAAAAAAACACCACGCATGCAACAATGCTTCAAAGGTTCCAAGGATGTTTAAGGTTTTGCAAGTAATGTTTGAGGTGCTCTGCCGACGGGCGTAAAGATACAAGAAAGAGGAATCGGGTTCGATTGCTGCTCGGGGTGCCGAATAGCTACTGAAGACCTAGCCCACCTTTTCATGGGATGTCAGGCAATCAATGGCATGGCTGGGAAAATATGCAAGTGGATTCAAAGGACATGGCAAATTAAGTTCTTCAAGATTGATCTGCTCTTTGGTAGTAACAGGATGGAAGTCCTACTCTTCTTGTTTGCACTCAAATAATCAGATACTACTTCTTTCACCATATTTAGCAAGCAAGGAACGACGCGTGTTTGAGGGGGATTTGGCTGTGGCAAGCTTTTGTGAAATCATACAAGAGAGCAGAGTGACGATCCACATGATCGGAGGCAAGCAAGCTTCAGAGGACTGGTCTAGAATCATACATGTCATGGTAATAAGTAAAGCCTACGAGTAGCTGTGGTCTCTATGTCAAGCAGAAAACTTGTAATCTTTTGACCCTCAAGGCTCGGTCTGAGCTTGAGGTTGGTGTGTATTTCTGATGTTCTTAATACTATCCACTCACCATTGTGAGTTTTGCATAAATTAAAAAAAAGGTTTTGCAAGTAATGTTTGAGGTAGAAGGGTGCTGCCTTTGGGACGAGAAACGATAGATAGAGAGGGTCTTTTTTGGAGGGGGGGATGGGCACATGTGTATGTTGCTATGGTGGATGTGGGGATAGCATGCAGATAATGGAATGGTCAGAACAAAAAGAGTAATGTATTCCATAAATTGCATCTGGTGAGTTCATTGACCACAAATGCTCTATTACAGCTCCATGCAATGCACTTGGGCTTGCAATGTGTTGTTGCATTCGATAAGGTGCAAAAAAGGTACTAAGCTTTCTATATTGATGTTTTGCTTTGTTGCGCATCTATGTTGAAATCACCGATGGCGATGACAATGAGGGAGTCACTAATTTTATGGAAGAGAAACTAAAGCATTTCGAGAAGGGAAGAAATTGGTGAAGTAGGTGCATTGTAAATGGTGGCCACTTTGATGTTTTTGACCTTCGTGGTCGTGAGACGGGCATACAATATTTTGATCTTGTTGGTTTGTTTGATGATATATGATGTCTGCATGAAGGTTCATTGTAGTAAATTTATAGTCCCTGAGTCCCATTTGAGAAGATAGGTTTACACCTAGTCTATGAGACTATTTCTTTGGCTTGTAGTGTTGTTTCTTGAAAGCATAAGATGTTAGACGGCATCAAGGATGTGTTAGCAAGAATATTGTGTGCATGCTACACAAAGACACTATGTTTAATGATGGGATGAGTCCCAAAAAACCTGTACTTTCTTGAAAAGCTTGAACACAAGCATGGCCATGCATGTTGCGTGGATTGCATTGCATGTTGCATGTCATTGTTAAGCCTTGAGACCCATGGATGGTTTTTGTTGATGCAGTCTGGAGAGGAAATTGTTTTCTTGTTACAATATTAAGAACATTTTTTCCTTTTTGAAAATCCCGGGTTGCTCTTTGAAATGGTGTCCAATCTATAGGGATGTTGGCTCTGTACTAGGATCTTGAATTGTATCTTTCCTTGTTTCAACTTCAAGCAAACCAAATTTTATCTAGATATAATCTTCTGCATGGTTTGAACAAGTTCCCATGAATTATCCTTCAACACCATTAACAAGGCCATCTGCAATGTTGTGATTTCTAGTGCATAGCTCCGCTATCACATTTGGTCATAGCTAAAGTATACGTGCAATCCACCTGTTGATTGGGGATCATGTGGTATTTGTACAGTCCTTCCGTAAGTGTTGTGTCTCTTGTCAATGGCACATACTATGAAGGATTCTCCCAACATCTCTTAGTAGTCTTTGTTATTATGAGTGTCTTTGTCCTTGTTTGTGTGGAAGATATGCGAAGTATCATCCCCTCTCGGAGGAAATAAAAGGAATCACCTATATTGACTCTATGTGAGAGACTCTTTGCTTTAGTTCTTGAATTCTATTAAGACTAACAATGTAGCCAAGGTCATGTTGGCACATGGTGATCTTAAGCTCATAGAATTTTTTTTGTGGATTGCCAATAGCCAAGAGAAATGGCTTGTAGCAAGTGTGGTAGCTCTATCAAAATCGATGCATCTTGCACATGACTTATTTGGTGTAAATCACCATACATCATTACATCAAGGCCATTGAAGGGCATATCATGCATGTGTTTGATACATCTCAATCAACTATTTGTTGAAGCAAAGGTTCTCAAATCTATCAAGGAAAATTCATTGAAAGCAACCACTTATAGTTATTCATAGTGTGTTGACAACATGTCTAGTTTCTTTGCTGAGAGTGATGTTGTCGACATTTGGGTAATTACAATGTTGAGTGAATAGTGGTGCCTCCTATATTGAAAGCTACTTTTCTTGTAGAATCCAATAGCAAGGTAACAAAGGAATTTCCATGCTACTGGCAATCTTTAGTATAGTGGTGCAAGAGACCTTGCACTATCAGCAACGAAGTGAATGTATTTCCTATGCTAGCTCCAATAGTCAAGAAAAGGCTCTAAGGCATGTTTAGATGCAGGTGCGTGTGAAGCATGATGCCGTTGAAGATTTGTTGCTGCTCTATGTTTACTTTTCCAAGCTCACAAGATAGCTTATGTTAGGCATGGACATGTATGTATCTAAGAGAGGCATTTCATGTGCTATTCACTTGCCTTTAAGTATATCAGACCCAAGATCATACCTTTTGCCCGAGATTAGGTCTCTTGTTGTGCTCATGCTCAGGGGGTGCACTTCTAAAAATCCTAGGTATCACATGCAATCATGGGTTAATAAAAAAGCCTCTCTATACATTTTCAAAGTTGGAAAAAACCAACCCTCTTTCTTAATAAACTTATAGATTTTTTTTAAAAAAAAAAGGAGTGAAAACCCCTCTTGTAAATATAAATCTATATCTTTTGGGAGCTATATAAGGTACCCTCCTATTGGGTGCATGTGATACAACTACATACATACAAGGTGCACCCCCCGAGGTGCTCATGGTGCTAGGTGATATAGCAAGGATGCGATTCATGTGTGTTTCCACACGTTCTTGTAGTGAAACCACTTTATTGAGCTTGGCCATTTTTTTTAAAATAGTAAAAATGCTAGAGTAGAACACTTCCTCCCAAAATTCATGCCCTTGCGAATTCGAACATTCACTAGGCCTACCACCAAAAGGCAAGAACAATAGGTACTAGAGTAGAGGGGCCAGTTGTGGTACGGCCCCCAGAGAAAAGACACATGAACCTCTAATTTTAATATGTTTGGGGACCAAAAGAAGCACAAAAAAGTGGAGTTGAAACGGCTAGTTCATTTGAAATAAAGCCTTCTCTTTGCCCAGGGCGTGGGTTCAAGACGTTGTGGCTGCATTTTACCTCTTTTGGCCCCCATTGGTGTTCTTATTCATGCCGATTCTTGATACACTTGATTCCGAAAATCGCGCCGCGACTACCGACTTTCAAACCCGACCAATCCCAAATTATTTTTCCTGAAAGCTTATGAAAAGACGATAAAATTGAGCTACTCAACGCAAAAAATTGAGCTCGGAGGAGGGAGATTCAAGCTCCCCAAGTTACCCGTCCCCCTATTGGCTCCTCTACCCTACTTGTGGTAGTAGTTAAGCTTGTCCCTTTCCAACAAATGTAGGCTGCTTGTTGGGATGGATGTAGAGAATTGCATTCCACTTTTGGGAGACACTCAGTAGTATCAACCTTGTTATCAATGCACCATTAAAGTCGATCCTTGATTTTTTTTTTCTCGTCTCTCTGTTGTCCATTTTGGTTGTGTAAGAAATGCAGTAAGCAACTGCACCATGTGCATTCAAAATAGATTAAAGGTCTGTGTTAGCATTCCACAGCTCAAAAAGGCCTTGTTGAAGGCTTTTGTGTAGATGTTTTGTATACTCTTTAGCATGAAAATAGTTGGTACATATATTGTTGACCTAAGGTAAGCAATGTAGGTGTTTTTTGTAATGTGTACATTTGCAACCAATTTTTTTATTTTGTTTGGGGGTTATTTTTTGGTTTTGGGTTTTTCTTTTTTTTTTTGGGGGGGGGGGGGGGGGGGGGGGCGGGGGGAGGGGTTTCACAATTGTGTCTGGATGTATTATATTCACCAAATTAAATGTACAAAGAAACCTCAAGCTTGTGCTGAGCCTTGAGGGATTAATTCAATGAGCTACTCGACTCAATAAGAGGCAAAAAAATACCCATATTCTGATTGACACTATTAGGTTAATACGACGTTAATGGCCCTATACCACTCGACTGAGTCCTTTCTTTTATTAACGGAGACAATCAATTCCTTGCTTTCTTGAACAATCTCTGTGAAGTCAGCTGTTGCTAGATCATTCACCAAGCACGTGATAGTTCTCGACCTTCCAAATTTTCTTAAAGTAATAGAATCTAGCAACTTGGGTGCAAATAAGCATTACTTGGCTTTTCATCATTATCGCTCACAAGAACAAGTCATTTTTAAAAAACCCTATTTGCCAGGTCTTTTGTATCGATTTGCAAATTTTCCTTGCTAGGCCACTAATATCATGGCACTCCTTGAACAAGTGAGGGAGGTCCTCATAAGCCATTTATTCAAATGTTATATCCATGCAATGCATAATCTCATCCAAGAATTCTAATTCTAAATAT
Source organism: Adiantum capillus-veneris (assembly GCF_014529385.1). NCBI lineage: Eukaryota > Viridiplantae > Streptophyta > Polypodiopsida > Polypodiales > Pteridaceae > Adiantum > Adiantum capillus-veneris. The sequence goes on from NC_140935.1 coordinate 161,060,565, forward strand.
TGGTGGAGGCCTATGATGGAGTTCTTGTTGGGGAATAGATGTAAAAAACAAGGTGCATGCATTGGGGGCTATGGAATTTGAACCTAGAACTTCTATCTTTTTCCTTGCAATTCTTATGCATGCAAAAAAAAAAAAGCAGTGATTGTGTCATTTATGTCTTTCTCAAGGAAGGGTGCATTGTCAAACCATGTTCATGTCAGCTATCACGATTTTAAAACTAAGTGACAACAAAGTAATTACTCCCTTTTTTTTCCCAAACCCACAACATTGAGTGTATGAATTGTATTCACCATAATAATGTACAAAGATACCTTATGAGCCTTGAGGGCTAATAGATTACATTGGATAACAGTCGGGCTTCCCAAAGAGGCGACCAACAGCCCCTCAACATGTGAGTTTTGTCTTGTCAGAACGGCGTTGATGGCCCAATCCTAATCATCCGAGGCCTTCCTTTTACCAATGGAGACAATCAGTTCCTTGCTTTCAAGTACTAATCCACTGAAGCTAGAAGTTAAAAGAGCATTCTCAAACACACTACAATTGTTGGCCTTTCGAATTTCTTTAAAGTAGCAAAACCTGACAATTTGAGTGCATACCATGGGCACTTGAATTTTCACCCTGATCCCTCCAAAGAACAGGTCATTCTTAAAGAAGCCTATCCTCCATGTCTTTTGCGCCCACTTGCACATTTTCTTTGCTAGGTCATTGAAAGCCGAGCAGTCCTTGAACAGTTGAGGAACGTCCTCACAAGACATTTTGAAACCACTACATTTATTTGGGCTAATCACTTTGGCATGAAATTTCACTCATATTGGCAGAGCTCCCACCAATACCTTCCATACAAAGCACTTCATTGCCATGGGCCATTGTGGGGCCCAAATGTTATTCACTACCTTCCCCCATCTTGCCTCTGGCCGCTAATTTCCCCATTGCCTATTGAGGGGAGAGAACTAGTTAATTGAGACCATCAAAGAGAGATAAACATCCTTAGTTTTTGGTTTTCCAAATTGCCTATCCTTGTGCCATTGAGAGGCTTTCCATTCAAGCTCAGATTCACACACCGGCATACAACAATTGTCCAACTCTTCCATAACTCTGACTGCCAATAGAATTTCTAACGCATTTAGATTGAACTAAGAACTAAGTTGATCAATACATTTCGATCTCCTCCTATTTCTCTCGCAGAAATGGGTCAAATGACTTAGACCTTTATTGTTCATCTTTTTGGCTATGTCCCTTCAAAGAGGGTTCAATGGTATATTACCACTTTGAGAGAGCGCCCGTGGAGACCAGTGAGTGAAATGCAATAGAGTGGAGTCAAAAAAGTAATCTTAAAGTGGACCAACAATTGTAGCGTTTTTCATTAAGAGAGTTTTCAAAGGCACAAAGAGATGAACGTAGTATTGTGTGCGAGTGATTTGATTGAGCTGAACAATGCTCATAAGCAGAGTTGGTTTCACCAATGACCTATTTTGTTTGGTTCAATGCTTGCACACACTCAATTAGAGATTTCCACAATCTCTCTACAGATGAGAAAGTAACAAAGAATGTGGGACGGACCAATTGTCTAATTATGGTGAAAATATTTTTAAAATTTTTTACTTATAAGTGGAGATATACACAATGCCTCAAAATCTCTCTATCTTATTTTTTATTGCAAAACTTTCTCAACATTGGTGTTGTGTTGACAATATTCCAAATACCTTGTGACACAAGAACATGTTGCATCATTTAAGCCCACATAGGGTAATTATACCCATCCAATCTGTCCTTAGCAGCAACCATCTTAAACACATCTGTGTTGCTGTCGGCCAAGGTAAATGTATGCACCTGATGTGAAAACTATCCAAAAAGAGGAGATCTAGTATCTACTTATTCCATAAACATTGTGTTAAATTACAAGTGTTATGCACTACAACACAACATGGAGATATCGACGCGCATATATCGACGAAATTAGCGGGCGTCGTTATACGCGTCTCAATGTACGTCGATATACGCGTGGAAAGGCTTTACTTCTCACGCGTATATAGATGCGTATAGCGACGCAAAAAAATTTGGGAAAAAAAAGAGAAACTCGCGAACGGCAGGGGCCATTTTCGCCTGCGCTCTTCTCAAATCTTGGCCTCCACCTGCTGCGCAGGTATTATGCCCCCCCCCCCCCAACCCCTCTCTCTCTCTCTCTACATCGTCTGTGTGTGTGTGTGTGTGTGTGTGTAGGAAAGAGAGAGAGAGAGAGAGAGAGAGAGAGAGAGAGAGAGAGAGAGAGAGAGGTGTGTGTGTGTGTGTGTGTAGGAAAGAGAGAGAGAGAGAGAGAGAGAGAGAGAGAATTAATGTATGCTTAGAAAATTAAAATTAAAGAAAAATAATTAAAGAGAGAAATGAAATGAAATGTTATATTAACGTCTTCGAAAGGCCAAAGTGACCTATGAGACATGAGACAAGAAAGTTACAATGTGATGGATCTGATACAAAGTCAGAGTAAGAAGATGACAAAATAAAATATTATGGAATCCTAAACTGCTTGGTATGGACTAAACGGTTAAACCAGCTAGCTGGGATAGGTAGATCATAGGAGATCCAGCAGCTGTCGCTGGTGGATCTCATCAATCTCCTCCATGGTCAGTAGTCTGACCGGGCGTTATGCATGTCGAGCCAAAGTGACCTAGCTAGATCCTCTGATGCAGCCTTTGTCGATGTTGTGTAGTCCTCCGCAGTCGTGGACGTCTAGATCTCCCTAGCTCAGTCGCTCGTTCGATCAGTAGAGAGATAGGGAAGTAGAGAGCGAGAGAGAGAGAGAGAGAGAGAGAGAGAGAGAGAGAGTTATATATATATATATATATATATATATATATATATATATATATATATATATATATATATATATATATATATATATATATATATATATAGAGAGAGAGAGAGAGAGAGAGAGAGAGAGAGAGAGGTAGGGAAGTGAAGAGCGAGACAGAGAGAGAGATAGGAAAATAAGGAAATAGAGAGAGAAAGAGAGATAGCGAGAGTGAGAAAGAGAGAGAGAGAGAAAGAGAGATAGCGAGAGTGAGATCGAGAGAGAAAGAGAGATCGAGATCTCTTTTTTGAGCAAGAACCATGCAAGGCTTCTGAATCTTTCTCAAGTTGCTCATCCATCTCCACATTATCTTCTGGCTTGGACATGGAGGCCCCGTTCGGTTTACAATCAGGTAGAAAACTTTCATTGGGCTGAGAACTTCCATGGCTTGTGCTTTCATCAAGTGCGGCATTGGAAAGCTTTCTCTCACAGGCTACCTCGGAATGGAGGCAGGTGGGTTCGTAGACAGAGAAGAAACTATGGAACTAAAAGAGGCAAAGGGGTTTTGTCTGCTACATGCATTGCCATGTACACCTGGGAGTGCACGTATGTGTCTACCCATATAGGATTTGACCAATAAAGACGAGAATTTGACCCGGTGGTCCTGATCTCCGTACACCTTTGGACCGAGGTGTACGGAGATTGGGCAAGACTAGAGAATGAGAGGTAGTTTACATTGTGAGGAGTATATATATATATATATATATATATATATATATATATATATATATTAAAACAACATTCATAATCATTGTAGATGGCAACGTCATCAACTAACATGGAGGAAAAGATTGCATGCTCGTGCATGCTCTGCAAGTATCAAATCTTGCACAAGCGTAGGATATGTAATGAGCATGTGCACAAGTACAGAGAGTTTGCTAGAGAAACCGTACAGAATCTACGATACGACTCCTACGGAACGGGCATTGATTTCCGCGAACATAGCACCTACATCTGAGAGAGAGAGAGAAAAAAGATTATGCATGAAGGTCCGACCAATATAGAGCCACGGATGGAAGCAGAAAAGGGCTTACAGACAGAAGACGACGGCATGGAGGAGATGCTGGATGCCTTCTTCCAGACAAGCGAGGAGAACGCCAACGAAGCAGCACCAGAAGCCGTGCGCCTATCTCCTGAAGACATGTTGAGAAAGTTGGCACGTCAACCAATCTATGAAGGCGCCAAAATATATGTGCTTCGTACTTGTCTGGCGTTTTTGAATCTTCAGTCAGTGTACGGGTGGTTAGATGCAAGCGTCACTGCTTTGTTTAGGTACGTAATTTACAAAAGAGATTTTCCGATTGCAACGGTGATGTGCTCGGAGAGCTTTTTAATTTAATGTGGCTTAAACAGGTTAGTGCGGGAGAAACTTCTCCCGGCTGGCAATGAAATGCCCCACTCTAGGCCAGACGCAAAGCAACTTCTGACCTCAGTTGGCTTGGACTACAACAAGATTCATGCATGTCCAAATGATTGCATTCTTTTTCGCAATGAATTCGCAGATTGTCTGTCGTGTCCTAAGTGCGGAGCAATACGCTACAAACAAGATGCAGTTGGCGAGAGAGTGCCAGCTAAAGTGTTGCGGCATTTCCCTATTATTCCTAGGATAAAAAGCATGTTTCGTTGTGGTTCCATTGCAAAGTTGATGCAGTGGAGCACTTGGCCTATGTGCCTTATCAATTACAACCTCCCGCCGTGGCTTGCTATCAAGAAGGGTCATTTGATTTTAAGCTTGATTGTACCTGGTAAGTTCAAGGCAAAAAACATGGATGTTTATCTAGCTCCACTAGTTGACGAGCTCGAGGAGTTATGGCATGGGATCGACATAGCAGATGTGGTTGAACCAGTAGGACAACAACATGCAAGGATCCATGGACTTCTTATGTGGACTATGCATGATTGGCCAGGATACGGAGAAGCTTCTGGTAATGGTCATTGATTTACAAAATTCTCGCTATTCGCAAGCCCTTTGCCTTGGCCTGATTCATACTTTGATATATGCAGGACTAACAACTTCGGGATATGCATGTCCAATTTGCGGGCAATCTTTGGATGTGCGCTATTCTACCTCTCTTTGAAAGACAATTTATCAAGGCCACCACAGTTATCTTCCAGATGGCCATCACTTGCACGAAGGCCAGCTTGGTCGCGTTGAATGTCGTCCTATGCATGTACAAGAGTGGCATCGCCGATGGGAGCAACATGAGGGGCAACCTGTTCCAGGAATGAAACGTTTGTCCATTCTCCATACGTTGCCGTACTGGGGTGATCTACTAATTAACCATTTGCTGGATCCAATGCATATATTCAAGAATGTGGGAGAGCTCCTTTGGAAGAAAATCATGGGAATGAAAGACAATCGAGCTTCACGAGATGATTTGCAGTCGGTTGGAAAGATGCCAGAGCTGTGGCCTTTCACCAATGCAGCTGGTCAAACAAAACTTCCAAGAGCGCCATGGGTATTGCTAAAAAACGAAGAGCGACAAGTGAAAAGGGTGATTTCAGAGTTCATGACGCCAACAGGATATATGCGATGTCTCAAGACAGCATTCACCCGTGACGATCAACTGTGAGGGTTGAAATCGCACGACTGGCATAAGTTCTTACAATTCATTCTTCCAATTGCGATCAAGGGGTGTTTAACGGAGGAAGTGCGGACCTGCATATACAAGATTTCAGAGCTAGTGCGGTGGATCTCTTCCAAGGAGATACGGGAGGAATCTATTGCAGTCGCAAGGGCTAACTCCATTGAGGCAGTTTGCATGATTGAGAAGTATCTACCCACGAGCTGCCTAACTATACAAATGCACTTGCTCGTCCATGTAGTAGATGAGGTTGTAGTGGCAGGTACAGTCCACAGCCGTTGGATGTTCTTTCTAGAGCGGTTCATGAAAACACTTAAGGGTTTTGTTCGCCAAAAAGCGCGTCGAGAGGGGAGCATGGAAGAAGGATGGCTGGTGCAAGAGTCTCTTGTATTGACGACCGAATTTCTATCTGTTTCTGATCCAGAAATACCTCGACTGTGGAGCGATGAGGAGGATGCAAGACTGGTGGGAGAGGAGCCGCAAGGGCAAGGGGTGCCGAAGAAAATGAACTTGGCCATGCGAGAAAAAATCATGAAGTTCTGTATACTAAATTCAGCGCCGATGCAAAAATGGCTTGAAAGGTACGAAGAAGAGAAAGATGTTTTTGTTGGATGTGAAGTGGTTCAAGGTGATTACTTCTGGTCGCAATGCAACAGTACGCAGAGATGGAAACAAGCTTGTGCAAATAGATTCTACAAAGACTTGGACAGATGCGAGCGACACATTTTCTCTCCCCGAACATTGCGAGCAAGTGGTCTTTGTACCGGACCCTCGAGAGCGACAATGGTGGTTTGTGGTTCAGGTTGCTCCAAGAAATAAACAAGTATTTGAAGGGCAAGATCTCCTGGAGGAAAGTCAGTCAGACGACGTCCATACTACTGTGACATTAGATGAGATGGACGAAGGTATGGCAGAGGAAGCTGACAGATATACGAGGGATGACGCAGACGAGCCAGAATTGACACTTGTAGATGAAGATGCAATGGATGAAGACAATCTGCCAGAACGAGTTGGGGCAGAGTTATGTTTGCAATTAGAGATAGACGATGATACGGTGCAAGATCTTATCGATGATACCTCACTCGTCGAGGCCTAGGCCTGTAAGTGTTTGTTTGAAGACTTTGATTTAAAATTAAGCTTAAAGTTAATTTAAACAATTGTGTTCTGACGCTTTATTTTACTTTCTTTGTGCAAGACTTTAGTATGGCAGACGAGATTCCAGATCCCGCTTCCATGAGTGCAGATGCATTCATGGGCTTCGTTACACGGATGACGCCTGCTCAGATGGCAGAGGCTTCTCAGTACTGGGTAGCCTGAGTCACGGGTACTACGCCTCCGGGCTTCACACCCGAGGGACCGACGCCTAGGGAGGAACGCCTACGGGGTTCAGGACGCCTATGGGTACGATGCCTTCTTCTCCCATCACGGTCGCTTCGATACCTAGGGGTGGGGCAGAGGCGGGTACGTCCTCATCTCCGCAGCACAGGCGCACTCGCCGATCTCGGCGATCGTCAGGTGGAGGTGGTGGTTGTTGTGGAGGAGGGTCCACATATGCTTCGACCACTCCTCGCTCACGACCCCCGTCTTACCCAGGCACACCTCTTGGCACACCTCGGACACCTTGGGGGGCACACGATCCTAGTGCCTCCAAGCTCTATACTGTACGGGGAGATGGTTCTGTTGACATGGATAGAGTCGGGACTGAGATGCGACAGCGGATTCGCCAGCTCGTGGAGTTGCAGTTTTCGACCAGTATTCTGACGTCTTGGGATCAACAAGACAAGGAAAAAGTCACTTACATAGTGGAGCCCATCCTAAGAGAGTACCAGCCTGCTCCGGGTTCTTCCGTTGTTTCGGCGCGGTGGATCAAGGGTGTTCCACGGGACACCATCAAACATCGATGAGATGTAGCTCGAAAGGCTTTCAGGACCGGCTCACCGAAGCCTTCGGGCATCCCACACGAGACATGGCTGCAGATCAGGGAGGATGAGCGGACAGCGGCCACGCGGTTCAGACAGCAGCGTGAGGCTGCGCAGGTACGACAGATGACTAGGGGGGCATCTCATCTTGGCAGCGGAGGCTTCGACACCTTTCGCTATGAGTTTGTGAGTTTCTAATCCAATCTTAACTATGACGTTTTTTAAAACGAGATGAATCATGTATTCTTATTACTTTGATTTTTGTATAAACGCAGAATCTTGTGATGCATCAAGCTCCATCACGCGAGGAGGAGTCAGATGGATATCGCAGAGATATCTATGAAGTATTGAATGATCTTGAAGCTTCAGGAGAGCCTGTAGACTAGGAGGCCTTACAGTCTCGCTGATCGCTTGAGGTGAGACGTTAATATGTGTGAGTTGATTTAATTAAGTCAGTATATGTGAAGTAATATCAATACTAATTTTGTGAGTTGTCCTATGTGCAGGTTGCGACGCCTAGTCATTAGTGGACCAGATTTCATCTATATGCTTTGTGAGACACAGACACGCTTCTGTGTCTCTTTTTTGTACAAACAGTTAGTGTTCAGACAGTTATTATTTCCCTTATAGTTATGATTATTGTCATTGTCATTGTATAGACAGTTATTGTTTCTCTTTCTGGTTATGCTTATGGTTATTGTTAATTTTGTTTATGGTTATGGTTATCTGCATTATGGTTTTGATCAAAGTGGTTATAGCCGGTTATGGTTTTAAGTTATGGTTATGGTTCGTTATGGTTATGCTTTTAAGTTATGGCTATGCTTTTCAGTTGGTACGGTTGTCTTTCATTGGCCTTAAATCTCATGTGAGATCCTACATGGATAGCATGTAGGAGGCGTATACATGATATGGTTTTTTTTTAAAAGTTTATGTAAAAACAAAGGGAACTCTGCCGAAATTTCTGCGCGCGGGAGCATGGTTGATATTTTGGTGCTGCTCGCTTTCTTGGGCAGAGGGCAGGAAGTCTGGTTGTGGCTGTGTCCATCTTTTAACTGGGCACAGGCCAGACTACCTGCCCTCTGCCCAAGAAAATTTTTTTCTGCTATGGTCGTCGCTATATGCGTCGCTATGCCCGTCGCTATGAGCTTTGCTATCCGCGTCGCTAATAGCGATTGGTTTCACAGCGACGCGTATAGCGACACGCATAGCGACGGGTAGCGTCGATATATGCATCGATAACAACTGTTTTTGTTGTAGTGATGATAGCCAAGTGCTGAATGCACCTAACTTTAAGACATGGCTAGAAACCTCTTTACTGATTAAGGTCCTGTGCTTCAACATTCCTTTTCTAAGATGCACCCACATTGAAAACATGACTTTAGCAGCCATAACTTTCATAATTTTGAGGAAAAAATTATCGAGAGTCAAGGCAAATCGTCTATCTTTATGCATTAGCTCCCACTTTACTATAGTTTGATACCGGATTTTAGAATGAGAATGATACTTTCTTTTATCTCCATGCATAGACACAATTTACGAAATCTAAATAGGCCCAAAGGTGAATAGCCTTTAGAATGGTGCGGCATGAATAATTGAGTCATTGTGGTCTACTGCTTGGTGGGATGAGTTCAATTCATCTATATCTATATTAAAAATCCAGGCCTCAGATCCACGTGGCTCGATCTAAGGCCTGCTTCGACTGCTTTGGCTTCTGCATCATGTGCCAGTTTGGCTTTAGAATCAAGCGCAACTAGGCTACGTCGAGCGCCAGGCTAGGTCGAGCGCCAGCAAGCAAACTCTCGAGCAGTGAACGATGAACCCTCGAGCTTCTGAATCCTGACTATGCGCTCGAGCAGCGGGCTCTGAGTGTGCCACTGAGCAGCTCCTCGAGCAGCGGGCAAAACCCCCCGACTTCTTTTCTTCTGAATAGCGTGATGCACCCCGCCCCGACGGTAGTCTTAACTCTCAAGGACCAACTGACAAAGAGAGAGAGAGAGAGAGAGAGAGAGAGAGAGAGAGAGAGCACTCTCTCTCTAGAGAGAGAGAGAGAGTGCTCTCTCTCTCTCTGTGTCTCCTCTTATTCCCTATATAAGCTGCACAACAACGCTGAAAGAGCTCTCGATCTCTCTCTCAGGTCGCCAGCACCACCCTGGCCTCTCTATCTCAAAGCTCGCCAGTAGCACGCTATCTGCAAGTGAGCTAGAAACGTGTGCGAGTTGGTAATGGGTTGCAGCAGCGATGATGATGAGCGCAACACAGCTCTGCCGTCGTCTAGGTTTCAGCCTCTGCCTCTGGCGTCACAGCCCCCTCCGCCTGCGTCGCAGCTTTCTCCGCCTCCTCAACCTCTTGTCCGCCTACACCACCTTTTACATTCCCAAGGTCACCTCCGACACCTGCTCTGCCCAGGACCAACGTCTCGACATCAGATTTTAGCTTTTGATTTACTTCAATTTATTTGTAACCAGACATTGTATTAGATCCACTAATATTGTACTCTCATTGGCCATAATTTGGCCTTTTGAAGACGGCAATTAAAATCCACCAAGTTTGTATCAATTTGCTCTCATTAGTCATTTTGGCCTTTTGAACAGCTTAATATAACATTTCATTTCATTTCTCACTCTCTCTCTCTCTCTCTCTCTCTCTCTCTCTCACACACACACACACACACACACACACACACACACACACATAGGCACACAAGTCCCTTTTTTTTATGAGTGATTTGAATCAATATCTCTTTCTCTCTCTCTCTCTCTCTCTCTCTCTCTCTCTCTCATAGCGCCTGATGCGAGCATCCTTAGTCTCACTGATGTTCATTTTAGCTTTTATTTTCCTTCATTTTATTTTGTACCTAGACATTGTATTAGATCCACTAAGATCGTATCAGTTTGCTCTCATGGACCATTTTGGCCTTTTGAAGACGGTCAAAATCCACCAAGTTTGTTTTCTCTCACGCGAAGAGAGAGAGAGGCCGCCGAAGGCGACCGGTCATACTAGTGAATCAAATAATTTTAAAGGGGCTAGTCCAAGTCTTCATTCTAGGAACGGAATGTCATCTTGGCATTCATTTGCTGTGGCATGCTATATTTCTAAGATGTGAGAAAACTAGGAAGGGTGCAAGGACACAATGCTTGCATTGTTTTTAATGGTCTAATAAGGCCAACCGTGTGTGCGAGTGATTGTAACCTAGTTTTCCTTTTATTCTCACTCACACAGATGCCTCTTTATGCAAAAAATGTGGCAAAACTTCTCGAGCCCTTTCCACATACAACCCAGGTTCGATGTCATGTACCTGCTAATTTTCCAAGCAAGGGTGTTTATTGCTTTTTTATAAGAACATGGATGTGTACTACGGAATCCTAAACAAGTGTGAGGGATGGCTTTACAATGTAGTGGACATCACTAAAAGCATCTCTAATAAAATGATGTGATGAGGAATGCTCGAAGTTTTAACTTAAAACTTGAGGGCTATGGCAATGGACACACAAGAAGTTTGGGACAAATTCTCACAATAATTCCCACATTCTGACTTATCTGAACATCATGAGCTTCTGTGCGGGAGGCACTGCATACCTAGCTAGGTACGATTGGGGGCAGGGGACCGCCGGCCCAATGGGGGGGCCGGTGGTCCCTTGCCCCCCATCGGACCTAGCTAGGTATGCGGTGCCTCTCGAGCAGAAGCTCATGATGTTATGCATTGTATGAAAAACATTGAAAAAGACTTTGTTTTCCTATTTGCCTACTAGACACCCACATGACCAATCAGAAGGCATTGTTGCCAGCAATATATAAAAAGGAAGGCTTAGTTGGCCTTAGTGGTTATCTATTAGACGTAATTGTGTCTCATGTGACCATGCCCTTAGAGGACTCCCCCATATAGACCTTTTAAAAGGTTTTTCCTTGTTGGGCTCTTTTTTTCCATTGGAAGGCCCTGAGAAGGCTTTGTCAGCACCCTTACCCCCTTTCATCTTCCGGTTATACTCAAAAGGTTGGTATTTTGATTTCTGTTTTGATGATGATAGGCAGTTAACTTGGTTGGGTAGTGGTCATGTGAGGCACCGATCTCAATAAGACATAACATTGCAAACTAAGCCCCTCGATATTGTTATGAGCAAGCCACTACAAATTCGGCACGGTCACTTGCAATAGCACTTGTAGAAGTCACCGACATGTGAAGACTACTCGCAATCTATGTAGCTAGTGGCAACTTTGGCAACCAGTGGCAAGCAGTGCACTTGGAGAGAGAGGGTGTGGTTGGACTAAAGCTGATGCGGGCATCCATGGCATAAATTTCGATGTGGCACACCACTATGCCGACCTCTTCCAAGGAGAGCTTCGCTCATAGACAACATGCCATGTGAGCCAGAAGATGTGTAAAAGCTACAATTTACTCAAGCCATACTTAATGCTTCTTTGCCCATAGCTTGTGCAACTATGCCAATTTCGTCATAGTTACAAAACAGCATGCATAGTTGTACTATGCTACTCCACTTTCATCACTACTTTTGCAGGTACATTAATGGTCTACGTACTCCCTATTAATTAATTAGTCTCTAAGATTCTATATCCATTTACAATCTCAAAGGTAAAAGCGCCATTCGACCCCTGCCTTCGCGCGCAAGTCTTGCCTGCTCCTTGCTCCTTCGCCATGGTTCTGTAGCTCATGCCTGCATCCACGAGTGTGCGACAAAGGCAGCAAGCAATGCATCTCTCTCTCTCTCTCTCATCTCTCCCTCCCTACCCGTCGCCATCATTGGCCTAATCCGCATCAAACCCTGTCGTCCCTGCATCTCCTGCTGCCCTTACCAGCACTGTGCAAGACGAAGGCAGCCAGCAATGCATCGCTCTCTCTCTCTCTCTCTCTCTCTCTCTCTCTCTCTCTCTCTCTCTCTCCATCCATCCATGCAGGAACTTGCATCGTCGCCCCATCTCCTTGCCCTCCTGCTCGTCTATGCGGACACTGGCAGTATTGCCATCTGCCTGGCATAACACCGGAAGAGAATTTTCAAGGCACTGAACACCTCACAATAGCAGCCAGACAACATCCGCCATCAGAGCCAAGGCAAAAAAATCCCTTGGCACTTGGCGCAGACAGCATATGTCTCTCTCTCTCTCTCTCTCTCTCTCTCTCCTTCCTGCACGTAGCCAGCCTTTTGAGCCACCTGTCTCGTCCAGGCGAAGAAAAATACATTTTCCCCAACCCATGAAAATAAGGGCAAACTTGAAATTCTCTCGTTAGTTCCACTTAAACTAAGCATGAGCATCTCTCGTGATTCGCATCCAAACAAATGAAGAAAAAAACGTTTGAGCAACATATTTGGCCGCATAGTTATCACCCAAATAAATGATAACTTTGTTTTATGTGACCACCCCATTACCTAGAACTACAACTTGAAATGGCGTTTCTTTGTTGTGGCGATGGTGGATGCACCCCTTAGGTAAGAGCGTGTCCGCACGAGCATAGTTCCACCCCAGCTCATCTACGTCAACGAACGTTGCCTGGCTTGCTCAACTTTGTCGATTTTGGCAAAGTTGGGAAACCCCATCTTCTATCCTCGCTATTTGAAACGCAGATCGATTCACATCAGAGAACGCTCCTTTCTTTAAAAGATGCCAAGCCAAGGTCGCTGACGAGAGGCGGGGGTTCTATCCCGGCCTGTGCGAAACGGCCCTAAAATATGGGAGTCGCCCCCAATATTTTAGGATGAGCACCCTCAACACAAAGGTGAGATATGGGGCACATTTCAACTTTTCTGATGGCCCCTTAGATGCACTTTCATAGGGTTGCGGGCAGGCTTGGAAAAATCATTTTATGGAGCCGGCTTTCCCCTTTTGATTAGGTGAAAACCACATTTCATAAGGAAAACTCTAGACAAAATTAAGAATTTCAACTAAAAATCTTGAAATTTGAATCAGCCTCAAAACTTTCTTGCAAAAATTTGAGTTAGACTCAAATCCCTCTTGTGAAAATTTGAGACATCCATTTCTTGATTTGAGTAGGTTTTGATAAAGCGGACGTACCTCTTTTCAAGCCTGGTGGCATGGGAGCCCTCTTAGTAGGAGAAAGAGAAGAAGTGGCAAAATTAACTGCTATGCTCCCATCAAAATAATTATACAATCTGTAGATGAAATAGCGAGAAGGACTTGGCAAATGTCCTCTCTTGTTTTTCTTACTTCCCACAAGAGAGGACATTTGCCTCCACCCTCCCGATTCACAAGCGGCAGCAGAGCTATGTAGAGAAGGGCTCACAAGACTTGCAATTGGACACTGAAAATCAGACAAAGGTGAAGCTAGTCCCAGGTCTCCATATTCCATTTGAGAAGGTGGGTGAAAGTGTTCTTTTTTTGAGGAAGGGAGGGGGGGGGGGTGTATTTCCTGTCATCATAAAATCTAATATCTAACTAAGCCAAATGATTTTTGATGTTGGAGAATAAATGGGAACAAGAGTTAGAATATAGACATGTGCTTCTAGATTTATTTCACCACGGGACCAAAGGCAATGGGTCCAAATGGGAGCTGGTCTAGCACAGAGCAATGCCTGCTAATGGAGCATCAAAATACCTTAGGGTTAGCTTCATTAAGACATCAAAAGGTTAGGTTAGTGTTAAAAGTCCTTAGACCTAGGACCTTTAGGTACTTTAGACCTTATACAAGCTAGGCATGTGCTTTACGTACTTGTCGTGCTTGAGCTGACTAAGGTACTTGAGGTGCTTGTCGTGCTTGATGGCCAAGGTGCTTGTCGTGCTTTGAGCTGACTAAGGTGCTTCAGGTGCTTGTTGTGCTTGATGACCAAGGAGGAAACTTGTCCAAATGCTACCATGGTTGCTTGATATGTAATGCATGTGATTGGCTAGTCTAGAGAAGGTCCAATCAACTTCAAGCTTGAGCTAGGAAGAGGGGTTGATCCAAGCAAGGAGGGGGGTAGCTTGACTATATACTCTCTCTCTCTCTCTCTCTCTCTCACACACACACACACACACACACACACACACACACACACTCATTCTCATGGTGTGTTGAGCAAGAACTCCATCTCCTTCTCCAAGCTTGAGAAAATGAGAGTCTACACCAACAACTCTTGGCTATAAAATGCAAATCCAACCAAGAGTCATGATCCATGGTGCAAGCTTGCCATCTTATTCATCTCCATTACTATGCTACTATGCTATGCTAAGATACAAAAGTAATACAAGTGATGAGATTATTTCTTTCTTGTAAGTTACTTCTTCTTCCTCTTCCCTACCCTCATTCCCTACTAGCTCTCTCCACCTTCGAAGGTGTTTGAGGTCTTGAGACTGAGGCCGGGGACAAGTTAATGCTTTCATTTAGCTAAGTTACGGGCATAGTTGTGGTTCATGAAGCTCTCTATCTTCATTGCACCATCAAGGTCTCAAGGAACACAAATCTTGTATCATGTGGGACGGGTCACCCCTATCTTATTGTAGACATAGGGAGAACCATGATTAAATTGTCAATCCATGGGACGAAGCTGGCTCGACTAGTTCATAAAAGCTACAAGAGTTTTCGATCTCTTGGAAAACAACAAACAACTCGCATCTAACTCAAGCTACACTCAAGTGACTGAAATCACCAAAAGCCAATCGCTCATCGACAAACAAATCACATCCGTTACAACATCAAATGACATCCAAACGTAATGAAACTTTTAGGAAATGATTATAAGACCTAAGCAAACATGCTTATGGTCTCAAATCCCACTTTAGGTCAAGTGCAAAAATCACGATTATTAATAGTAGTGGACTTTTGACCTAGTCGTTTTTGACGCAGAATGCATCTAAATGCTTAGCAATGATGCCCCAATACCTGGCCTATGCTTAGTTTTTTATTTTTAAGTGTAAATTCCTACTTATGATGAAATTGGGCTGTGGGTCGCGATGCCAAAAGCTACGAAATACTGTGAAAATGCTTACGTCAATGCGTAGAGCTCTTACTTGCGGTTGCAACGCAACAGACACGACTGCAATGTGACAACCGGGGAGGGAGTAGGAAGCGCAAGAAGGAGAGAAGTGAGCCTCCTTAGCTCACGCTGTGTATTTCATTATCCAAAACTTAATCATAAACTTTACAAAGTTGGCTTTTATACCTTAGCCAAGGTCTAAAGTGTGTAATATCTGGCGCCCAAGACCTTTGAGGCTCCACACTTATTGTACCTGCAACCTAGGTACACTAAGTGACCTTTGCTTTACATCTTGGAACTCTTATTGAGCCCGTAACACGTTACAATTATCACAATGGCTAAATAAATCGGGAAATTACAATACATGACCATTTTGGAAAAATGCGGAAAACGTGTAACTCCAATCTTTACTGCTTCTTCATGTTGGTCTTTGATGTGAATTTGTACGTCTTTGGTCTTTAGCTTCTGTTAACTGACGTAACTCAGTTAACATTCCCCCCTTCCAATTTTAGTGCCCGTCCTTGAGCACTGTTGAAAAGTGTCTGTGGAGGCTGTGGAAGGTTTTTTAATGTTTGTTGATGGGCTGATCGTTTTCATTCGTCGTCGAATTTGTTGATGAGTTCAATTTTTTGTAGCATCTTCATTGGTTTGAATATGTCTGATGTGAGAGATGATGTTGCATTTGTTCATTGTAATAGCATAATGATGAGACTGCTGTTTATTTATGAAAAGTATGTACAAGAGAAGTAAAATGATGAGGATCTAAATTAGGGTTTAATACCTGGTGGACCAAAGGGAGAAACCCAGTGGGAAAAAAGTGTCTTCGGGATACGTGCATTATTGGGGTACTTATTAGCATTGGAAATATTAATAAAGTCCTCAAGGGATTATTTGCTAATAGATATGGAATTAAAAAGGAAAAAATATGAGAGGGTAGCATGATGGAACATTGGTTTGCCTGTTGTAGTCCACTCAAGGTGCATAGGTGGAAGCAAAAAAGAGTGTCTAATGCATATGTCCAATGGTGGGACATCCTATTTATGCATACACAAAAATGCATGGAAAATAATTTGTTGTGTAAGAAAGATTTTGAGGGGTTCTTTAGAAAGATGGTGTAGCTATAAAAGCATATGACATGGCTTTGCAAGCTGGCACCTCTTTAAGAATGGTTTTCGTTGACGAGGATATGTGCTCTCATCTTACTGTGCACTGTGCGTGAGTGTTGGACTCCACGACACTCCACCAATTGTAAGTTAATAGACTTTGACTCTTATGCTCATCTCATCCAGCATGAGTGACATGACTTAGATATGCTCAACTCTTCCAGCTTGAGCGTAAGCCTAATAACTACGACTCTTAGCTCAAGGTTTAATATGACTTGAAGCTTTGGGACTAATGCTTTGCTCATTTTATGGCTCAGTAGCCCAACTTTGACTATGCCAAAGAGTGTTTTTGGCACCCTCGCGACTTGACTTTTTACATTCTTGTGCTTATTACAAATATTTCTTCAGGTAAAAGTAAGCTTGAATCCTCAAAAAGAGGATAGTGAAGGACCAAGTTGGCATTGAAGGTTTCTTTTGCCATACCTGTTTTATCTTCTTTGAATCTCCATTTGCGTTGGTTGGGTCGTCCTTCTTTGACTGTGAAGACTCCATTATTTGTTTGAATCTCCAATTGGTCCTGTTGATAGGAGTCTTTGATGTTGTTGTAGGCCTTTGTTTACTATTGGCATTTGGCTTTTGACTAGGAGCATGGGAAGACTTAGGAATCCAAATTTTTTGAGGACCTTTGCATCTCCTTTTGACTTTGCTTCGCTCTAGGTCTCATTGAGTTCTTGAGATGTTCATGCAGGTCTCGTGTAGTTGCAGTTGGCTTGTGGTTGACTGGTAGCCAAATCTTTGTATAATCTGTGTAGAATTCTTGTCAAAGAGGAACATTCTTTGAGATATGTCTATGTTTTGTATCCTCTTGAGATTTGTGATAGATTTCAACATCTTTCGATATTGTTATGTTGTATACCTGCTTCTTAGGTATCCTAGGATATTGTCGAGGTGATACTTGGTGGGCCTTATTTCTTTGAAGGGACCTGATGTTACTTCATATGCCCTAACCTACGGTTTTGGTACCCATATCTGTATGTTCCCTCTATAGTACTCTTGCTCCTTTAAGCTCCATTGTGATGCTATCCATCCATGTGTTTGTTTTTTTGTGTTGATTTCCTGTCTTTAATCCAAACCGGATCATTGACTTTGACTAAACTGCTCGGAACAAACACTTGCTTGATTATCTTTTTCTTTCTTGAGTACTTTGGCTAAAATATCTTTGCTTTTCCGGGTGTCTCCTTAGAGGTTTCAGTTGGGTCAACAATTGACTTGAAGTTTTGAAAGCTTGACTTGCTAGAAGTTTCTGATCCATGGGGTTCTTTGGTGTAGAGGCATATGCTGGCACACCTTCTTTGCTAATCAGTGGAGGGTCCACTTTAGCTTTATCTTTGTTTGCAAGATTTGTCTTCGATTCCTGTGACTTTTGCAACTCCGAGTCTAGCATTAATGGTACTTGTAAATGTTGTTGGCTACCTCTTGGAAAAGAGAGTATTAGCATTTTATCTTTTTTGTAGGCCTTGTGTTGGTCTAACCACTGATGTCCAATAATGACATCTGCAAGCATTTCCTTTGAAGGCTTCACCTGAAACTTCACCTGCTCTTCATGATTTTGGATGCTACGGGTAGCAACCATTTCTTCTTCGCTCACAGCCTTACCTAGCATTGCCTTATTGTTATGTTTTCTTGGAGTGATCTCGAGTATTCTTTGGATGCTATCTACAACCATATTGCACTTTGCTTCTTTATCCACTAGAGCATTGCATCTGGCACTTGCTCTTTTTGTATTACTGAGAACTACAACTATTCTCATTGTTCGCTCTATTGAAGATCTTTGTCCTGCTTTTGTCATGGTCTCATCTTGATCTAACTATGTCTCTATGGAGGGTGACTTGAGACTTTGTTTTCCAATCTGACTTGCATCGGCTGATTCGACTGCCAATGAGTGGAACTTTGGACTTCCTATTGCTTCCTGATTCTTTGCAACCTTGTTCTTCTTAACTTCTAGAGTTGGTGGCATTCTCTGCTCAATAGCTGTCGTGGTTGCCCTTTGCTCTGTTTGATCTGCACTTCTTATTGCCTGATTTGCTTTAAGCTCTCCTAAAGTTCTGATTGACGGAGATGAATCATCTTTAATACGATCTGCTTTGATATCAGTCTCCATTTGAACTGTGCTTGAGGACTTTGTGCTGTTGTTTGAAAGTGACCACCCTTGGTCTTCATTCTTGGTTGTCTTTGAAGACTGCATCTTCATTGAACTCTCTATCTCTAGGACCTTTTGAGATAGTGGCTTTCCCAATATGAGGCCATCAAGTATATCTTTTATTGTGATCACATGGAATTGGGCGATGATGATCTGTGGACCTACTTGAATGGAAGTGGAGATGATTCCCCAGCAGTCTGCTCGTTTGTCTCTTGATATGCTCAAAAATTTGTTACCATATACATGTGGTAGCGATGTGTGTGAACACACTAGGACCGCCGGGGCATTTTTTTCCTCTTTAGGAGGTTTTTCCCCCCGTGCATTGTATATACGCCCATCACTCTAGGGCTATCTATCTTTCCATTGCACACTAAGTAATACACTCTCTATTGTGTGCCTTGAGCTTCCTTCGTCTTCTCCAAGCTGTGTGTGTTTCTCTGCAACCCTAATTCCAACAATTGGTATCAGAGCAGGTCACGTCCTCCCGGGGTTAGTCGCCAGCTGCTCCAGCATACGCCTGCTCACCTTCTCCGATTTCAGTGAGCTTTGGCGAGCGTTCGCAGGTCGACAAATATTTTGGGGGAGCACGAAGAGTTTGGTCTGCTCAGAATTTTGATTTGGGCTCATTTCGGCCTCCGTTTCCACTACAGGCATAACTGCACAGGCTATTTCCTCCTTTTGTGTAGAATTTCTGTCAGTGCCGTTTTCTGCATAACAGGTGCCTTATAGTCTTCTACAGTTTGTGCTATATAGCACAATTTGTTCCCGCTCCATTTCTCCTATTTTCGGGCAGTTTTCACATCAAGTGCAGCATTTACCATGGCTGACAACAACAACACAGATGTGTTCAAGATGTTTGTTGCAGAGGACAGGTTGGATGGGGACAACTACCCTATGTGGGCTTATATGATGCAACATGTTCTTGTGTCAAAGGGTGTCTGGAACATTGTGCAGGGCATTGATGTACGTCCTAGTTGTGAGGATGTAGGCGATGTTGAGGATGTTGCAGGTCTTGCTGCAAGGATTGCAGCTGTTAGAGTTGTTTTGACTACGGCAGAACAATCTTGTTGGGATGTTAAGAATGCGGAGGCTCATGCATTTATTGCGTTGTCTGTGAAGCGCACCATTGTTCCTCACATCCGTTCAGCAAAATCTGCAAAACAGGCTTGGGATATTTTAGCAGGTCTTTATGCAAGCCGCAATGAGGCTAAAATTGCTTTGCTGCGTAAAGAGCTGGAGTCGAAGATTATGCATGAGGAAGATGATATGGACACTTTCCTTGCTAGTGTCAAGGATATCAATGAGCAACTTATTTTTGCAGGTGAAGTCATTTCAGACAGTTCCCTTGTGCAGACCGTTCTTGATGCCTTACCAGATTCCTACCAGACTTTTGCTAGTACTTGGAGACTGATGACCCAAGGAAATCCAGAAGTTGTCAAGTTTGATGCATTATGCACATTGTTGTTGCAAGAGTCACTGTCCAGAAAAAACAGGACTAGACAGCGTGCAGTTGAACAAGCTTTTATTGCTTCTCAAAGAAAGGGTGGTAACAGCAATGCAGCCACTTCTTATGGTTCTGCTCCGAGTGGCAAAAATTATGTTCCTAATGCTTCTGCTGGCAGCAATTTGTCTGGAAATTCTAGTGATAAGGGAAAAAAGAAGATGCGTTGCCATTATTGTAAAGCCAATGATCACTTGATCAAGTTGTGTCCTAAGTTGAAGGCCAAAGAGGCTAAGAAGAAAGAGGGTGGTTCCACTGCAAATGCTGGTTCCACTACAAATGCAGGCATTGTTGAGTCTTCTGTGAAAGGAGACTGTGTTGCTGATGTTGATGTAGAATGGGCTTTTAGCGCAGAGTGCACTTACAATCTTGCTGTCCATGATGCATGCTTGTTAGTTGCAGCAGATTCACAAGTGTGGTATTTCGAGAGTGGTGCTACAAAGCACATTACCTCACATCGTGAATTGTTCACCTCTCTCGAGTCTGTACCTCATGGGAATTCAGTCACTTGTGCCAACAACGCCTCTTATCCAGTTCAGGGAGTTGGAAAGATTGTGCTCACTGCTGCTAATGGCAGTTCCTTCACACTTGTTGATGCACTTTATGTACCTGGGATCAAGAAGAATCTCTTGTCTGTATCCTCACTTGCTAGACTTGGACTTGTAGTCAAATTTGTGGATGACAGATGTACAGTTCATGATCTCAGTTTTGGTGATGAAATTGGTGCATCTGGGCTTTTGTGCCATGGGTTGTATAAGCTCACTTTGTATGACAAGTGTGGACAAAATTTTGCAAATGCTGTTGCAGATTCAAGGACTATTTCAGATGAAAAACTTTGGCATGCATGTTTTGGTCATCTGAATTTTGCCAGTTTGCTGCGTTTGCAGAAATATGATATGGTTGCTTCTTTGCCACCTCTTGAAGCACCTGTCAAACATGTTTGTGAAGGCTGTATTTTGGGTAAGATGCAGCGTTCTAAATTTCCAAACGATGGTTCAATTCGGGCCACATGCAGGTTGCAGCTTGTGCATAGTGATGTTTGTGGGCCCATGCAAACTCCGTCCTTGGGAAATTACCTGTACTTCGTGACTTTCATTGATGATTACTCCAGGCATGCATGGGTATTTCCGTTGAAAGCGAAGTCCGAAGTTTTTATGTGCTTCAAAAAATTTCTGGCTATGGCTGAAAATGTCTCGAAATGTACTATGGGCACCCTCCGTTCCGATCGAGGGGGGGAGTATATGTCTCATGAATTGAATGCATTTCTGGCTAGTCGTGGGATAAAACACCAATCTATAGTGCCTTATACACCTCAGCAAAATGGTGTTGCTGAGAGCAAAAACAGGTCACTGACAGAAATGGTACGATGTATGGTCAAAAGTCAAACTTTGCCGCATTCTTTTTGGCTTGAGGCCATCATGTGTGCCACTTATGTACTTAACAGGTGTCCTACGAAAGCTTTGAAGTCTATTACTCCATATGAAGCATGGCATGATAGACAGCCTTCTATTGAGCACATACGTGTTTTTGGCTGTTTGGCATATGCTTTGGTGCCACAAGTGCAGTGCAAAAAATTGGATGATAAGGCTGTCAAAATGTATTTTTGTTGGTTATAGTGCTGAAATCAAAGGTTACAGGTTGTATCATCCACAAACAAAACGTATTCTGGTTTCACGGGATGTAGTGTTTGTGGAAGATTCTGTTCAGCCCTTGCTGTCATGTACTAGAGACAACAATGTAAGCTCACAGGACATTTATGACACTTTGTTGCCTCTTTTCAGTGGTGGAAATACGAATGTAAGTTCCAATGAGTCAAATGTACAGCCTATGGGGGTTTCAGAAAATGTTATAGATCAGCCTATTACTGATGCAGATGTACATGATGTACTTGATGAGGAAAGGGCTGAAAATGAGCAGGCTAGAGGTATGCCAAAATGGCTGGTGCACACTTTGCATGATAGTAAATTGGATGCACATTTGTCTAGTTGTACTCATTCAGGCTCTCGCCATGCATCTTATGCATCAAATTGTTATGATTTGGCTCTGTCTAGCTTACATGATGTTGAGGAGCCTCAGTCTTTTGATGAAGCACAAAATTCAAAAAATTGGATGGTTGCCATGCAATCAGAATACGATGCACTCATAGAAAATGACACATGGACTTTATGTGATTTGCCTCCTGGCAAAAAGGCCATTGGTACGAAGTGGGTTTACAAGTTGAAATGCAAGCCGGATGGTGAGATTGATCGCCATAAGGCTCGACTTGTTGCAAAGGGTTATACATAGCAGAAAGGCATAGATTATGAAGAGACTTTTTCTCCCACTTGTCGTATGACTACTGTGCGTTTTCTATGTGCATTGGCAGGTCATTTTGGCTGGGATGTACATCAATCAGACATTGTTACTGCTTTTTTGAATGGTGACATATTTGAGGAAGTTTATGTAACGCAGCCTCGCGGTTTTGTCATAAAAGAACAAGAGGACAAAGTGTGCAGATGTAAGAAGGCTTTGTATGGGTTGATGCAATCTCCTCATGCTTGGTATGAGAAGGCTGAAACTCATTTGGTTAAATGAGGCTTTCGTAACAGTCCAACAGAAAGCACATTGTATGTAAAGTGTGAGGATGATGTACTTCTCATTGTGGTATTTTATGTTGATGATTTGCTGATCATTGGACCAAATGAGAGACATATTTCTAAATTTAAGGCTGATTTGAATGCTACTTTCAAGATGAAAGATTTGGGGCTGTTGCATCATTACTTGGGTATACAGTTTAAGCAGTTTGATGGTGGTATTGCCTTGTGTCAGAAAAGTTACATAGAGACATTACTATGTAAGTTTGGACTGGAGGATTGCAAACCTATTGCCACTCCCATGGAAACAGGTTTGAAGTTGAGTCTACATGATGCTGGCAATCTTGCTGATTTCACTCTTTACCAAACTGTTGTTAGCTGCCTTAATTTATGTATGCAACAGAAGGCCGGATATTCAGTTTGCAGTCTCACAGGTCAACAGATTTATGCATAGCCCAGGCTCTATGCATTGGCAGGCTGTCAAGAGGATTTTCTGCTACCTTAGTGGCACTTTACATCTTGGCTTGTTTTATCCCAAGGGGGATCATTGCCGCCAGACTTACATGCTTTTTCAGACTCAGATTGGGCTGGTTGTTTTGACACACGAGTGTCCACAAGTGGTTTTTGTTTCATGCTTGGCAGTTCATGTATATCATGGTTGAGCAAGAAGCAACCTACTATGGCCACTTCGAGTTGTGAGGCTGAGTACAGGGAAGTCTTCACAGCTGCTGTTGAGTGTGTATGGCTCAAAAACCTTATGGCTGATTTGGTTGTTGGACAGGACACTGCCAACACTATCTACACTGATAGTCAGAGCGCATTGGCAATTGTGAGGAACCCAGTTTTTCATGCTCACACAAAGCACATTGAGGTGCATTACCACTATGTCAGGGAGAGCCTCTTAGTAGGAGAGATCATTTTGGTTTATGTGCCAACACAAGACAACCTGCAGATCTTTTCACAAAGGCATTTTCTCATGAGAAGCTTGAAGCTTTCCGCAAAGCTTTGGGCTTACGTGTGGACTGATCATGTCCTTAGGGCATGGCACTTCCCTTTCCTCATGTGCCAGCTCTCGTTCACCGCATCACTCCAGGGGGGATTTGTTACCATATACATGTGGTAGTGATGTGTGTGAACAGACTAGGACCGCCAGGGCATTTTTTCCCTCTTTAGGAGGTTTTTCCCCCCATGCATTGTATATACGCCCATCACTCTAGGGCTATCCATCTTTCCATTGCACACTAAGTAACACACTCTCCATTGTGTGCCTTGAGCTTCCTTCGTCTTCTCCAAGCTGTGTGCGTTTCTCTGCAACCCTAATTTCGACAACATCTTTTCCAAGTGCGAAAGGACATGAGGTTCTTCTCTAATTGGAAATCTAGCTTTACTTCGCTTGAGAGTTTTTCTTCGTTTTCACCAAATGTTGCACTTGATCGTCTCAGGAGTGGTTGTGTTCTTTGGTTGAGGTTTATCTGCATTTTGTTTGCTTTGACCACCCACTTCAATCGATGTTGACTCATCGGACTTTTTTGCAATTGTTGAGCATTATCCGCTTGCATTTGAGTAACCTTTGACCTTAAAAGATCCATTGTACTTTCTGGAAAAATCTGTCTCTTCGAAGGAGATTTTGTAGTGACCTTTGTGTAGCTTTCTAAACTTTCTCTTTAAGGGGGAGGAAAGAGTATCTCTTTTCTCACCTATGGTGGCACCTTTGGTGCTACTGACAAAGTATTGGCCTTCATCCAACAATTTGATGCGTCCTTTGGAGACGAGGGCTTCACTGAATCCTCCAAGCTACGTCATGTAGCTATGCAGTTTCAAAAATCTGCTCATCAATGGTGGGCTAGCCTTTGTGGCAATGGTGAAGCTCTAAAGACATGGAAAACTCTACGAGTTTCCATCATGAAGCAATTCCTTGTGAGTGATGTCAAAGATAACGTGCTCACCAAATGGCAGAGTTTGAAATTACTTTCGAACAAGTCTACCCACAAATATGTTTTGGGACTTACATCTCAAAGCTACAGCCTTTCAGAAGATAGACTTCGCTGAGCAAAAGCAATAATTTTGTGTGGGATTACCTGAAGAAATGCCGAGTATGTCAACTCCCAATGGCCTGGTTCTATCACTGAAGTCATCCACTACACTATGGTTGCATCTCGTATCAATCTCAAACAAGGGACTTAAAGGAATTCCAAGCCTATGGAAAACAAAGATCAAAATGATGCAAAGGGGAAGAACAATGCTTGAAGTTTTTTCCAAGGCAATTCCAACAACAACAACAACAACAAGGCCAAGGAGAAAGGAGTTTACAAAGGTTAAAAAAAACTCTTTCCTGAAGAGCTAGAGGATTTTCGTAAAGATCACAAATGATTTAAGTGTGGGGAGCAAGGATATGGCTATCGTTCTTCCCCCAAAAGAAATGCCTGCAATAAGAATTCTAGAGCTTCCACGGTCAAAGCTCCAAAAGAGGATTCTCATTGTAAAGGATCATCCCTTTCATATTCTGGGGGGAAGGTGAGGGAGCATGATGCATTCATCCTATTTGATCCTGGCTCTACTCACAAATTCATATCAATGGAGTTGGCCACAAAGCTGGGCATACAAGCTTTTGAGATGTGAGATACTTTAACTCCCGATGGGGATTTCATGGGACAGCAAGCCTCCGTTACTCCCTTGATTGGGAAGTTGAGGATTCATGTCCAAAGCTACGTCGACAAAGAAGACTTTTTCATCTCTCCTCTCCAACATGAGGATGTTATCCTAGGGGCACCATGGTTCAACCGCATGGTTGCCAACATAAAGTTCCCTGAAAGAAGAAACTACTTCACCTACAAGGAAAATAGCATGTATATAGATGCTAATGAGTCCGGTCCTACTATACCACTTGTAAATTCACCTGCTTTTGAAAAGTCAATGAAAAGCTCGGTTTCCTCGTACATGATTTTTGTCAAAGAGTCTCTAAATGATACTAATGTTTTAACAAAACAATGTGGTAGGAATAAAGAAGAATTAGACTTGTCCAATTTTCTAAATAAATTCCAAAATGTATTTATGATGACATCCCTATGCAATTTCCTCCAAAACAAGGGGATGGTGACCATAAGATAGAGCTTCTACCTGGAAGCTCACCACATAATAAACCTCCTTATAGAGTTTCTCAAGTTCAACAAGAGGAGATTATGAGGCAAGTGCATGAGCTGGTAGACAAGGGGATGGTGAGGCCTAGCTCCTCTCCATTTTGTTCTCCAGTCCTTTTATTGCAAAAGAAAGATGGCACATACCGCATGTGTGTGGACTATCGAGCACTAAATCATATCACTATCAAAAACAGATTTCCCATACCCCAGGTACAAGATCTATTTGTTAAGCTACAAGGTTCAACCTACTTTAGTAGAATTGACCTTAAAAGTGGCTATCATCAAAGAAGGTTAGTGAATGAAGGTATCGTAAAGACCGTGTTCTGTACAACGTTTGGTCTTTATGAATATCTTGTCATGCCTTTTGGTTTGACAAATGCTCCAACCACATTCAATCGCCTAATGGAGAAAATCTTTAGACCCTACCGCAAGTTCACTAGAGTATTCTTCGATGACATTATCATCTACTCCAAATCTTTGGAGGACCATAAGCAACATCTCCAAGTAGTTTTTCAAGCTATGAGGGAGAATAAACTTTTCATAACCAAAAGAAGAGTGAATTTTTCTTTCAAGAGATTCAATAGTTAGGCCATTGAGCGATACCCCTCCCCGGGGGTCTATGCACAAAATATACAATTTACACTTTTATACAATTTTCAATATACATCAGAGTTACGAAAGCATTTGCATAGGGGAGGAGTTCTCAGTGCGGACCAAGCATGGAGTTTAGGCCAAGAGCCGGACTGCATCGAGAGGTACCTAGCGACTAGTGCTACCCCTAAGTGGGTGTTATAAATGAAAGTGTACTCAAGAAAAATATAACATTGTGGAGGGTGAATATATGTGTACACTACGTCGCGGGAAGAGAGAGAGAGAGAGAGAGAGAGAGAGAGAGAGAGAGAGAGAGAGAGAGAGAGAGAGAATATAGTGGAGGGTGAAATAGAGTGCACAGAGACATGAGAAAATGACAACAATGGATCTTTAAATGCCTATCTTAATGGAACACGAAACCATATATCAATGCAACAACAAAATCTGGGTATACCATAACATAAAAAATTTAATGAAAAA
Organism: Adiantum capillus-veneris; assembly: GCF_014529385.1. Classification (NCBI taxonomy): domain Eukaryota; kingdom Viridiplantae; phylum Streptophyta; class Polypodiopsida; order Polypodiales; family Pteridaceae; genus Adiantum; species Adiantum capillus-veneris. Next base: position 161,087,427 of record NC_140935.1, read on the forward strand.
ATAGCTAGCAGAGCACCGGACCCTGTGTAGGGATCGACCGGTCCACCCATCCACTTCCACTCTACTATGGACAAAGATAATTTCACTTCACCGGGAGCGAGCCAAAACACCTCCAACCGCCTGAGCCAGAAATAAGTTGAGGCTCCTTTGCCTCCCTCCCTGAATCTGAGCTTTGAAAGGATCCCAAGTACCAGCAGGTGGTAGGGTATCAACACCAACCATACCAGTTTAGGAGTCACGCCTCTTCAATGCCCAACACCGGGTGTTTAGGCAAAGCCAAGGAAAATCCTTGACATGTTAGCCGTATAGGTCATTCAACCCCCAATGCACTAACCGTGTAGATGAGCCTAACAAAAAGAAGAAGACCTAGGCAACACCCCCGATCCAGCAAAGCCCCAGGTCAATGACCCTTTAGTCTAAGGCTAAGCGATGTAGGTGATCCTAGTCTTGTAGCGACGCCGCCATGAGAAACATAGCACATGAGTCCAATCACAATAGCTCTTTCCATATGCACAAACAATCTTTTCCAAGCAGCTAGACTATACACGGTCTCTACTCTTACATGTCTACCATAAACCATCTTGATCACTTCATGATCCAATCCAAAAACTAAAAACCATAATCCAATCACATCACATGGGTGAGCATCCACCCTACTTGGGTGAGGAACGACCAATCGTGCATAACCACTCTAGAACACAACATGGCTGCAGAAATTTTGGCAACATAACCAAATCTAGAAAAAAAACCCTAAGCTACACCGACTTCCACCATAAAATTCCAACCATAATCTATGAGGGAATCTCAACCCTTAACCATAAATCATAATCACATTGAAGCAACTCCCACACTTGGAGTTTGACACATCCCTTGCAATCAATCGGAGTCCACACACATTGACCCTTAAGATGTGATTCTTTCATGCATAAAAAGAGTCCGACCAAAAACTAATCATGATATAAAAATCCAATTTTCACAACATCCAACCATGCAAAGTTGATGCATCACATTTGCACTTCACCTCTCTAGCACATAGAGCTAGTTTTGACCTAGAAAGGTGGAAAGCAGTCATAACCATGCATATGAGGCATCCACATCATCCATGAGTTCCCATACATCATATGATAACATTCCAACATCATAAACATGATGCAAAACAGCTCCAACCTGTAAGTCAACCATAAACCATAACTTCACGCATATGAAAAAAACAATTTTTTGACATTTTCGGGAGCATGTAAAACATGCAAATGAAAGTATTTGACCTCAAACCAATGCATCAAGTTCAGATCCATGATAATAACTATCACTCTATCACATCACTTTGACCATATGGTACTCACACAACAAACGGTAACCCCAAAAGAAAGCCACTTTATTCATATCTGCTTATGCGGTTCGGGATGTTTGACCATATACTCTCACACAAGTTTATGACCATCTAATAGTTGACATCAACTCACCAAAACAAACCATAAAACATATAAAAATAGCTCGGTCAACTCATGACGTCATATGGTACCCCCCCTTGGTAGCAACCCTATGCGTGTAGATAAAACCGGTTATAAAGTGATTAATAACTCGCATTCCCGAAGTGATAACGGAGACCTAAATTCATTTACCATCGAGTTCCATCAAGATTTTCAATTGGTTAAGTGGGTTTGCCCATCCTGTGAATCTATATAGTGGTTCTCCAAGGTGCCCAGAGTAAAAAATTTTGGTATAGTGGGCAACAAACTGTTTTTTGACCATATCTCTTAGCTCGTGCGTGTTTTTCACATGACACCGAAGAGAAAAAATGTTCTAAATGATGTGTGCTTTATCTATGGCGTTAAGGGTTCGGACTGATTTTTAACAGTTTGTGATTTATGACCAAAACATGGTCCCTACCGTCTATGATGTGAAACAAAAAGCGCTTTTTATGTTCGCACGTAATCATAAACACATCATGTGCATAAACCAGCGTGTTAAACATGATGAAATAATCGTGGGGAAACTTTGTGTGTACTCTGTTGATCCATACATGAATTCGTATGCGAAAAAACAATCACCGAGAGGGTGACTACTCAGAAAAACGACATAGAGAGAGAGAGAGAGAGAGAGAGAGAGAGAGAGAGAGAGATGATGGCTATGGAATTTAGAGCTTCTCACCGTGCTTTAGAATCAATTAGGGACTATCGAAAGGCTTCTTGCTTTTTCGCAATAGAGCGTTGATGAGAGCTACATAGTGGTATCCGCCACGAGAGCTTCCGGAGAGAGCGTACACCGTGAAACGAGGGAGAAGATAATAAGCAAGTAGAGAAATAGTATCCTTCTTCTTCTTCTTCCCAAGAGAGAAGATCTTATGGAGATGGTGATGAAGAGATTACACCACTCTGTATAATAGATACGTATAGTCTTGTGGTAGTAGATGCAATAGACGACGCCATTGAAAACTGAGGACTGCAGATGAATTTATAGGCTCTGCTGTTGGCTGGAGTGTGCCCCAAGCAGATAGGTAGCGCTAGTTTCTTGCCTGGAATAGCCTAGCTTTTGGGAAAAAGCTCCAGTCCTTTCTAAAAACAAGCCTTTGGTTTTGGTGCTCAACTCTCCCACTTACCATTCAATTTTTATAGCAAAATTGACCATCTGAGCAGTATCCGGCCAACTAATGGAAATTGTAGCTAGACTATGCCGCACCGTAATGTCCCAACATAATTATGACTTTCCCGTACTGCCTTGACGTATTTACGGTACCGCTTTTTATAAAAAGAATTCTCGTAAAAATCCTGTCTGGTCCAGTTTTTGCTCCGGGTGATCATTTTTAAATCTGACGGAGACTAAAATTATTTTTTTACATTTAGGTCATCATAAAGCACATTGCTTTCTCGAAACGTTGAAAATCACAAAAAGCTAAATATAGTGTAAAAAGAAAAAAAAAACTAAAATTGAACCATGGGTTCCCCTTGTCCACTGGAATAAGAAAGCGGACTTGCTTTTCACTAAAAACCACTAAAAATCATGAAGCATGAAAAGCACTCAAAAAGCAGTTTTTTACAAAATTGAATCATAGCTTCCCTGGAACACGTAGATTAAGGATCCGACCTTGTTTTTTCCAAAAAAAGCACCTAAAAGAATTAAAAAAATGAAAAAGCTAAAAATAGCGGATTTTTTCAAAACTGCACCAAACGTCCGTCTAACCTACTGGAATATGGAAATGAATTTGCTTTTCACTTTAGAACCTTCCGATACTATCAAACAAGCATGTTGAGTCAAAATCTGGCAAAACAGATATTGAAAGCTATTTTTCTTATTTTTAGAAGAGACCCCAAAAATTGGAGATCTTACAGCCATATTATCTCTCAAGATGGTATCCATATGGATCCAACCGAGCTTAAGGTAATAAAAGGATGGCCTAACCCAATGAATCTACATGAGCTACGAAGCTTTATTGGTATATGTGCATAATATAGATGCTTCATAGCTAAATTCCCCCAAATAGTAGGACCACTACATGACTTGACCAAGAAAAATGTTAAGTACATATGGACTGCTAAAGAGCAAAGTGCTTTTGAAAAGCTTAAAGAAAACCTTACCTCTCAAACTGTGCTTACACTACCGGATCTCTCAAAACCATTTGAGGTCCAATGTGATGTTTGTGGAGATTGCCTTTGCCCTCGACACATAGAAGCACTATCTTTTGGGGGCTCCATTCATCCTATGCACGGATCACCAAAGTCTTAAGTACTTCATAACACAAGCCAAGCTCTTCCACAAACAAATGATGTGGACAAATTTTCTTTCACAATTCGATTTTCATATTGCTCACATTGCTTGCAAGCACAATCAAGTAGCTGATGCACTATCATGACGACCAAGAGCCAACGCGGTGTCCATGGAAACTCACAACGATCAATCTTCTATGATAGATGAGTATGCTACTCACCCCAATTTTAAAGATGTAATTTCAGCCCTTGTGTTACGAAAGAAAGAAGAACCATTCACCTTACATGATGGTTATCTTCTCTATGGCAATAGGCTATGTGTTACTCACTCTTTTCGTGAGAAAGTGATGTATGAATCCCATGCTCCTCCCTAATGCGGGTCATTGAGGGATTCAACCTATCCTTCGCGGAGTAGAGATGTATTTCTATTGACCTACCATGAAGACGAACATACAAGACTATGTGTCAAAATGTGTGGTATGCCAAAAGACAAAGTATGATCGAAGAAGCAACCTGGATTGCTCCAGCCTTTACCAATTCCTAATTCACATGGGAGAGCATATCCATGGATTTTATCTTTGGATTGCCCAAGTCCATCCATGGGAATACAAGAATATAGACAGGTTTAGTAAACAAGCACATTTTATACCCGTAAAAAAGGCTATTAAGGCACAACAAATGGCAACCCTCTTCATATCCCAAATTTTTAAATACCATGGCTTACCAACATCAATAGTGCCGAATAGAGATCCTCGAATGACCAGTAATTTTTGGAAGGGTCTCTTTGAGAATCTAGGTACTAGGGTCAGTTTCTCTTTGGCCTATCACCCACAAACGGATGGCCAAAGTGAAATAGCCAACCTTACGATTCTAGATTTGCTTAAGACCTATGTTACCAAAGTAGATCAACATTCCTAGTGAAAAAATTTCCTACCTCTTGTAGAGTATGTGTACAATAACACTGTCCATACTACTACAGGGAAGGCACCTTTCGAAATCATTGAAGGAAGACCTAAAAGTCCCTTGCTACTTAAGGTACATGGGAAGATCTTCACTGTCGATGAGTATAGCCAAGAACTACGAGAATCTTTCCAAAAGATTAAGGAGGCTATATCCATCTCCCAACAAAGGCAAAAGGCTGGACTTCTAACAAGCACAGAAGGGCCTTAGATTTCAAGGAAAATGAAATTTTGTTCCTACCCAAAGTTTCCAAGGCTCGATTGAGGCAGACTACAGGCAAAAATCCTATGGGCCACCAAAAGTGTTATGCTAAACTATCAAAAAGATACTATGGTCCTTTTCAAATCCTAAAACCAATATATGAGATGGCCTATCAACTCAAACTGCCCAACCATTGGCTCATTCACAATGATTTTCATGTGAGCCTACTTAAGCCTTACAAAGGAGAGCCACCACAAGAACCAATCATTGAGGACCCGCCCGAGATCGAAGATCAAGAAGAGGTGCTTCAACCCGAATCGATTCTTTGACATGAAGACAAGGTACTAAGACATGGTACGATTATCTGACGATATCTTATTAAATTCAAAGATTATCCTTTTGAAGATGCTAGATGGATGCAAGGAACACAGCTTAAGGATAGTATGAACCTTGTCAATGATACAATTGAGTAATCAAATGTGAATACTTTTTTAATGAAAAGTGCTTTTATCTTATAAGACTAGTTCTTTTTTTTTTAATTGTGCACAAATTTAAGCAGTATGCATGCTTAGAATCATGTTTGTGATGACGACATCTCTCAAACACCAAGTATAATTTTTCACTCTACTTTGGGAGAATGAAATTGACTCAAGAGCAGACATGCTTGAGGCAGCTAAGTCTCCCAAGTCCCAAATGGATTGGTCATCCATTTTGGAATGATGTTGTAGGGTAAAAAGGGATCCTCTACCTGCGAGAAATATAGACTAATGACTAAGGATTTATCTTCTCTACCTCATAGTGGAGGACTAGTGTGATGTCAAGAGAGATGTAATGTCATAAAATCTACTATCTAACTAACCCAAATGATTTCCTCATATTAAATTGATCATTTAATGTGGGAGAATAAACAGGAACAAGAGTTAGAATATAGATATGTGCTTTTAGATTTATCTCAGCATGGGACCAAAGGCCATGGGTCCAAATGGGAGATGTTCTAGCAAAGAGCAATGCCAGCTAATGGAGCATTAAAAGACCTTAGGGTTAGCTTCATTAAAGACCTCCAAAGGTTAGTGTTAAAAGTCCTTAGACCTAGGACCTTTAGGTACTTTAGCTCTTAAAAAAGCTAGGCTTGTGCTTGCCGTGCTTAGATGACTAAGGTGCTTGAGGTGCTTATAGTGCTTGATGACCAAGGTGCTTGACGTGCTTGTCATGCTTGATGACTAAGGTGCTCGAGGTGCTTGTCATGCTTGAAGGACAAGGTGCTTGAGGTGTGCAAGTCAACCATGATCCCTACAAGAAGGGGGGAGAGCTCTAAAGCTAGGGGCATGAGGGAGAACACACACACACATACACACACTCATTCAAGGCAAGCCCAAGACTTAAGAGGCAACAAGGACACATGTCAAGCACCTACACATGCTGCCCTCATGTAGTGCCTAAAGCCTATTGATTGACCTCTAAAGGGGTCCAATGAGAATTTAGTTTATTTGATTAATTATTTAAGCATTTTTCAAGCCCTGTCTCTCAAAGGACAAAGGAGGAAACTTGTCCAAACGCTACCATGGTTGCTTGATATGTCTAATGCATGTGATTGGCTAGTCTAGAGAAGGTCCAATCAACTTCAAGCTTGAGCTAGGAAGAGGGGTCGATCCAAGCAAGGAGGGGGGTAGCTTGACCATATACTCTCTCTCTCTCACTCTCTCTCTCTCTCTCTCTCTCACACACACACACACACACACACACACACACACACACACACACACACACACACACACACACACACACACACACACACTCATTCTCATGGTGTGTTGAGCAAGAACTCCATCTCCTTCTCCAAGCTTGAGAAGTTGAGAGCCTACACCAACAAATCTTGGCTATGAAATGCAAATCCAACCAAGAGTCATCCTCCAAAGTGCAAGTTTGCCATCTTCTTCATCTCCATTACTGTGCTACTATGCTCTGCTAAGCTACAAGAGTCATACAAGTGAGGAGATTATTTCTTTCTTGTAAGTCACTTCTTCTTCCTCTTCCCTACCCTCATTCCCTACTAGCTCTCTCCAGCTTCGAAGGCGTTTGAGGTCTTGGGACAGAGGCCGGGGACAAGTTAATGCTTTCATTTAGCTAAGTTATGGGAATAATTGTGGTGCATGAAGCTCTCTATCTTCATTGCACCATCAAGGGTGCAACATTATGTCCCTATGCAAAGGATATGCCAGGGCTGTTTGTGACATTTTGTGAATAATTCAAATCAAGCTCGCCAAAGCATTAAAAAAGGAAAAAGAAAATTCGATGGAGAAGAAGAGGAGCAGAGAATCCTTGACGTTGCAAGAACAATTCCTGCTCAATGTGTGTGTGTGTGTGTGTGTGTGTGTGTGTGTGTGTGTGTGAGAGAGAGAGAGAGAGAGAGAGAGAGAGAGAGAGAGAGAGAGAGAGCCTTCAAGGCCGTAATTTGCAGCACGATGGCACCTCAATCAAAGGGGTGGCACTTAGAGTTGGTTCACACGAGAGAGTGGTTCACAATGATTGCCAACCAGTTGTGAACCTTTTTAGTTCCCACAAGTGGATTCCAAAAAAAAATTGTGAACTGGTTGCCATTGAGTTGCAGCCCAGCTTCGTGTGCGTGGGGAGGAGCGAAGTCACAACCACAAATAAGACAAAGAGGTACTTTTGAATAAAGCACCTCCATTGGCAATTTTGTTTCGTTTCTAGCCTATCTATTCTCAAAATCGCATCTTGCAAGATAAATATAACTTCTTGCTTTGCAACATTTTCTTGCACGTGAACTCAACAAATGCAAGTTATAGGTTGCAAACAAGTTCACAACTCGACGTCCATGTGAACTAACTCTTATATGAACATAGCAGCTCGAGAGCATCAGGATAGGGTGGAAGGCCCTCATCACAATCTAACAGGGGGTAGTAAATGAAGCTAAAGCAGTGGGATCAACAACGGACAAGTTCGAGCACAAACCAAAGGCATGCATAGACGTCGGATGCGAAAAAGTAAACAAGGACACGAAAAGTAAACAAGGACATTGTGGGGGGGGGGGGGGGGGGGGGGGGGGGGGGGGTGGACCAACTTCATAATGTTGTGAACTCACATAGGTTTCAACAAACCACACTCGCATGCGTGGTTAGCTCACCGGGCTTCCATCCTCGAGCTCGTGGGTTCAAATTTGAGACCGCCACCCTGTCGTTGAGTTTTTCTGCACCATTCCCCTTCCTGAAGATCCATTAGAAAATTTCGGAGGTCATTTGGAGGGCCTTCCAAGAAAATGTATTTTTTGCACTCTCTCTCTAGAAAATATGACGAATAATAGAGGTGGGTCTTTCATGATAAAAGTTCAAAAAGTGTAGTTTAAGTAGATTCTTTACTCTTCTGAACATTCGTTCGTAATGATTGAGGGATAATCTTCTTTTCAGTTGCATTGAATGAACCTCGTCAACATGGAGGGAATGAGGCTAACATGGAGGGACGAAGGCAGGTGAGCCTTCGCCTATTCACTTTCCATTAAACCTGCACATTTGGCTAATGGCGCACTCCTCAAATGACACAAATGTTACGCAGAAACGAGCCAAATATCACCTTCACATTGATTTGGACAATGAGTACCAACCATTGATTAAGCGTAGTAAATCAAACACACATATACCTCCTGCATCCATAGACACGCTCAAAGCTAAGGGAGGTAAACACATAGATATCTCGACGAGAGGCTCTCTCTATCCTAAGAATCCAATGACTAATGCATCTCCACCGTTTGTCAATCCTACAAGCTTATTGACCTTTGCTGGTGATGGAGAAAGGGCCTTCTAGGTTATTGTAAATCTCTTACAAGGGAAGCTCAAACTTATAAGGGCATTCTCCAAGCTCAACAATGTGAGATTGTTCGTCTTTCACATTTACATTCTATATATCAGGTTACCATTTTGCAACACAAAACAGAGGTTAATGAACTGAAAGGAAAGGTACAAATTTGTCAAATGAAGGACACCATCTTGGGTGGTCGTATCCGAAAGAAGAAATTGCGTAATCTTGAAACATTGCAGGTTGCATCCGGAGGTCTCAAGAAAAGAATCTGAGCATTAACACTAGGTTGGTAACCTAACAGGACATAAAAGTGTCCTTTCAGGGTTTTGAAAAAAACCTCCAAAACCATAGTAGATCCACTCATTTTGTAAAATCCTTTCATGAGGTTATAGTTCAAGGCCTACTACACATGGAAAAAATAAGAGACTTGTAAAATTTCTCATCTTTTGGTCACACCAAGCCTCCAAAGTTGATGGACCAGTACATTTTCATCAAAACAGTCATTTCTTACGTTTTTTTGTATAAAAATAAGATTAGGGATTTTTGTAGGACTTAAGATAAATTCCCTAGTTAACTTCAATGGATTGGTGATCAGAACATATGATTGCTTCTCACTCACTATTTTTTGTTTTGCCAAAAGAAATAGGTACAAAAAAGTTGAATTTTTACCATTCTGCAAACCTATCATCAAAGTTTCTATAGCCACGCTGAATACAAATAATATATGCATGTTTTCTTAGTTCCCTATTGTCCTTTAGGTTCAGAAGGAGCCATGGAGCATGTCAAAAGAATAATACATCTCTTACCAAGGGGAATCTTGGGGACAAAGATGAAGTGCTAAATACAGCAAACATGAAAAAACTGGGTTCAACATTATGAGTTGTAGAATCCCATAGAAACTATTGAATATCTAGCCAAATTTGATCCTTATGACTAGATATGGTTACTACCTACAAAATGCATATAGTTGTCACAAGAAACTAGCAATATTGAAAAAGCTATACTTGATATACTAGAATGTTTCGTTTTCTTCTATAATAGAAAAAATCAACCATCGTTGTGTACTATGCAAAATAGGGTATTAGGTGCCCCAAAACTCAAGGAATATTAGCTTTATGTTACAATATGGGACATAGAAAATCAAAATTACATTTGGATATCATGAAAGCCACCAAAAACATCATAGAAGAGCTAAAATTGGCTAAAAAACAGGATTTGACAATTTTTGTAATTTGGTCATAACTTACAACTTTAACATTTATTTCTCCCTAGAAGCATCAGGACATGTTGAGGACTAATAAAGATAGTTCTCTAGCATTATAGACCTCACAAACATGAATTCTAGAGTGGTATAGTTGCAAAAATTTGAAAAAAGCCAAAAACAGGACCCGTTTTTTCACACAGTTTAGGTTGTGAAATGTTGTGCAAGGAGAAGGTTAAAGATGGAATTGATATTCCAAAAAAATGTCAAGTTTTTTTCAGCTCATGAGATAACTTTCTAGATAGATAGCACCTCAAAATCCATTTTGAAACTCTTGACATAATTCAAGGAAAATGGTCACTTAACAGGACATAAAAGTGTCCCAGGACATAAAAGTGTCCCAGGACATAAAAGTGTCCCATTACCAACCTAGTGTTAAGGTGATGCTTCTTGGTTGGCTAAATTGTCTTAGTTAAGTAATTTTTTTGTTTTTTCTTGTTATGCATTGTTTCATGTGCCTAAATAGTGTTAGTGAAGTAAATTTTCTGTTGTTTACTTATGCATTGTCTTTATGTAGAGATTCAATCTATCCTGACAAGGAAAACATTGACCCCAAAGCCAATATAGGAAAGAGATTGAAGCCACTTATAAGTAGAAGCCTTGCAGCAAATATAGTACATGACAAGATGTTTAAGGTCCTACAACGAAATGTAGTGGACCGCTTTATTTCAGAGAACTCAGTGCCTGCAAAAGAGATACAAGGCACCCTTGATTCACTTGGTGTAAGCAAAAGAGGTTATTCGGCTATACAAAAATCTGTGTCATCCATCTTTGTTAAGAAGGGTATAAAATCCAAACTTTTACCATCAGCCTCAAGTGTTTGGAAAGAGAGGCTTCAGCTTAACGACGCACAGGGAGAATATCTTGGACAACCCTTTCATATTAAAGCAACTTACAGTGGCCATGGAGCAAACATGGCATATGATGAGTTCAATAATATTTTTATGGACCTGCAGATGTTGCAGAAGAGAATGGTGGAGTTTTACAACACCACATTTGAAGAGTCACAAGGGGTATTACATTTGTGTTAAAACTAGATGAGTGTGAGCTTGTTAAAGAGAAAAAGCTAGAGCGTGTTACTATACTTCAATGAATAGAGCCCTCTCAAAGTGTCCCAATGATGATCCTTTGTATTTTAGTGTTCAATCAGAATCTAACATATGGTGGCTTGGTGCGTTTGAGGTAAGCGAGATTCTCAGCTAAGCTCAAATGTTCACATCTACTTCAGTCTCATTTATTTTGTGTTGCAGGTAAAGAAAGAAGACCATGAGATTCTATATTGGGTGTTCCATCAAACTAATGTTCCGGAGGTGATTGATCGACAGACTAACTAGGGAGAGGTACTACGTCTAGATGGAAGGGGAGACTTTCAAGTTCAGTGGCATCTTAGGTGACCTCAAAACATTAAAGTGCATGTATAATTGTGGAATGGGTGCAATGGCAAAGTCGCTGTGTTTGTTTTGCATGGAGCCTGCAAAGGTCATGGGCCCAAAGTGGTGGAGAAAAGCTCCAATACGTCACATTGAGGACCCTGCTTTTCGATCGGTTTTGAAAATACCACTTGTGAATGTCCACATCTGTACAATGCATGCCCTTTGTAGAATTGTGGAGAAATTGGTCTACAGAGCGATAAGTGGCCCTGCAGAGCGATAAGTGGCCCTGCAGTGCGTAGAATTGGTACTGTTGGATATAGGGCTTCATGGTGGCAATGTGAAAATCTAGCAGGATGAAAAGAGATCAACTGTTGAGAAGGATGTCCCATGCAAACCATCCATCGGTGGGGTGAAGGCACGGAGGTTTTTATCTAAACCCCAAGGAATACGAGATCCGAAGCTAACAAAACATGGAAAAATATATAACACATCTTATGTTAGCAAGGTAGAGTATCAGAGTTGGAAAAGGCTACATATTGCAATCAAAGATCAAGAACCAACTACTCGTAACGCGAAGGCTGAGGTTTGGTGATCAATAGACATCCTATTTTTAATGTGCGACAAAGATGACCGGTCACAAGGTGATTTGAACAAGTTCAAGGAGAATCTCAACCTTCTCAAAAAATCATTCAAGACAGCATGGACAGACACCCAGATTACTCACTACATGGTATTATTATGTATTTGATTCTCTTTTATGTGTAACTATGTGAGTGTAAAACATTCTAAGTAATCTGTTTTCATATCCAACACATCATTTTCAATCATTTACCATATTTTATACAAAAGTGTGGGAACCCGGCAATATGGAATACCCAAGGGATGGAAAAGTCTCATTA